>NC_138725.1:54905173-55058289 GCF_965113295.1 Leuciscus leuciscus | reverse complement strand
ACTGTATTACCCTGGGACTTATTAGGTAGCTATATTGTGCCAGCACTCATACTAAGATAACCCTTACCTGGTCTTATCACCGGCACACAAAAGCATGGGATCAAATAGGCCTCCAATGTAATCCATCTCTGTCAGCGGCATTACGGAAATTACCTGTCACAACCATCATGGTCGAGATTGTGTGATTAAACACAAACTTTAAAATAAATACCCAAAGGTAGCGGAACATGAGTCTCAGCAAAGAATATTTCAATTGAGACCCCCCTCTCTCCACCATTACTCATTAATTGTTCAATTCTACACAAAGGAATTACGAACGACACAATGTTCTGTCTGAGTAAAAAAAAGAAGGCCGACAGAATGTGGGAGATCATCCCAGGCTATTGCTTGTAGCCGCAGAATGATCTTTCATTATCTTTAATTCAGATAGGCAGTGTTTTCTGTCATTCCACTACGCTCGTGACAGAGCTGGAATTGCTGTTTCTAAAATAGAGCTGAGAAGTTAAATGGATTTAAACCTTTGTTCACCAGAGTCTTGTGTGCAGGCCGCACTTAATGGAAATGAGTCTCCGTGCCTGACAAGATGGGAGGTGCACGTGGTGACCTGTAGCTTAAAAGAGGACTGCTGTAATTCATAGTACAATTAAAAGACGTTGTCACGTCAAACTCTCACATCCTTTCTCCTGGTCTGCACCAACTGTCTAAGTTCCACATAGAAACTGAAGCTAATTACATTAATGTAAAGATAAACACATATAGACTTTTTATTTTTAACAGTACCTGTCAAAAATGTATATTGTTTTTGAAAGAAGTCTCACCAAGGCTGCATTTATATAAATAAATAAAAGTAAAATAAAATAACGGTAAAAACAGTAATAGGCTATTGTTAAATATTATTACAATTTAACATTTTCTATTTTAAAATAAATTTTTATAGAATTTTAATCAATTCCTGTGATGGCAAAGCTGAATTTTCAACATCATTCCTCCAGTCTTCAGTTACATGATCCTTCAGAAATCCTTCTTATGCTCTTATCTTAATTGCGTCCAGATGCACCTGCAAACATGTATAGAAATAGGGAATAAAAGAGGCTATTTCAAGGACTAATGTGTTTTATAACCGCAAATATACATTATGCATATATAGTATGCATCAAATAATGTGTAACAAGCATGCTATGATAAAGCTTTGCTAATGTTTTTCCACAATGTTTACATCCAGAGCAAACCTGTGGAAAATCCAGTAAACTGTTCAAAGGTAAATGTATAAAGGTTATTATGGCTGTATACGTGACTCTCGTGGTCATCAACTGCCTTTATCGGCCTTTTTTGCTTGAAATCTGTTCACGCAAGCTTCCAAATGCACTATTTATTGCTGACAGAAATCATTTTTGAGCATTCAAAACTGTGTGGCTTACATTTTGTTGAGTTTATTTATTTTTCAACTTCTGTTTACAAGGTTAGCTTAAAGGTTCACTCAATTTGGATGAAAGACCTTGCAAAATTGCGCAATGACCTTGTTCTCCGGCAGCTACAGAGAGGAACAGGAATAAAAATATTCCAAATTTAATCCCAAGGATTCACTCTCACTCCAAAGTAATATTTCGTCCTTTGAGAAATAATTCATGCAATATGTGTGGCAATGAAAATGATATAAGGTTAGGCATTAGATATTGATATAATAACTTATTTAGTGTTATTCATATAATGGACTCGATTATGTCAAATTTAACATTTCTTTAATAAATTATAAGATGGGTGAGAGTAAAAATGTCACCTCATCTTTATGGATCAAAGTTATATTCCATGCCTATCAACTGTTCCCATAATTCTGATTAATACCCCCCGTCCATTTCTTAGGGAAAATATATTCATAGTCACACTGTCTTCATGCCGCATCTTTTTTCATAGTGGACAAATCTGTTTAAAACAATTCAGAGGTCCCAACACATGCCACGAACTGCCGCATGGAAGAGCCCATTACGGTCTCAGTTTTACTGTGAACTCTGCCTACTGGTTTATTCCAGAACTTGAGTGATCAAAGAGTGGCAAACTGTCAAAACCCAACAGTCCTGAAGACTAAGGTACAGCACATTTGATGTTTTCAAGTCATTGAATACACAAACAGCTCTGCACAATAGAGAACTTTTTATTCTTCAAATCCCTTTAAAGTCTAGGTCTTCGCTGAAGCGCTACTTTATAAGTTCTGGGGTCAGTAAATAAGAGTATTATTAAACATGGCTGTCAGCAAACCGAACAAGCCGAAGCAGTGGACAGCTTCCTACTAAATTATTTACAGCTCGACATGCAGCATGAATTTGTTATTCTGTTTCTTTAGGCCCCACTATAACAATGCAGGGCTGCAGTGGATCTGTGCGCATGGCATGCCTCACCTGCTCTTCTGCTCTGCACGCTACACCCATGCCACTGCTAGCAGCGGGTGGAAGAAAAGACCGTTAGCTTCAGACGCGGCAGGAAACACTCAAAACTAAGAATACGCCAATCAATGAGATGGACCAGTGGTTTGTTTGGGATCCAAACTGAGTCGTGACAATCATAAGACTTCCTTGTACTATAACCTCACTAACATTTATGATGCCCAACGAGTCCTTCATGCGATCTGCACCTTGAACGGCTGCCATTCACAATGTTCTACAAATCTTAGACCACTGTGTGTTTGTTCATTATTAATTTGTCTATTTTGGCGAAACAATGTTTAAATTCCACAAAATTCAGATTTTTCTCTCACTATCAGTAAAAAATATGTACAAAAATAAATGATTTCGAAAAAAAATCAGTCTTGTATCTTGTTTATCAAGGGGAAAAGATACGTTTTCAGAGACAATAAAAGTATTTATATTATAAAATTAATACTTTTACTCAGCAAGGATGCATTAAATTGCTTAAAAGAGAAAGTAAAAACTCATTTGTTACAAAACATAAAATAAATATTGTTCTTTTGAACATTCTATTCATTAAAAAAAATCTCAAAAAAGCATCAGTTCCCACGAAAATATTAAGCAACACAATGGGTTTTTAATTGTGATGATAAGAAATGTTTCTTGAGCAGCAAATCATCATATTAGAATGATTTCTGAATGATCACGTGACACTAAAGACTGGAGTAATCCAGGCCATCACAGGAATAAATTAAAAAAGAAAAAGTTATTTAAAACTTTACAGTATTTTTGATCAGATAAATGCAGCCTCTGTGAGCAAATCGTACAGACCCCAAACATTTCTACAGTAGTGTCTGCATACACTGTTCATTTTCCACACCCCTCTGGCAAATTCTTAGGCTTTTTTTCTTGTTTTAAGCATAAGATTTTATACTACAATCAAGAAAACATTGGCCTTGGCCAAGAGACAAAAACAATAAATTGCAAAAAAAAAAGTGTGAAGGGCTCCTTATGTTCACTAATTAATAAGGTTACTGACAGATGTCTGCAATGTTTGATTTGAAGTTTTCGTCATGCACTAATGGTGCAATTAGGAACAGACAAAATAGGTAAAAAGATTGTCGCAAGTCTCGCAAACCCATCAGGCGGAGTCATTTGAATAGTGTTTTGTTAAGATAAATGAACTGGTAATGTAACAGGCTCCTAGAAGAGGTCTGCGCTGAGATACGAGCTATTCTCTGTTGTTCCCCCGTGCCATCCCTTTTCTCTGCACGTCAATAGACTGAGAGGTGGAGCAACACTCCCCGTGGGCATCGCCTTTTCCATTTGGACTATTTGACACAACACCCTTTCTCCTCGCCTATTCAATCTGTGCTGGGCTTTCCAGTGAGCTAATGATGTTCCCTATTGTTTCAAAGGCTTCCTAGCAAATGGCATGTGTGTATATCTGTGTGTGTGTGTGTGTGTGTGTGTGTGTGTGTGTGTGTGTGTGTGAGGCGCTAAGCATGCGGGATGCTGTGGAGAGAGAGCTGACGCCCTCTGTGTTGAGAATGTGTGTGTGCCACAGCCGGAGTGCCTGGAAACTTTAAGCCTCCCTCACAGCTTGCATCCTGTCAGCAGAATTTTGCTAATATTGAAGCAAATTTGCAGCAATGGAGCAGAGCAGAAGTTATCACTATAAGTGAGGCTTTTTTTTTTCTCCGACTGAGGTCATTTTGTTTGCCTTTGTTTTTTGCTTACTGTCATCGCGTTGTATTAATAACTAAACTGCACAATTAACCTGTGAGCGCTAGTGTATTTCTTAGAATACCTTTTCTTCATTAAGATTCCTGCCCGTTAATTACCTCACGGCTCCGAGTGCTTTGTAGCCTCCCTTCTCTAATTACTAACTGAACTAGCAATGATTTATTAATTGTGTATGATTAGTGTATCTGCAAAGGCTAAAGCAGCCACAACACACTTTCGGTTTCACACAGTCCCTGAGACACAAGCTCTCATCAATCAGAATCAATCAGCATTTCTACACGGCTCAGCGGCCATTAAGGTTGAACGAAACTAGACTGTAATCCATACTATAATCCAAGGTGTACTTGGCTCGCTAAAAACCTCCTGTCTATTACCTGATTGACCACTAGCTAAATTCTTCTCAAGGGGACATGGTGAGGGGTATCAATAGGTGGATAAACATTGGTTAAAGCAAAACAAAATCCTGAGCCTGAACTTTTTCCGGGGGGTGGGGGGGGGGGGGGGGGGGGGGGCTGGGTGAGCGTTGCGGGGGTAGACACATACGCAGGGTTATTTGGCAAAAAAAAAAAAAAACAACCTTTTCCTTGAAACTAACTAGTAAAAGCCAAAGCCATAGTCAAATTATTTTTGTCTTCAGCTAAATTTTTTACACAGAAAATATCAAATTTAAATATTTCACAAGTTTCATTCAAATCACCATGTAATGTGTTAAAGTAAACTTATTTTACGTTGAAAATTGCTCAAAGTATGCTGTAGAAATTGTTTAAATGTTATTTGACAGACTATTAATTAGGATGTGCACAAAACATTTGAATAAACGTTACATACATTAAGTTTTTTATATATTTTATAAACTAATTATTGAAAGAAGTATATCATATATCTATATATATATATATATATATTAATATTAATATTCATCACAACCTGGAAATGTGCTCATCAATTTAAAATAAAAAAAAGGATTGCATACAAATATGAATTCTTCCCAAGTAGGTAAAAACAGTGTGACGACTAGTAGTATGAATTCACAATATTCATAAACAAAAGACAAAAAGTGCTTTAATTACCTACTACAGGCGAGGTTTTGAAGTGCACATCCAATGGACATTTTACTATTCCGTGAGGTCACAGGAGAGGATTTCGGAATAGCAGTGAAGCGACCCAACTGACGCTGGTAGGTCACATGACAACATGACAAATTACATTCATTCTACAGTATACAGAACATACTTTTCAATTATCCCAAAATAATGGCTTATTTAAAAGAAGTACAGAGAGTATGTGACACCATATTTCTAAGAGCGCGTTTACACAAAAAAGGTTGTACTAAACACGGAGAAGTTTTTCCTTTGTGTTTTTCACGTACAGACGACAATGTTCACACAGATCCGAGAAAACCACTAAAAACGCTGTTTTATCCAGGCCAGTAGTTGCCGATGTTACTTTGTAAAGAAACACTATGTGCCTATAGACTGAACTCGTAATACGAATGTGCAGATTTCACAAATGATAGGAGATGATAACGGTCTCCTTTTCAAAAACGTGCACTTTGAAATCAGTTTTCAAAAGTTAGCGTTTTCAGGCCCCCAAACGGCATTGCTATGTAAATGAACGGCCAAAACGCATAAAATTTCGTCAAAACGGTCACCTGTAGCCACTTAATAACTGATGGTCCGCCTGAATAACCGCCACATCTCACTGACAAACCGCGCAGGGCTGCCCAACAGTTGCGTGAATGGCGATGGCAGACAATGTAACTTGCAAATTACATCTGGTTGACAGGGAGGGGGGATGGGGCAGTGCAAAACAGTGTCTCTTGAACCTCGACAAAAAACACTAAGATGAGTCAATTCATATAATTAAGGCATCATTCACAGATATTGTGCTGTCAAATAGGCCATCGTGGGCCAGGATTTGGCTCTCATTATGAAGCATTTGGATGTGATGTTTCTCTGACACACAAGCGGCTCACCTGCTTCCCCCCTCTGCTGTGCATAATGTCCAGCTCATTACAGGCCTGCAGACTGGTCAATCTGAGGAGAGAGAGGGGCCTAATGAGGGCCGCGAGCTCCCCCTCGCCCCTCCCTGCCTACACCGACTCCAATTTGGAACCACATGAAAGGCGACCCAATCTGAGCCACCTAGAAACTTCTTTTCTTGTCTCAGCCCTTTTAGGATATGCCTGGTTTCATGTTATTCTGTTACAGCTGGACAAATCCTTGCTCTGCAACGTGGTCAGGTCTGAATTAGATAACAGGAATAATGAGGATAAATGGTAGCCTGGATTTACAAAAAGGTTTGATATTAGTGTCCAGTCTGAAGGAAAATATGGGTCAGGTTAGTGCAAAAGCTTTTTCTAAGCAATAACACAATGTGTTGAATTGCAATTTATATGTGTGGATTTTGAGTCTTTTTTTTAAACACATAAATAGATTCAATTTTGTTGGATTCGATTCAACTGCAATACGTTCCAAGCAGCTTTACAAAGTGTAGTGCCTATAGCAAGCCAAAGAACAGTGACAGTAGCAAAGAAAAACTTCCAGAGAAAAGTACTTAAAAGAGCAAGAAACCTTGGGAGAGCCAGACAATAAGACTTACATTTATAAGATGACGTTTATAAGCTCACAATGACACAAACCGCACAAAACATCACCCGCGTAGGCTATATTATAGTAGCAATGTCTTATGAAATATATTCACTATACTAATGCTGTTTCAGACTGTTTCAAAACTGTTTGTTTTTTTAAAACAAATGATTAAAGGAACCGACTCATGAGATGCACTTGTTTCAGGAATCGATCATGATTGTGATTCACACACACAAAAAAAGGCTCATAAGATTAATTTGTTTATGAGTCGGACTACACTGTTTCCCCTGTTTTTGATCCATTAACAAGAACCAAATTATTATAAAAAAAAAATGTAAAGTACATTTTTGTCAGCAACTGAGCTTTTCACGCTAGATGTTTTTGATTCGGAAAAAGATTTGGGTCACAAGAGACGTTTGTTTATGAATCACAATACCCTCTGTTTCCGATATATTTTTATTCAGTAAAACAAACAATCGAGTCATTTGCTTTGGGAATCGGATTACACCAGCAACGTTTTGTAGGTTTTTGCACACAGTCCATGAAGACAACTCAACAGAGAGATGTTTCTTGCTATTTATTGCAACAATATAGACTGGGAAATCACATGAACAACTCACGTAACGTTTTTTTCTGTGGCACTGAAACAAGCTATGTGGCTGCATGTCTGAGTTATGCTTTCTTCACATGCTATCGGAAATTTCCTAGTTCCCACTTCTGAAGTCGTGATTACGGGCTCATAGTATTCAAATTTTGACTTGAGAGGGCATTAATGAAAAAAAAAAAGTTTAATAGGAAACTTGTTAACGATAATTATGATAGCACGTGAAGGCAGCGTTAGTCCAGCAAAACACATTGACATCTACAAGATGGATTTACATTTTGGACAAAAATACATTTTCACACAACTTCTGAAAACAGGCATTAAGATTGAATGAGGTATTTGAAAAAAATATATACATCGGGATCGTTTAATAATTCAAAGGATTAATCGGAAAATGTATACCCAGCCCAAGAAGAAAGAATTTGGAGAGGTTGATATGTAAATTAACATGGATCAAACCTGGATCAAAAGACAGCAGCAGGTTTGAATTTTATATATTTTCTTATACAGATCAAATTCCCCTGATATTTTACAATAGTTAATGGCGCAATATAATCACCTATCATCAACACAACACAATATATTTAAAAAAATCAACAAAACATAAACATAAACAATGGATTCATATACAGACTTTGACCAATATAAACACTAATAGCCTACAGGAATGTAGGACCCAATTCCATCTAACATCTACCCTCCTATGTGAAGGAAAACCTCCACCCATTCATGTACAGCCCTGTCATTCAGTCTCACATTTTCTGAGGTCAAAATTTTGTTACATTGTGAATAATAAAACATTTTCACTGCACCTGTTGTATTAACCAGCGAACTTGATGACGTAATATATAGTGATGCTGAAAGCTGATTGGCATGAATGGTTCCCTCTAACAATGATTGGTTATATATGAGGAAGAAACATTTATTAAACACAATCAAAGTACAATTTTGAATGTAACACTCACCGGTCACTGTGGCTGCAAACAAATGCTAATTCCCTGTATTTGAAATGTCCACAGTATCTCAAACATACCCAGAATGCATCTGTCTGCACAGGTATGTGATGCCCCACTGACGGGGAACCATGAATACAGAGTCAGCTTGAAAAAGCTGCTTTTCTATTATCAAGTCGATGCGATAGAAAGCACCTTGAAGGGAAAGGCTGATATGCGACTGCCCCGCTATCTGGCAAGATCCTAGCATGTGCAGGACACAGCAGAAATCTCTGAGTGTGAAATCAGTCACCTATCTCTAAAATACAAACTCTCCGTCTTCGCCTGCCTTTTCATTCACAGGGGCCTTCAGTCAATGGGGCCCACAAAAGGTTCTGCTTAACGGCTCGCACGAGTCCATCTGCAGTATTTATTACCTCAACGCACAAGGCATTTTTCCTGCAGTATATACCTTTCTGCCGCAACAGTCTGGTCTGATTAAATCAATATCTGTTTCTTCACAGACATTAAAAACAGACAGGGGAGAGACTGCTGATCCTGCTCTGCCTTATCAACACAAACGCCCCTGAGAAAGAAAGGAGAAACCATCATTTTTACAACACTTTTTTATAATCCTCAAATCTGCAGATTTGTTGTCTCGCAAAGATGCAGGAATTCGTGCCTGCAAAAACACACAGACACAACTCATAACTCCCATCCATCGCTGATGACAGAACGTCGAGGGTGCGTTTACAGACACAGGGGGGCATTAGATCCAAATGCGTGGCCCATTGAAATGGCCCCTCAACCTTTGAGGATGTAGGCAGGCCGTTGAGCGTGCACAGCAATTACGTATTGCTAATTGAAAATGTTAATCTTGTCACATTCAGGGGCAGACAGGGTTAAATTGGTAAAACTGCAATTCACTTAAGGCCATATCTCTCGTCGAAATGAACTGGATGATTAATCCTTTATATTCTTCAGGGATTCAGGGAATATCAGCAATTAAATTAACGACTACAAAGTGTATGCTCCAAGATGGGGAAAAAAATCATGAAAGACACACACTCATTTTTCCAAGTTGTTGCCTTAATTGTCTCTTTACTAAGCGCGTTGCTCCCTGTCGTTACCGGAGCACCCCCATTAAAACATAAACCCATGAGATGCATTAGTATTGAGCCATGTTGAAATATACAATGATTGCTGAGGTTAAAATGTATTTATCAAATTAAAATCAATCTAGTACATTAGTTGCAAGAATATTCTGTTCTCACTTGGTAACAAATTCTTGTTAGAACGATATTTTTTTGTGTGATAATGACATATGTCATAAAAACTAAATGTTTTCCTGTTACAACGAGACGCAACATATAGTTTAGCATCCAAGTGCGAATAAAGAAAAATTTGGATTCGTGCCAAATGAGAGAGGAGCCCAACACCGGTTTCAGTTTCAGTTTCGCTTTAAATAAATTTGTTTGTATGCTAATTAATGCCACTATAATTTATGTTTATTTTATACATATATTTTTCATTCTTGTTTTGTTTTGAATACCATTAAATTTAAAGGATTTGTTGTGGAAATAGCCTAAAATACATGTTTATAATGTTTGTAAACATTTCCTTTTTACCGGTTTATAAAAAGATTTACACAGTTTTAGAACACAGAATGATAAAGGCACAATATCAATTCTATATTATAGATCAGTGGACAAAGGCATATTTGTACGTCGCATAAAAAAATATGTTGTTTTAACGACTTAACATCTCGTTATTACGATAAAATTGAGTGGGAAAAATATGTATGTGGCAGCATTGCGCCACCGTATAAACTAACAAAGATACTTGAATCATTGATTGATAATGAAAAAAAAATACTTATAAAGCAGTTATTAATTTTAATTCATTACAATTTAAACATTTACTAATACATTTTTAAATACATTTTTTTATCTTAATATTACTTAAGACCTTAAAATCACTATGAACAATAATTTTTTCTTAACAATTTAACTAATAAATTGTAAATTAATAAATTGCTCATTGTCAATTAATGCATTAACTAACCTTAACTAACGGAACCTTATTGTAAAGTTTTACCGACTTGCTTTCTTCTGCGGAACACAAAAGAAGAGATTTTATAGACTATTCTGACTACTCTTTTCAGTATAATTAAAGTCAATGAGTACTGTGGTAAATAAATAAATAAATAAAAGTATCAAAAAAATTACCTCATATTCCCTGATAGTCTTATGCTACAGAGCTGTTTACCGCTATGACCAGATCATTAAGTAAGTGTTAAACTTTGTGAACAAATCATTCAAATCGGATTTGTTTCATTCAAAAGATTTAATTCACAAAAACTCTCAAAGGACAGTTAGGGAAGATGTTCAAATTTTCCGTGAATAGCACCTTCAAATTAAGTCTGTTCCTCACGCAAAGCATTGGACATTTAAAGATTTGGAAAATAGTGTAAGACTTTTATAAACAACTTTTACTGTGCTTTTTTATTTATTTATCTTGGAGCTTGACAACCCTATTCCTCATTCACTTTCATTATACAGAAAAGAGAGGACAGGGAACAACATGAGGGTGAATAAACAATGACAGAATTATCATTTTTGGCTGAACTGACACTTTCACATCAAGTGTACTGCACCATGTCCCCGTTTGTTCAAACACATAACGTCATTAGCAAAATCATGTTTTTTTCCCCTTCTTCCTTTCGTTCCCTCTTTCCTCATTTTTTCCCTTCTAGTCAAGAGGAAACATTCAATATCAACTAGGTCAACTGAACTAGTGTGGGCACCAGAGGCGAGAACACTGCAATTGGTCTGGCCAGAGCTGATATTTGTAGATAAATACCACATCCCCAGAGGTTCTCCTACAGTGAATTATTAGCAAAGCTTCATTGATCTCTCTCAAAATGGCAATAATCTCCAGTTTCATCCGGGCCTTTACTAGGGCTTCAAAGTGCATTAGGCTGCCTGGCTGCAATTGTTATCACAAAGGTGTTTTCCTGGCTTGACCGTTTTATCCGAGAGCGCGAAAAAGTGTAAGGCGGTAAAGTGATTTTCTTCCTCTCTGTGGTATGTGCTGCTGGTGTATTGTATTTTATAGCCCCCAATAAAAATATCCACTACTGCAAAGCTCTAGACCATATGTGTATAGGCCTGATGCTTTTATGGTGATGAATATACTTATGTAATAAAGGCTGTTTATGAAAGAGCTTGTAGTGCTTCTACCTTTTTGTTTTCTATGGCAGGAAATTTCATTAGGAGGGTAATGATTTCAGTATATCTATAACAAAGCAGAGAATCTCTTCAAATGTCATTGATCTAGGCAAAGTCATCTTTAAATTTCCTCTTATTCTTTCTTTGCATTTACGGTTCAATCCCGGATAGGTTTTTATATAATGCATTTTATAAATCAGATTAAAACTGTCATGGTCACATCACAACCTGGCACGGTGGAATCAGATGAAAGGTTTCAATGACCAGTAGGGAATAAAAAACTTCTGAATTTTGAGCAGTCTAACATAAAAGCATCCAAGCACTGGTTTGATATCTGTCATAGGCTGCTCTGTCATTACAATGATGCCACTTTGATATGTTGCCATCTGTAAAGAACAGCCACCTGTCTCCATCAATCATCATAACAGACCAATGAAAAAAGCCACAAACTGTCATCTCATGACAGCAGATAATGACCAACACAACTGTGCTTTCAGTATCCGTGAATGAACAGGTAATGACATGGCAGGTCATTTGAATCTGTCCTCATGCGCTTGTAATCTAATACCAAACAATGGTGAGTAAACCTCAGAGGCAATATCCTTGAGCGCAGGATGAGTTTGGAAAGAGATTGAGTTCAGGATGGACAACCATGTTGACTAACAGGTGTGACTCTCGAATTGTTCTGTTCATACAACAGCTTGCAGTGAGGCTTCTCTTCTATGTAACCATAGTGGCAGGTGCGGTTTGGTTCACACTGCACAAGTTAACCAAATTCGCTGTCAAAATCCAAGTGTGAGTAGGGAACAACGGGCTAAAATGTGAAGAAAAATCCTAAGAAAAATGTGCTTTCTCTACTCACATAGTGTATGATTGCAGAAAAAATACATATGTTTGTATTGAGCACTGATGGAGCAACAGATTTTATGTAAAAATAAATCATAAAAGTGGTTTGTTTAAAAATCTTATGAATGTATGAGGTGGCAAGGTGGGCCTTTTACCCCACATACGGTGCAAAAGGCACAAAGTATTGATACAAATACGTTAGCAAAAATAATATGATTTTAATAATATCTAAGTTAATACTTGTTTAAAACAATCACTTTAGCAAAGTTCACACTATTTTCTGTTTATTTTTATAAATAAAATAATTCATTTTTGTTCAATAAATATACTGTCATTAAAATACGTTAATATAAAAATATTTTAAATTAAATTAAAATGATTTAAAAAGTAAAGATTCTGAAAGCATTGAATGAGATCACATAATTAAATATAGATTTACAGTAGTAACAATAAATATGATATTCTATTATATGATATGATTAATACCTATTATGTTTTTTTAAATATGATGGTTTCGTTATAAATGTAATGATTAACTCTAAAATGGACACCCTACTTAATATGTGATATTTCTCATCTGAATCTAATGTCATGTCAACAAATGGAAAAGTCAGCCAGCTATTTATTATTATGTTCATTATTGTGCCTTTCGCCCCAACAGAAGGGGCGTCTTTTAACCCAAATACCATACTTTTACATATTCATCCGCTATATTGAAAAACTGTTGCTTTAATTTAACCTAATGAAAATCATTGAAAAGACCTTTGTCTCAAAATATATTCAATAAGTTTAGCGATTCTCATTTTCCACTTAAATCTACAACATTTAAAAAAAAAACTAATATTAGATCAAATTAGCACAGAATCAACTTAGAGTTACTGCCCACGATCGTGTCAAGGATCAGACAAATTTCCACGTGCATCTTGAATAGCGGATGTTTTGGAAAGTGCTGCGGCAAGTTTTTGTGCCATAGTGGTACCCTATTGCCCCCATTGTACCCTACTGTAAATTTAAAAGATAGTTCGGTTATATAATGTGTTATCACGATAGATGGATGGAGAGATAGATAGATAGATAGATGGACGGACGACCGACAAGCAGACTGACACTAGTGCATGCTAGGATACCAGTGGAACCAGACAGGGAGCGCCTGCCCCTCTCTCACACGACTGGGGCTAGTGAGTATAACTCAGAGGAATATAATGAAATATAACACCACTTCTTGTCACAGGTCAGCAACCAAGCCTGCTCGGGGACTGGCATTCCAAATGCCAAAGCCATTCATTATGAAAATGCTATGCATTGATTTGTCATACATTGTAAAACTCTATCAGAAGGGCAATTTTTAAATCTTTGCAGCAATGCCTCAACGGCTGTGGCATTAGCATTAATGCTATTCAATCGCTCTTGATTTCAGAGCAACTTGCCCAGGCCCTCTGAAACCAGAGACATGCTAAGCACTTCAGCACAGTCAATGAAATAAAATAAGACAGGATTGAGTATATTAGATAAGAATTATGATATATAAGCTGCGCTCTACTGCAAGACAGCTAATTAAATAAGAACATATTTGATAGCAACTGACAGTGGAGCGTTCTCACCCAGGTCCCATCATTACTGTCAGAGAGAAAGAGGGAATTAGAAGGTGTATAAATACCATATGGTGTGTGCTGAATTGTCTTGCATTAATGTCAATTATATCCACTGTGAATACATTGAATGTTTTTAATTCTCATTTTTATGTTACCCGGCTACATACATATTCATCTTACGACACATGCAATGTATAAAGTTTATATGCGTATGGATGCTGTTTTACACATAGACGTATGGGGGTTCCAATATGAATAAATTGGCATAAAAATTATGTAAAAAACAGCTAAATATTCAATACACTTTACACCTTTATCTTAATGGCCAATGGTACACTTACATTTTTCTATCATAGTCAAAGTCTCTCTACATATATTGACTTTTTTCAATTCAGAGGCTGCATCCTTCGAAGGCAGATGGCGTCACAGCGGCGAAACGTCGAAGCCTGTCCCAATTCGAAGCCTACTTCAAACAAGGCATCGAAATGCATTCTTCATTTCGCAGGCAGTGAAGGATACAATAGATGGATTCTTCACGTCCTACCCTAGTACCCCAAAATTATTTGCGCTCCTGTGACAACAGGACTTTTTTGAGAGAATTTGCTGGATTACACTTTTAAATTTAAGTATTGGGTTTCAACTTACTTAAATATCTAATGATACAAATGAAAAAAAAATCTAATAAATCTCAATATATATAAAATCTCAAAATATATACTCAAATATATATATATATATATATATATATATATATATATATATATATATATATATATATATATATATATATATATATATATATATATATATATATATATATATATATAAAGTGGTTCAAATGTTGGCATCTGACTAAGATGCGATTTTATATAGATACAGAGTATTAGTTATAAAGTATACTCATTATTGTACAGCAATTGACATATTTAGACAGGTTGTGAACCCTGTTTCAGACAGTTGAATATAACTTGTTATATTCATGCAGCCTCTGATTTGGGACACAGCAATTCTAAATCTTTGAAAGGGATACTTTGTTTTTCATTACAAAATTTAACAAATAGCTTACCCAAGCTTATCTAAAAATAGAAAAGTTATTCAAAAACACCAAAAATACCATAAAATACAGCAGTACAACTCAAACAATTGATTTGTTCACTGATTCTGGTCGTAGCAATTCTGTGTCTTAACGACTTTGGTCAGTAAATGTTGTATGGAAAAGAGCTTAAATGTTCCACATAAAAAAAAAAAATAGCATTTGGATTTTGGATTGACATGACATGATATTATGCATACAAAGTGCCTAACCTTTCAAACTCTTGTTATTATGCTTGTATAATAAGTGGCATTTTATTCATTATCATATATAATTACAGTTTAAATTGTGGCACTTCAAAAAAATAACTGATCACAAGAGGTTCAGATTCTTGCTTTCACAAGTGACGAGTTTACCAATATATTGGTGTCAAGAAGTTAAGTCGCAATATGTGCCTCCTACACACCGCATGGCCCTGTGGCTCCTCTATTGGTTATCATGGAGGGCGGCCTTTATCAATCAATTGAATAAACTGCTTTCATAGCATCTATTGAAAGACAACTCTGACAAGGGGCTAGAAGTGCCTCCACAGCAGTTTTTTCAGCAGCAGGGGGGAGTAAATAGTAAGAAAGGCAATAACATCAGCCTGGACAGCACTGCAGCTCTGACACTGCTGTTTGCTTCAGTCTGTTCTCTACCTCAGTGATTCATTCCTCAGCCTGACGGGCCACAATTGACAGCAGTGCATAAAAGTGGACTACGTTGGACTTCTTTTTTATTATTATTTGCATTTATTTGTTTGAAGACACAATGCTATAGAAGACATGGGGTCTATTTTGCAATTAAGACGCTATCGCCACATCTGACGTATTTGGACGTGGCACAACGCTCTGATGATCTATTCAATTCTGTTGAGATGAAAACCCTGTGGCTGAAAAAGTAACACACACAATTAATTCTAGTTTACAGCCATACGATCTATGACAAAAGTAATACTGAAGGGTCGGATATAGAGCCTGAATTGGATTGTCAAATGGCTACCAGAGGCCTCTTAAAAAGAAAAACATGTCACATTCAGCTTAACCCAGAATGCACTCTGGTATCATCCATGTCTCTACAATCTTAGGCCTCTGGACATCATTCTGTCTTTATTATGTAAACTAAAGACTAAAAGTAATAGTGTGTGTGTGTGTGTGTGTGTGTGTGTGTGTGTGTGTGTGTGTGTGTGTGTGTGTGTGTGTGTGTGTGTGTGTGTGTGTGTGTGTGTGTGTGTGTGTGTGTGTGTGTGTGTCTGTGTGTGCGTGTGTGTGTGTGTGTCTGTCTGTCTGTCTGTCTTTCTGTCTATCTATCTATATTCAGTAAAATTTAACAAAATGTAAAAAAACAAGATGTATCAGAAATGTTCACTTCAAATGAACCAGCAAAGAAGTGAATTTCTTGTCACAAGCCAACTTAAAATGACGCAAATTAAATATTTAGCAAGAACTGTATACTTTTATACAGCACAGTAATTTCTGCATCTCCTGGGAAATTTCATCCTTGAATCTTTCCTAAGCATATTCCTTCCAGACCACCCATGTTCCAGTTAAACATTCAATATTCATTTTCTTAATATAGAATTTCAGTTTGCCGTAGATGCATGACTAAGTAACTGGAGATTGTCTTGTGTGTTTATCAAGTCTTTTGATTCTGAGCTCTTCTGACTACTGACAGAGTTTAAGAGCATGTTTGCGCTTTAATTATTAATATTATAAGAATACTTAAATATAAGTTCTCATTCGTCTTGCTTAATTTTTAATAACACAAGAAAATGTATTATAATTATTATTATTATCTTGCCTCCATTATTTTATGGTTAAAAAAAAATCAGTCAGTCAACTTGTACATCGTACAAAATCAAACATGACTCTTAATGGGGAAAAAAGAAAAACCTCCGGCTGACACATTATGTAAAGGATCAACTCGTTCCTTATTTCTATTTTCACTTGAACTGCCCATCAGATTAAGATCTGTTCAAATAAGATTAATTTCCTGATAAACCCTCACAGTGAAGAAGTCATCAGGGTGCTTTAAATTTATTCCATGGGCAATTAAGTGCAGCGAGATTTCCTCAGCTAGGACTGATTTTGAGTGGTAATGGCAGGTGAAGAGACAGATAATGAGCAGGCCAAGACACACACGCTTACAGCTCTCTAAAATGACTTCCTGTGCTTTAACCCTGCAGTTATGAATCAACGTGTCACGCACCGCTTCTCTGACACTCTCTACTCCAAAGAAAGAGTAGTCTCGGCAAGGACGAGATGAGAGAGAGAGATGAAACTTTAAAATGACTGATTGCTAACCGGTATACACAACACAACACAACAGAGGATATCGCATACAGAGAGGATCAAATGTATTTGGACTGATTTCCACCCTGCAACCAATTGCTACAAAAATGCTCAGACTATCAGACTCTTCAGATGAGAAAACACATAAACATCAATGACGACACACACACAACACTTTTGTACAGCACACATGCACAGCGAAGCCTGCAAACACCAACGAATGCGACACAGTCGGTCGGGATGGTTGTTACCTACCCACAAATACATCATCATCTTGAGCGAGGAGTCAGGGGCTCTCCGGCAGTGAGGAAACGCTTCCTTACTTATCTTCTTTTAACTTCTCGAGCTCAGCTACGGAAACCCGGATGAATCCTTCTTGTTTCCACTCTCTCAGGCTCACAGTTCTTTTGTATAATTTATTATATCACTATAATAGAGCTTATTAAAACTGACACTTGGAGGAAGAAGAAGCTACTTCACAAGGTTTGAGATGCTTCTAGCAGTCTTGTTCTTGCTCTTCTCCTCTTCTTTTTTTTTTTCGTTCTTTCTTGCCTTTCCCCACTTGGTCCTCCTCACCCTTTCACTGACAGCCCCTGCTTAGGCGCCAATTCCTGACGTATCTATTTAATGAGAAGATCCGTGCACCAAGGAAGTCCAGTACAACTGTGCACTCAAAGTGCCAGAGAAAGAGAGAGAGAGAGAGAGAGAGAGAGAGAGAGAGAGAGAGAGAGAGAGAGAGAGAGAGAGAGAGAGAGAGAGAGAGAGGGTTCTCTAGCACAGGCTCCTCAAGAAAGGTACGTGTACGTTAACGCGCAGCTGATAGGACGATCCGAAGCAGATTTTCCCCCATACACAAAAAGGACTTTTCCCTCTAACAAAATGCTGCTCAGATCCTCAGACGCCGTCACCCGGAAGCTGATGCGCAGGGGAAGAGATCAGTGGGAATTCAAAAGGCTCATCTTCTGTCCTGAGGAAAGGTAAGAAGACAACTGACCGGAAAAAAAAAATTAAGCTTGCAACTTTCCTTCAAAAAATAATGCAATCTCAGCTATGTGAGATTCATGTACATAAAAAAAAAAAAAAAAAAAAATACAGGTAAACTACAATCAAAAATGGCACAATGGGATGAAAAGGAGGTAGAAAGCACCACCCTCTCCTAAATGTGAAGCTTGCACCTGACTCTGCAGCCTGAACGACTTCCCCCCCCTCTTCTTCTCCTCCTCGTCCGGAGTGAATGTGCTGGAGATAAAAGCAGCGAGTACTGGGGCCAAGGCCTTCCCGCTCGGCTTGCTTTGGCTCTGACGCACTGGCTGCCTTCTTACAGCACTTTTCTACAGCCATCTGCTGACTCTACAACGCTACTGCTACTGAGAGACCAGACACGCAGCCAGCCAGCTCAAGCGCATATGAGGCTAAAACTCATTACTACTCTTCAGAAGAGGGATGAGATTTTTAATCAAACGCAGGTATTAGAGAAACTCAAGAATAACAGAAAACAACAACAAAACCTTTCTGTAAATGAATTTCAAACCAAGAGGGGACAAAATGGAAATTTGAGCAAGGTCCATTTTTTTTGTTTTATGTGTGCCTGAGACACAAACGCAATGAGATTTGCCAGTGTATTTATGAGGGAAATTAAATTCTGAGGGAAATTTAAATATTAAATTCTCCTCAGGAAGCAATTTGACTCCCCTTTAAAAGGAAAACAATAAAAAAAGAAAGTACAACCGTCACAAAGAGAAAGAGAGAGAGAGTGAGAGTGTCTGAGGAGGACAAATGATTAAGCTAAAGGCTCAGACTCGGGCACACATTCAACACACACACACACACACACACACACACACACACACACACACACACACACACACACACACACACACACACACACACACACACACACACACACACACACACACACACACACACACACACACACACACACACACACACACACACACACACACACACACACACACACATTAACTAAAGCAATAAGGCCATGTTAAAGTGATTTCACCACAGGTAAGGGATTTCTAAGGCCCAACACAAACCGTCAGTCACAGCAATTTAAGACACCAATGCTCAAATAAATTACATTTCTTAATGATAATTTAAATAGGGTCATTCCTGTTATGCAGTGTCTTTTGAGCTTTAACTTATTAAATATGCTCTGTGTATAAAATATGTGCCATGTAACATTCATTTTAATATTTCGTTTTTTAAATATTATGATTTCTGTAATTTTATCTAAAAGGCTGGGATGTTTTGATGAGTGAAGCACAGCAAAATATCACAAATACATAAAACACATAATTCATCAAATCCATTGCTATTGATTGATTGTGACTTGTTTGTGCCGTTCCCATTAAAAATTATGTCACTTCCGGGACGATGATTCCATTATGGAACTGGCTTTTATTAGTTAAAGGGAAATTACAAAAAATGATGAAAAATAAGATAAAACTACAAACTGACTTTCAGTATTTCTAAATAAATTGCAATTTTTTAATAAATGTAAGAAGTTAAATGAGTTAAATATTTTATGCGATACATTATTTATGATAGAGTAGTGCCTAGCAGGAATGATTGACTTTGAGTGCATTTTCATCAGAATTTAAAGGCTGAACTATCTGACTAAAAACAGAAATATATACCAGACAGTGCTGTGCTCGCTTTTGCAACAAGATGGAACGGTTTTCTTCCGAAAGAAACGATTAATACAGAGAAATCCGGTCAATACTCTGAACAACATTCTGAAAGCAATAAATGATTGTTGACATATTAAACAAAGATAAATGGCAGGTACAATGCAAAGCCCATTGTTTGTGCACCCAAGCAAAACGAACATACTTCAGCATACAATTTCGTTAAACCATTTTACTTCGGGGCAAGCAAGGTCTAATGGTCAAGGAAACTGAGTGCAGCTTACTGACATGACCATTTACATGGAGCAGACCGATTCAGCTGCCGTCTCCCCGGTCCGATAGTGCCCTTTAGCCCAATTAAAAAAGCTACAAGTCTGAAACAGCAGCAGTAAAAGCAGTAGTGCATCTCATTTGTTTGGATTATGACAAAAACATAACCTAAAAGAAAAAAAAGGTAGCATTAGGTTGTCGATATCCTGTTTAAAAAGTACTAAGTACATCACCCTCGATCCTGCTCTTATAATCTAAATTAAAGGCCAGCTTCCAAAAAGCACTTCTGAAAAACTGTCTTCAGATTATTGAGTGAGTCACTAACAAGAGGAAATGAGATGGCAAAGAAATAAGAGAAGTGCTTTTCATGTTTCCAAGAGAAAAATCAGCACTGGCCTGCTTATTATTATTAGCTTTATTAATATATATGAATTGTTAATTAAATGTAGTCCACTTTTACTTCTCTAATTTCAATGGAAATTAAAAATATATCATTAAAAAAGTAATAATAATAATCAAGAAAGTAGTTGGCAGAAAAAAATGAGAGTGATGGGTGTGTATGAACAGTAAGGTCTGGGCATTAATCATATCAGCCCTATCAGACTTAAAACCCTTCAACAAACCATGATAAATTACAGCGCTGAGAGAGGACTGCAGCACCTCCGCTCCTGCATCTCTCCCATGATTCTGCAGGGCTGTGCTATGTGAGATCAAGGCAGAGCCATCAGGACACATGGTTATCCCTCCACACAGATACGGTGTGTTTGAAGAAGATGAAGATCTTTGGGAGGGTCTTCATCAGGAGTGAAGCTGACACCTTTGCTACCCTGGCTTTTCAGGCCAGTGAGTGAGCAGGAGGGTTTGAGAGCTACTATTAAAGTTTAATGAGATGGCAAGGTAAGCTTTGTTGTATTTTTAATATGGACACAGCAGAGTATGAGGGAATAACAGGTTTTGGTTCTGAGGTTTTTTGGGGTTTTTTTTTTTTTTGTCTATTGATTTAATATCATCATCTTCTCAGCCTGAGATGCTGAAATGAACATGAAGGATACACAAGAATTCATTCTAAAGCCATTGTGACGAAATGATTTGTCTTTACATGAATGAATCACAGTTGTATGATCTTCATGGATTGATTAATTAAAAGGTCGATACCAAAAACATCCAGAAGCACAACAGCGGCACAAAGGAGCACACAAAAACACAGACACACACAACCACACAAAGCGACACAGAAGCATCACTTACCCTGAGTTGGTCCGTATCACAACTCATTGGTTGTCCTGGAATCTGTCAACAGAGACATACAAATTAGAGTAACACATTACACACCAAATACAGCACCTCCCTTCAGTAATTACAAGTCAATCATCTAGAGTGGGCTGAAGGGAGAGAAAATGAGATCTGTCAAAACTGAGGTTTGCAACATGGAACCATGCAAAAGGTGGCGAGAACAGGGAATAAGACAGGCAAGACATAGTTTCCATGCCAGAAACGGTACACATAATATTTTCCTCTTTTTTTCTCTCCAAATAATGGGAGTGGTAAAAAGCAAGTGGATCTCAACTGGTTTTGCTTCAGGAAACCGATTTTACATCGCCATTCAAGAGACGACCTAATATAGTACCAGAATTGAACAAAAGTATGTCTGTGTTCAAATCACTCGAAATCAAATTACTAGTGAGAATGTGTGTACAGTATGTATGATTTTTAACAGCTATGTTTGTTTTTAAGTATTATTTTTGGTTTAAAACAACTGATTTAAACTGTGAAGGTTTAAATTTGCATTATTCTGCATTTAAAATATATTATATTATTATATTATATGATAGAAAAAAATACCGGAGTTAAAACAAGTAGAAAAGACATTTTTAAAGAGTTAATATAGAGTTTTCAGTGTAATACATCAACATTCAAAATATATGTGTGTATTGAAATTAATTGATATTACCATGAACTGCATAGCACCAATTATATCAAGCTGAACTGAACTTTAAAACTAAACTTATTTTCATATTTTCATTAGTTTCATAGTCTCTCAGCAGCCAATAATTCACACAAAAACATTGTAGTTCGCACAAAGTTTATCATGCAAGTGAACCTATATTTAATGTATATTCTTTTAATTGATTTTGTTCATGGATTTTGAGGATAAGGGGATTTCAAGCAACCTGTCTATGCCGGCATCTGCTATTCACAGATGAGAAAATATCAGTGTTTACTACTTATGAACTAAATATGATTGTGTGGCTTATACAATACAAACTAATATAATTAGAAGAGATCTGTGACATTTTTGGGTTGTAAGTTGTAACCCACCAGTTGAGAACCACCGCTATATAAAAATAAATCACGTTTAATTCTATTGAGCAGAGTATTTCTACATGCCTTGGTGCACAGAGTTTCTCAAACACTAATCAATCACACTCAACCCTCAAAAAGGAGGGGGCAAGAAAAACATTTCTAATTTTGTTAATGCTTGTTGAGTGTTTGAAAGAGAACTACACAATTACGAGATTAGGGTCTGGTTACGCTGGGAGGGTTCCTGGATATACCACTAATCTTCCCCTCATGCCTGCCGTCAATACATCCATAATGCACTGGCCAATCTTCATTTAAGAAATAGAATCTGTGTTACAAACGCTCTCTTCAAATGTAATGATATTAACAGTTCCACTTTCCTCTCAGCCTAAAACACTTAGCTGTTTTTCAAAGTGTGCTCATTTCCCATTAGCCAGGCCACTGAGTGAAGCCGAATAAGATTTTCATCATTTAGTAACTGGACATAGCTGCCGAAAGACCCTAAAGAGGATTATGACCCACAGATAGAGGGAATAAAGACCAGGGAAATTGCTTTGATTTGATATGATATGAGAAAAAAACAGATGCATTAACCTTGTCACCTCAAAATATCTGCGTATCAAATTAGTAGTAAGCCTTCTGCTAACGGCAACTCGCTGGTGTTTGGCAAACCACTCTTGACCGTAAAACGTTAGGGTTAGGGTTAGGCTTAACGCACAGTTCAACAAAATGCCCATGAAAGTTTTATGCAAATGAATATCTTTTCCCTGTTAAAAAGAAGAAAAGAAAATCAGGGCACCACTAGGTTTTCTTGTAGGGTAGGAATTGTATTATTTAGAGCCGCTGACCTTAATGATGGCTCACTTGTTTTGGTAGCACTTTCCTTTCAGCCACTGGCCCCTAGCAGGTCGTTAAGAGAAGCTTCTCAATAGCTCTGGGGCACACAGCATGTTTCTGGATTCAGACCGCTGGCATACATTTTTATATATAGTCCTGTGCTGCTGAAATCTGAAATTCAAACCATTTCATTTTTTTTCTTCTACGTTATTTTTTAACAAGGACTAACATTCATGTTTTCTGTTTTTTATATTGTGTCATTATATCGTTAAGGCTGTAAAATGATTAAAAACATTCAAGTAATTCATTTTAATCCAATTCATTTCTTGATATGCTCATTATTTCATGCCAGGTACAGTATTTTTAAATGTCAGTATTTGCTGATGTCAGTATTTGCTGATATGAGACATACAGTGTGGCAGAGGAGTCAATCACTGAAGAGATATTACAAAAGGTGAAACTAGAAGTAAATATATTGTTTGTTTTTAGGTATACACGGATATCAAAATTCTGGCCGATAACAAACATTAATTTTTTGTTGATTACTGTTCAGTGGCCAACATTAAAAACATTAAAATGTATATATTTTAAATAAAATTACCATTTTATATCATCATTATGGCTGAAAATTAAAGTAATTTAAGTAATTTCTCAATTTTCAAGTAGCCTAATGATAAAAATCATCAGTACTATTTTAAATAAACAAAAACCCTCTTTAACACTATAACACAGTAGAATAAATTACATTCACAAACATAATTGATTCTGCTGTGTTATAGAATTATTAGTGTGTTTTAATTAAAATGCAACTGAATATTTTATTATTGTTTAAATAAGAACTTTTTTTTTTAAATCAGTTGACAGCCATGATATATTGATTTATGATATTACTTTTAATATGTTTAATATTGGCCAGTGAGCAGTTGGCCAATGCACACACACACACACACACATAGAGTTTTCATGTTTTATGGGGACTTTTCACAGAGATAATGATAATTTTTATACTGTACATGTTTTCCTCATGGGGACCAAAAAAACATTCCCCACAAGGACATGGAAATTGCCATCTTTGTGGGGACATTGTCCCCGTAATGTAGGGTTTACCAGGACACACACACACACACACACACACACACACACACACACACACACGCACACACACACACACACACACACACACACACACACACACACACACACACACACACACAGTTATTATACATATATAAATAATTGTATATAATATAGCATGTAAATTGAGGCATAACTATATTATAATTGATTTAAATATCCTATATGGACTAATATATATACAATATCTAATCTCTGATACAGGTAAATGGTAAGGGGATATGATTCAATGTATTAAAAACAATTAAGTGTTCATTAAAAAAAATACGTTATAGGTATACTTCATTAACAAATGTAATCATTATTATATGAACTAAATCCAATGTGTTGATTGGAGTCTGATTGCTCACAGGTTGTAAATTGTTTCAAGTTCCCTTTTCAGGGCTTCTCAGGCACACACGATTCCACAAAAGCCGCGGCATACTGCGTGGAGATGGGCTCAAACCGCTCAGAAGAGGCTCTTGTTCGGTAATGATACTTTCCAGATGAAATCAAGGGGAAAACCAACAATAGTAGCGCAAACAGCCCTCCTCCGTATGAAAGGACAAAAGGACTCTCAAAGGGCTTGCTTATCCTTTACCTCTAATGGTCTGCTTCCCTCCTTTTCACTCAGAATACACACACACTCACTCTCTCTCTCTCTCTCTCTCTCTCTCTCTCTCTCGCTGACTTACGTAGAGTACTTGAGAGAGACAGACAGAGATGGAGGGTAATACTGAACTGTTGCGGCACAGAATTGCAGGATGGAGAGCTAAAGAAAGAGGGAGTGAGAGAGAGCAGGCCTAATTCAGTCCCTCAATGAGCTCTATAGGTCTTACACATGCAGCGGAAAAAGCAGAATGAAAAAATGTCAATAAGTAGCACTCTGCTGAGTACAAGCGGCAGAACACGGCCGAGCAGAATGACTTTATTAAGCTGACACAGAAGACTGCGCTCAGCCGGACCGATGGATAGAGGGGGAAGAGAGCAAGACAGAGAGGAAGAGAGCATAACAGAAAACCAGAAACTAAACAAAGGAAAGTCGGCACTGTGCTACGATTGAAAATCAATCCCCTGATAAATCTGTGAAAACTTCACCAGACCCCCAGAGATGGAATTAAGGGTACCTTTACACAACAATGATGTATTAAAAACAGAAACGTTTTTCCTTTGGGTTTCTCACGTACAGACGACAACATTGTCAAAACGATCCCCATTCACACAGATCCGCGGAAATGACTAAAAACACTGCATTGTGCTGCCAGGCCAGTAGTTGGCGATGTTACTTTGTAAAGAAACACTACGCGCCTATAGACTGAACACAGAATACACATGTGCATGATGTTATCAATTTCACTTATTTGTGTTTTTGTAGTTTGCATGGAGACGATAACGGTATTGTTTTCAAAAACGAGCACTTTGAAATCTGTTTTGAAAGTTTGCCTTTTCAGGGCCTCAAAATGCCGTTGTCGTGCAAACGGCTGGCCAAAACACATTAAAAGTTTTCTATTTTTAGTTGAAAATTGTGTTGCATAAAAGGCCCCTGAAACAGGTCTTTTGGCACAGGCGACAAGCATTCCAACAGACATAACAATATAATATTTGATCAAACAATGACACTAAAGCCTCTTTCACACAGCGCTTTGGACCCGGGAAATTGCCGGCAAATTGCCAGAGCGCCTTCTGTGTGAACGCAAACTCGACCCGGGATTTATGCCGGGATCGATGCCGGGTTGGGGACCTAGTAACATTGCCGTGTTCAGTCCCGGAACGCGCGCTGTGTGAACAAAAGCCGTAATAATGCCGTGTCGTAGTGATGACGCTGAAGCGGGGCTCGTTCTCCAGCTGTGAAACGGTACGTAAAGCGCAATTTTATGATCGAATCAGAGAAAAAAATGCACAAGCGTGGTTTCTCGAGAGAGAGAGATCACAGCTCATAAGCAAACTTAAGACGCTGCTGAGATTACAAGTCACATCGATGTCACGTGTCTTTACGGGATTTTTACGGGTTGTGTGTGAACGCACTCTCTCATTCCGGAAAATCACTGGCAGTGTGAATGAACCAAAATCAAACGAACCCGGGTCAAATCCCGGGTCACTTTATCCGTGTATTTTCCGGAATCTCTGTGTGAAAGGGGCTTGAGATAATTTTGATTATATACTTAAAAGTAACACTTTCTGCAAAGTCTGTATATAGAATATAACAGAAATGTTTTCCAAATGCCTTTTAATAAACATTATAATTTCAAATTGTTTCTTCCAAATTAACATCTCAGTTTATTTTAGAAGCAGAATATGATGTTCTTTTAGAACAATTACATCGATTTTAGTCACTGTCCTTTTTAACATCAACCAATCAATCACTCAATCAATCAATAAATAAAAATTCTTAGATATTCCAATGAGACTTTTACAAGTTAAGACTGTAATTATTTTTACAATTTGCTTTTATACATTTAATATATAATATTAGCTACAAATGCTTCAAAATATTTTATACACACACACACAAATATATATAACAAGTCTTAACTTGTACATGATATAGTGACAGTGTATATATATACATATATATATATATATATATACATATATATATATATATATACATATATATATATATATAGGACTGAAAAGTTCCCTATGCAAATTCTCTATGCAGGAAAAACCCTATAAATACGTGTGTGTGTGTGTGTGTGTACTGTGGTTAACATTATTTATGAGAACATTAAACTCATTATCAGGTTTACTATAAGACAATTATTCTGCTATAAGACTGTTAATAATAATTGTATAAAGCAATTGTACAAAGTGTACGCAGATAAATCTACAGCCATATCTTTCACCACTTATAGCAGGAAGCACTGGAGTCACAGAATCATGACATGCTCCAGGGGATAAAACACCCATAATAACATACAGCGATCCACTGATGTTAGAGATAAGCCCAAAATTGACGCCTGAGGTTCTCTATACAGTGAAAATGCAGCACTTTATTTCAATTAAAGCTATTGATGTTAGATCAAAGGTAATGCTAATAAAATGCTAATGGCATCTGTATTAGAAAAGCCATTTCAGTCCCTAAGCATTGATGAATACATTTCTAAAATGTTTGGTTGAGAGAGAAAGCGAGAGAGCTATAGGTACTGCTAATTTATGCGCTGCTCTGAGGAATAATGAGAAAGGAGGGTGGGTGAAGAAAGTGAGAGCTGAGCCAGCAGAAATTCCCAATGCTGCAGTAGCCCTACTGAATCCTGCACTTTCACAACACTAAGCTTATCAGAGAGAGTGGAGGGGAAGAGGCAGCCAGATCTAAGCCTTTTAAGACTCTTCATCAATATTAGAATATCTGGACTGGCAGGGCCTTCGTACCTTTCGGTGCACAGTTACAGACTTTTGAGGACATCAGAGAGAAGTCTAGGGTTTGCAGCTGATGTGGCCAAAGCTGTGGAGAGGAAACATGCCCATAGACCTTATGCGCCAGAGAAATAAGCACGCAGCCATCTTCAGAATTTTGTGTTTGAACTTCCGTTTTTGTGGTAGTCCTGTATATTTCTATGGCATCGCTGTTTAAGAGTAATTAGCTGAAGTGGATTCACTTTTAACGAAAGTTATCATGAGCATTGTAATGTTTGAAGTGGATGCCAAGATAAGTGTCATTTAAAACGAGAGGTTCATTCATAAATTCGTAAGATCTTACCTTCATGCTGTGGAAATATAAACCGCGCTGAAAAGGGGCAGGGCTACATAAGGAATGCGATTAAAGCATAACTCTACGCTGAAGGAATGCGACTTAAGCAGAACCTTCTTCCTTATGCACTTTATCATAAAGGGTCGTAACATCCATAGTCGTTTAAGGGGATAATTCAGCCAAATGTTCAGATTAGTGCTCATCAATATAGTTTTTTCAGTGACCAATAATTGGATTTATTGTTTTGAGGCGAAAAACAGAGTGGTGTGAATGAATGGGCAACTGCCTTTTATAACTTAAATGACATTTCAACGCATTCTCATCCTAGGGCGTCATATACGGACGCTTTTGACATTTCGTCTACATCGAACGCACATGGCACCCTTTAGCGTCAATATGACACGAACAGAGCTTTGTTCGGTTATGGGTAGGTTTAGGTCTGGGGTAGGGTTAGGGTTAGACCGCTAGGAGGCGCCTTCTGGCCCATATCTATCTGCGTCTCATATTGACGCTAAAGGGTGCCATGTGCGTTCGATGTAGACGAAATGTCAAAAGCGTCAGTATATGACGCCTTGGGATGAGAACGGGCTGGACATTTTGTGAGATCACCCTTAAAAACCTAAACCCTTAACAACATTTAAAATGGTCCCTACACTCCCATATGAATATCATCAGAAAACAACAAAAACAATATGGCCATATCAATTCACCCATTCATGAATCATAAAAAAGATAGCCACACTAAGGTGATTATTAAAGTGACATCATTTGTATCTTAACATTAAGGTACAAAGAGTGCTTCCTCATTTTCAGTCCAAACATGTACAAGAGCAAGGGTTCTCTCTTGCAATATTGAGTTTGGGGCTTAAAAGCAAAATGATGCTGTCGATACAACAGGCAGGGTAAAAAAAAGAGAGAGAGAGGCTGAATTCAGTGCTCATTAATCTATAGACCTTCATCAGCCCGGGCTGCAGGTTCACATAGCCTTCCCTGGCATCTCCTCAAAAGAGATCACACTCACTGATGCATCCTGCTTTGTTCTTGCTGATCCACCACAATTACCCCAACTCTTCTCCTAGGCTCAGTTTGAACAAAATGACAAAACAGAGGCCAATTTGCTTGCTACTGCCCTCCCCCCAAACACACACTCAAGCAGTAGTACAGAAACATGCGCTGGGACTTCTGGGACCTTAAATGATCCCCCTCGTCAATTGAGCAATGTTCCTTATGTATACAGCTGTTAAACTGCTTGGCTGTATGCTGAGGTTAATACCAATCCAACAACTTACACATGCAGTTGCTGGATTGTTTGAGGGAGAACGACATCTTTTGTTTCCAAACGGCTTGATTTTACTTGATTTGCTTGCTATAGAAGAGCACAGGGGTAATTAGAACATTTATTTGATCAGTAAAAACAGTAATCTATCTAGTTATCTAACACACACACACACACACACACACACACACACACACACACACACACACACACACACACACACACACACACACACACACACACACACACACACACACACACACACACACACAAATGTACTGTATATGTATACATTTATACAAAGTAAAATGGAAAAAGATAGCTATAGTAAAGTACAGTAAAAAATGTAAAACAATGAAGAAGCTCTACAGTATAATGTCAGTAATTACATTTTATGGGTACATATCAAATGTTTGTCAATTAAAATAACACCCTCAATTACTAGACATATGCTAAATTATGAATGAAGGGCTAAAATAGTGAAATCAAACTGTAACAACAAAGCTATGGATAATGGACAAATTATTAAATATTACTATACTACCACATCAGGACCAAAAACAAAAGGGGGAAGAGTGCACATCTTTCAGGAGAGATAACTTAACTGTTTTATAACTCATAAATTATTGTAAAAGTAATCACAAACCTAAAGACAAAAATTGCTTAAGGGGGATTTTTACTTAATTAGGTCAAAACAGACTTTTTTAAAAAACATTTGTGTCAATTGTAACTGAAACTGTAGATTATATTTGGGAAGAGGTATAGAGGTAGAGTACCCACACATGCCTGAAATAGTCACTGTGAGTGTGTACTGTGTGTTATAAGCAAAATGCATTACAATTATCCCTGCTTTCCCCTACTTTATTGATATGGTCATGGGCAAATATTCACATTTATTTACTTTTGTTAGAGTAGGTTTATTTAAAGAAAGAACAGGATTAAAAAAAAACAAATAAACCAACAAACAAACAAAACCGTAAGAGACGAAAGCAGTATTGTCTCCAACATTTCATCTCAACGGGACCCAATTCATTCTTATATGCAGGGCAACCTTTACCTCCATTTTGGACAACTGGTTTTACACAGTAAGAATGAACCATACTATGATGTTTAATTGAGGCTCTGATCCCCCAAACACTTAAAGGGGAGCTTGAGGATTAGTCGCCCTCCATAAGCCTGTTCCCCTCACTCCGCATGGCTCCAGATACTTTATTTTGACAGGCTGAGCAGAGAAATACCAGCACAAAATACATCAAGTTCTCAATTATTGGATTATCTCAAAGTGATATCATTACCACAGGACATTCTTTCCAATCATTGATTGCATTTTTCAATTTATTTCACGATTAATGCAAGTAGCCTGACCGAACAATTGTCTGATGAGTTCTGGAACCCCATCAATATATTCTCCTGGCCCACATGAGCAGTCTGTGTGTTTTATAGCTCGAGAAAAAACATCTCTCATCCCTCCTGTCTCGTGCCTCTCAATTATTCTAAAGGGCTACCAATCTCATCTAGCAGGTAGATAGACCATGTGAATGAGAATTACAATTTTAAATGCAAATACACTGAACTGAATGCTATTTTATCACATGTCAGGGGAAGCTGCTTCGGCGAATGCTAATGCAGTTTGTCTTGTGTCCAGGCAAGCAGCTCACTTTCACAAGTGCTTTGATCAAGCAGTTGTTGTTTACCGCAGGAAATCATATTAGTTCGTTTTATATTAACACAATATCACAATTAAGTGGACATGTGGTGGATTTAACATCATTTCTACTTTGGTTTGAGCGAATGTGGATCAAACTAGCAATTTATTAAGGAATATTCCATGCTTCTTTCCTCAAATTGAAATGGTCATAGTCAACAAAACAGGTTTTCTTGAGAACATTGTTTTAATTGGCTAATTTATAGTATATAAACATACACTATCGTTCAAAACTTGGGGGTCAACACATTTTGTTCTCAAAATGTTTATTCAAAAAGGATGCATTCAATTTATCAAAGTGACACTAAAGACATGTATAATAAGACGTTTCAAAAAGATTTATATTTCAAATAAATGCTTTCTATTCATCAAAAAATCCTGAAAAAAGTGTATCAGAGTTTCCACAAAATTTTAAGCCACTGCAGGTTTCGACAATAAGGACCGCTCGATGGCTCGGGGCCAGCGTGAAAGACGCTTATCTTTTGCACGTGTTTTTAAGTCTGGTCAATTTAAACATTCAAGTCATTTTAACCATTCAAATTCAAGCACAAAAATATGCAAAGAGAACTAATTTCTGTTCACTGTTTTGTGTGCACAGAGAAAACATCTCGCGAGTAGGCTACTGAATTGAGTTTCACGTCTTCTTGCACTTGAATGGAAAAATACACACAACAAAGCATGTCAAAATGCTCTTAATCTTGACTGAACAACTTTTGTAACTTTAACAAGGATTAATCTATATTTAATTTATACAGTGAAGACTATGCAGTGTTTTTTTTATGTTTGATTATTCAATTTCTGTACCTGAATAGTGTTAGACTTATCTAAAAAACCTGAAGCAGTGTATTTTAATTTGTATCTTTGTTCTGTTTTATTTATTTGAACTTTAATTTTAATATTTTATTACTGAAGACTCACTTGTCTTCAGTAATGTCTGAACATTATATCAGTTAGGCTAGTAGTTTTTGTTAGGGTATCGAAATTGGAATCAATCGAGAATTGTGAAATTTCCCCAGTATATAACATTTTGGTGGCTTATTTATTAGAATACAATGTTACACGGGTCAAAACAACAACAATTGAATTACTTATTTATATTTTTGGTGAGGCCAGTGAAAATGTTGGCAGGCCAAGTAAAAAATTTAACCACTGTCCCAACTGGACCAGTAGAAAAAAATCCTTAGTGTAAAGCCCTGCACTGTTTTCAAACACTGATAAGAAATACCAATGTTTCTTGAGAAGCAAATCATCATATTAGAATGATTTCTGAAGGATCATGTGACACTGAAGACTGGAGTAATTATGTTGAAAATTCAGCTACGACATCACAGGAATAAATTACATTTTAAAATATATTCAAATAGAAAAACTGTTATTTAAAATTTTTATAATATTTCACAATATTGTGTTGTTTTTATTGTATTGAAGCCTTGGTGAGAATTAGAGACTTTTTTTCAAAAACATAAAAATTCAGACCAACCCTAAACTTCTGAACGTCAGTGTGTGTGTGTGTGTGTGTGTGTGTGCGTTTGGTTTATATTACATTGTGGGAACCAAATGTCCCCACAAGGATAGTAGCCAGGGAAATGGGTTAATAAACATACTAAATTATATTTTTTTTGAAAATGTAAAAATGCAGAAAGTTTTCTGTGATGGGTAGGTTTAGGGGTAGGGTTAGTGTAAGGAGATAGAATATACAGTTTGTACAGTATAAAAACCATTAAGTCTATGGAGAGTCCCCACAAAGATAGTGAACCAGACGTGTGTGTGTGTGTGTGTGTGTGTGTGTGTGTGTGTATACCTACACTTATCACCTGTGCGACAATAAGGGCAAATCTTAACTTCATACAGTATGATACAGTTTTCTGATAATTAATTCTTGATTAGGGTGGTTCTGCTTTGTCAGAACGGTATTATTTAGTAACAGGTTTTCCTCATTGATGGCTACAGGTGCTAATTACAATGGTAAATCATTTATGCAGAGGCAGACAAATGGATGGCCGGGCACTGAGGGGCTGGCGGAAAGGTCTCAGTTACAAACGATGTGAGATAAATCATCTGCTCGCCATTTTCACAAACATCATGCAATTATGCACTCAACACATGATATCTGCTTAATCTAGTTCATTTAGGTGATATATCGCAGAAACCTCATCAATGAGTGAACGAGCCATGTCGTGGTCAGTGTCGGCATCCTGCAGAGAATAACTTGTCTTAGCAATTCCGTATCGAACGAGATGCCTATAATGCAGTGAATAATTATTCTATATGGACTGTTCTGGTGTGAGCAGGCAACGGAGATACAACCGGCGAGTTCAGGCACACGCCCTTCCCATAACTCAGACGAGAACAGCTTTCCGGAGGAAAAAAGAACTGCTGCTATGGCACAGCTTGGAGACTTCAGGATTTATTTGCCATTTTCTCCATCAATTATCCCATTTCTGTTGCCGTCAAATCTACATGGATTGTGCCAAACTTTTAAAATGATTAGAATGGCACAGCACCATCAAAGACACTAAGAAACCATCCAAAATGCAATAAGCCTCAGATCCAGGAGATGCCAACGCAAAAGATCCTGTCAGAGCATCTGAGCTATTCGCCACTTAAACTGGATCAAACGGTAATGATTTTAGGATGGGGCATATATAAAATACTGACCCTGCCTTCCCTTTGGTTACTTGTCAGTGGTACTTTTTATTATAATACATATTCAACCTGACAACAATTATTTAGGGCGTCTACATAAACACTGAAAATAATGGTGTAGGATTACTTTGAAACAGTTTTCACTCTGAAATTGCAAGTAAATTTAACAAACAATTACAAAGAAACAGTGTAATTAACAGTGAGCAAGAAACGGTGAATTAAACATGACATTTCGAGGTATAAAGACTGAAATTTTATTTTCTTGTAAAAGGTAACTCCAATAACCTGTTTTATTTACAATTTTTTTTTTTCTTTACAGTGTAGTCATTGGAAATAGGTTATTGTTCTATGTATATGTATGTGAAATCTGAAAAGGTATTCTGTGTAGAGGGAAATTATCTTAAAAAAAAAAATAAAAATAAAAAAATATTGCAATATAATTGCAGTCAAAAAATTTGGAAATCTAAGATAGACTTATAAGATCTCAATAGAATCAAACATATGCCCCCAAAAAGATAAATAATGCCTCCCACAAATTAACCTTGCAAACAAAAGACTTTAATTTACTTTGCATCACTCATGTTTAAAAAATGTATGTTAATTCACACATAATTCACATAAAATGAGTGATTCGATTTTCATTAAAACATGCAAAAACAAAAGCTGCCTTTGGATTCGTCACTGGGGCGCTAAATGATGATTTACTATACAAAGCTGCTTTGAAACACTTGTGAAAATCTTTCAAATAAAAATAAAAAGCTATACAAATAAAAGTGACTTGATTTAACCAACCAAACATACGCATTCAAAGCCTATGACTAACATCCAGACTTTCGAAGACCATTTCTAATGGAAAACAATCATTAGATGCGAGCGCGCCATCTAAGAAATCCTAACCACTCTCTCCTTTTCCTGCTCTCGCTGTCACCATTTATTTATGCGTATAAGACGAAGAGGAATGTTTCTCGAGAAGAACCCTTGATTAAAAGAGGAAGTAGAAATAATGATTAGTTGGGGTTTGGTCAATGCCAGGAGATTTAGATGTTTACAAAGGTGTCCACAGCAGCCAGATATGCGATCACTTACCAACACAGATAGAAAGTGCTTTCCCGGAAGGAGTAATTTCATAGCACTCATTTATTCATTACGTCCATTGCAACCTCTTAAGTGCATCCAAAGCTTTTTAGGCCAAGCAATGAATTGCGCTGGCAGTCACATGGCATCAGCATCGTTCAGTAATTCTGCCGGGTTACTGTGAGCTGCGGTCAAGCACAAGGAAGGCTTCAGAGATTGGTGCCGCAGTTTCACTTTCAGCCAATGAGCACAGGCAATGACTTATGGAGCAATTTGCATGGCATTTGGAATGGATTGGAGGAAAGGAGCATTAACATTTCGTGATGCATTTCCTGCCATGAGTTCACCAGGTTTTTTTTTTTTTACACCATAGCACAAGCTCACTCACTCACTCACCCATAACGTGATGCGCAATAAGGTTGATGCAAGCCTTGGTTGTCAGGGAAGTGTTACATGGCTGAGCCTCATCCTCTCTGGAGGCAACTTTGCAGAGCCTCAAATTCAGCCATTGAGGCCCACTGTTATGCTTGAGAGGGAAAATCAAGAAACATTTGGCTCTCCCTACGCCCCTCTCCCCTTTTTACTCCTGGAAATCCCACTTAAGAGAAACCACCATAAAAGACTCAATTTAGTCTTAAAGGTCAAATATCCAGTCACCACTGAGGAGGCTAATTAAGTGGCCTTCAAAGCTCTCAGAGTCCATCTGAATAGATAATATAACTGATTTGGTACGGGAGCTCCTTTGCACATAGAAAAAATGACTACTACCTAGTTTGCATGCTACTTGGCATTAACTGTTCTCAATGGAATGCATCTTATGTCAAGCACACATAATTATCATACTATCTGCCCGTTTTATATCAGAAAGAAAAAACTAATTGTATATATATATATATACAAAGCAGTATTTGTTTTTCACTGGCATGGATGTAGACCTACCTTCATACACAACAAAGAGAAAATAAAATGAAAGCCCTTAGAGCAATTTCAGTTTGTAGAACCATTGATCCACAACATATAGATCCATGCAGGTCTGCTGTCTCTCCGCACACTGTGAGCAGGGGAAAATACTCTGAAACCATAATTTTAAGTAGTTAAACTAGTCAAAGAAAAGTAGTAAACTACGCTACAAGCTGCTTACTACATTTATTTATTTATTTAAAGGATGGCAATATCTGTCTAATGATAAAATTGAACAAATTTTTGAGATTTTACTTTTTATTTTTTTTTGAACAGGCAAATTTCTGAACCAATCAATTTATTAAAATGAATAAAATAAATAATAACCAAATATGACAGGGCAACAGACTTGGCTGTAAAGCTGAGTGAAATATAAAGTTATTAAAATTAGCATTTTGTTACACTGCATCAGTAAGTTTTTTTTGTTTTTTTTACCCGTGTTACCAGTAACAAGACGCTAATTTGCGCTGCTCTTGGTAGATTGCATTGGTCACTGTGTCATCAGTAGATCACGAGCAGAACTTTCCACTCCCATCGGCGCTTTTATGGGATTGCGCTCTCACGCAAATTTGCACTGTTTATTAAATCTGGCCCTTAAACTTTTAAAAAACGCATCTCTGGGGAGACTTAAAATGCAGTTAGCTACGTTAAGTTAGCAAACTCTCTACGCCGTGTATTACGCCACACAGCTTCATGCAGGCATTTGCCGCAGCGCACAGAAATTCTCAGAGAAGACATCCTCCCTCTAGAGCAGCGTTCTCTCCACCTCTCACCACACTGCTCTTTAGTGTCCGGATTGTCCATGTTGCCATTTGGCCGACCGACCTGAGCCTGTCTCCTGCGGTAGGGGTGCGGCTCTTCGCTGGGCCGTAGGGGCTCAATTAACTGCAGAACAATGGTCGCACTTCTGCCTCCCGCAGCAAAGCTGCCAAAGCAGGAATGTGGGCTCTTTAATCTCTCTACCCTGGGCAGGCATTTCAGCTGCTGCAGCCTCCAGGACCCACGCATGCTCCTCCAGATACCACGCAATGCACGCTATTACACATTAAAATCCATGTGTGGAATTCTTGTAAAACATGCCAGCTGTCTATGCACAAACCGGAGGCTTGGATCGCCTTTTTAAAATCAGATATGATTATTGATTCTATTGTTCGTGTCATTGATTCTTAAACATAAATACGGCAGGGCTACTTTATTGAATAGTGCAAGAGCACAGCGAAGACAAATCATCTATATGGGCTTCGCTTTTTTCGGTGTGATAAAATGCATGACAAAAGGGATCGTGGTTAATTACACAGATATCTGCTGATGCTGTGTGTTTTCTGAGAAGGCTCGGTTTCTGCTACATTTGTGCTGGCAGATGATGTCATAAAGAACCTGTGTGGTAGGCTGTAGTGGGTGTCAGCTTTTCTGCTGGTAGGAGTCTTAGAAAGCGATTTCTGACAAGGCTGCAAGTCTGTTTCTGGACACAAACACAAAAGCTTGGATTTGGAAGGTGGAAAAACTCTCTCCGTGCCTAGCATTGCTACTAGAGTGCTGATATATATTTAATAGCTCACAAAATCCTCCCCACAACCAGAGTTCCGGAAGTCAGGGGTCACTTTCGGTCGCATCAGCGATGATCTTCGCATCTGAAATGTACAATGCAGCCAGGGTGAGGGGTTAGTAGATCACACGGTATATGCTGTTTGCTGATTTATCCCGCTTTTTCCATAATAAAACGTTCCTGCTTTGTACGCCAAAAAATAAATACCACGAATTGGCCAGTTGCTGTTAAACCATTCGCTGTAGCCAGCATTCAATCACCTATAAAGAACATCTCCATAAAAAAAAAATCAGCCTCGCCACATCCATCCTCATTTTCGTAATGACAATTTCATCTCCACACCTTGCTTTCTTTAATGTTTCCTATCATAAAAATCAGCTTCAGTGTGTGAGAACTCCTGAAGCGGCATAAAGCTAACATGATGGTGGGACGCATGTGCTTGTGACCCTAATTAAGAATCAGAAATTACCACCCCATTCCAGCCTGTGCATGTCCAATAATACTGAACTTAATATTCCATAAAAAGAGCTCCACGCGACTTGCCGTCACCCCTGCCCCCTCGATATGTATGTCATCCTGCTTTTTATTTAAGAAGTCAATATACCATTGTACGACAGTAGACATTTCAGAAACAAATTATGCTCACCGCTGGATGAGCCTCTCTTTTTCAATTCTTTATTGATTGTACCAGCTCATAAAAAGAACGGAGGGGTGCAGGCGCTAGGAATTGAAAAAGGGTGGACTGCTGACTGGGACTATTTTCTTTTGTCTGGATAATAAAAATGCTACTTCAGGACTTAGAAGGTTAAGTTGTAATGAGCATTTTGGATTGCGTGCGCCCATTTAATGGCCTCATAAAGCAATGCTTTGCTTGGCTAATAGAGGCAAGCTCACAGGCGAAAATTCCCAGCTTATTTTTGTTAAGAGCTGCAAAAGTGCACCATGTGGGACGGATAAATAATTTGAAGACCGGGAATATGCCATAATCATAAGACTCATTTGCTTGGGTGGCCCATGAATTTTTAGAGTATTATCTTGTTAATGATGATCAGTGGGTGATGTTCCAGTGGGTTTCTGAAGAATGTATGTGCAAAATAACATAACGGCTGGTCCTGAATCACACTGGTCAAAACCCAGATGATTTGCAAGATTTCTTTTAAAGGATATGGATGAGTTTTCTAAAGCGGGAAGAGCTCATTATCAGAATAGCTCCTACCTGTGCTTGTGCTATAGGGTTTGTCAGTTAGGTTCAACAAGAGTGTTGTGGGCAGGACAGCTCTATAACTGTATGGAGCATATGCAGAAATGTAAGTCTGAGCTGATACACCATTAAAGTTTAAATCAGGAGCCTGTGACATGCAATCAATCCCCCAGCCAAGCCACCCTCCACCTCCATCTGCCACAATCTTGCAATTAACTTCTCAAAATATTTAGTGCAAAAACTGATGCATAAGAACCTATGTATCGTGACATTCTGCTCTGCTGACGTGGTGCATTAATAACCGTGAGAAAGTTTTGGTTTGCCGCAAGGAATACTTTACACAGTACTTCCTCTCCGGTTCAAATGACTCATCATAATGGGGATTTACTCTTAGCAGCATTAGATTTGGAGAGGGCCAGAGCAGATGTATTGAGGTGGAAGGCATTGTGTCTTGATACACCAGGATTATGCCAAGGCTTACCACACTGGAGAGGGAAAAAAGACCCTTTACTTGCATTTGCCTGGAGGAATAGATGCAGAAATCAGTAAATCAATAGGTCTGGATGACGTTAATGAAAACAAAGATCAAAACAAGCTGCATTTGAGGAATTGCACTAATAAAATATCATCTCTGCCCCACACGGGCAAACAAGCAAGATATATAGCCTATGTTTCAATTATCTGCAAGATGTACTTAAAATCGATTGATGATTTTTGATGATGATTTTTCAAGTAGATTTGCATTTCCTGAAGGAAATACCAGCGCTTGCCAGGCCGCAAAAGAATAGTGTTGAGGTTTTACTGTAGGTCGTTGATGTTTTGGGCTTTGGTTCTGCATAGTGAAATGTCGCATTGCCATTGTCATGACACCGATCACACGAATGTGCTGTAAAGGCAGCTATAAATTATTAAATTTAAGGAGGGAAGAGTACTGTAGATTGATTATAATTTAGTACACAAATAGCACAATGACATCATTGTTAACATTTTGAATGCTGAATATAGTATCAATGTGTCACGTGCATCACTTGTTTAGTTTGGTTTTCATTATCTCCATGTTTTGCCAGTTCGATCATCCATTGTCATGGTTTGTAATTAGTTCCACACCAGTTCCGTTTTCCATTGATTACTCCCTGTCAGCCCTTGGTTTTCTCAGTTCAATGTTCTCCGTTGTTTATGTTAAATGTAGTTGCCTTGTTGATTTTCTCCTGCATATTCTCCTGGTTTATCAAAAAGACTTTTTGAATACTGTTTCTGTTTTAGTTAATCTACACGTAACACAATGTAAGTCAACGGGATATTTGAAACTTAATATTTCCACAAGTGAGGCTGTAAATGGTAAAAAAAAAAACAAAGGCGGCAAGACAAACCACTATGCAAATAACACAATGATCATTTCTGCAGTATCTATTACATTTTGAAGGCTCAATATTCTATCAATGTAAGTCAATGTATTATTTTCTAACTTTAATACAAAAATAAATAAATGATACATTCTCAACATTATGTGACTGTAAACAGTAAAATATATGCAAATAATGTAAGACCAATCAAAGAATTCTGTAAAAATGTTATAAATAAATGTAACTTTTAAAAATGCTATCAATGTAAGCAATTTGTGATATTTTCAATATATAATCTTAAATTTCTTAAAATGTTTACAATAAAAAACACACACATTTACGACAGAAATTATCCAAAAGACAAAGCGAATGGAGTGCATATGGGTAAGTAATGTATAAATTGTATCAAATATAGCAGGGTGCCTTGCAAGAAAAGGCAAGCATATCGCAACAATAACTATTATAAATGTTGAAGAAAAAAGCCATTTATAAGAAACTGACCATATTCACCTCTGAAATGGGGAAAAAATGGAAACCACTAACCAATATGAATTAAAGTCAGAATCAAAAACACACTCTTTAGGGTTTTAGGATTGTTCTAGAGCCTTCCATCAGTCTTCCGACAGCCAGTTCATCCCCCAGAAGCACTGAAATATGTCAATGCAGGTATGAAGAATTCAGGGTAAGATTTTTGAGATGTCTGCAAGAGATAGCACATTCTCTTAGAAGGCCAGCAGATAGAAGATCAATATTCCCACACAACTTTCTTGTGATTCATTTTTAATGGCCAGAGGAACTTCTCCCTTATAAAATGTAAATGGCTTTAATGTTAAATGCAAAGGGAATGACACATTGATCAGTCATCCGTTCCACTTTCTTTTCAGCAGATGGTGACCAGCAGAGTTACTTGATGACATCTCTCTCTCCCTTCTCCCTTCAGAGACCCTCAAAGTGCTTTAGACAACTTTCACCTCCTCCCCACAGCCACCCAAAAGAGGCTATTCCCTCTCTCCAACCACATCACACGCAGCTCTACAGCTATGCTACAGGTAATGGTGAGTTTGGCTGAAGTGGGTGGATCTGTCTGAAGAAAAGAGATGGATCTTCTCCAGCTCCAAATTTATTCTGTGAAGGCTGCTTGGAATCCAAAGTTTCCATCAAACTACAGTGGCTGTTCAATGAAACCACAACAGATGTTCCTTTTCTAAATTCCCATGTGACAACAAGTAAGGAAAAATTTACGACGGGCCGTAAAATTATTAGAAAAATAATGCACAAACCAGGTGGTAATGCGACCACGACAAGAAGTGCATGTGCATTAGTTTTCTAATAATTCAACAGTCCGTCGTCAATTATTACGCTTATACTACGGTTACCACACCTCAAAACATTGTTCAGATTATGTATTTCAAGACATTTGTCAGGTCAGTTTAAGTCCTTAAAATGCTTGTGTATAGGACTAATTTCTAGTCGACTTATCGACTAATCGGGATCACGCTTAGGGAGCCTGTCATCTTAGAGTATTGATAAAACGAGCCAATGCAAACATTGCCGTCCAAGCTTTGCATCCACACTCCGCCCCGCAGCGAGGGTATACATACGGAAGTGGATAAACGCACCACTTGTTTTTCGCTGAGGAACCGAGCGGGGCCAGGAGTCAACAGTGGTCCAGCAATAGTGGTGACGGGACTACGGCTCCGTTCCCTCCTTCAGGGAACGAGGGTTACATACGTAACAGAGACATTCCCTTTCAGTCGCTCACGTTCTACGTAGTCAACTGATGGGGATCCCTATTAAAACGCCACTAGTGCTGCCACCTTCCAGTGCCTAGACAAAAGCCTCCTGATCCCCCCGCGTTATTGAGGCGGAGATAGGACAGGGCTTAGGCCAGGGAAGTTGCTGCTGTTCCGCAAGACCCACTCAGTCAGACTTGTTAACACTGGGAAAGCGTGCCCTTTCGTTGGAAGGAATACGCTGCAGAAGCCCCATCCTGCCAGTAGGGAGGTGACATGTGGGGAATCACACATATGGACTGTGCGATTTACCGGGCAGTACAACATATGGAATGTCACTGAGGTGGCTCCAGCCTATAACAGGGGGAGACGAAACCGGTCAGTGACGGCAGAGGAGGCTCTGCCAAGGGAAGACACGGGCTCGCCGCAGGGAGCCGTACCGTTGAAGAATACACATAGGGGATCACCGTAGGGATGACAACATATGAACCCAGCCTAGCACAGGTTCCACCAGTGCATACGAATGTTAGGCCAGGCATCACACGCTCCGTCACGTCCGTTGCTGAAGGATGTGGAGGAACTCAACAGGGTTCGGCTAAAGAGGAACTCTACTGGAGCAAGAATGGCGCACGTATCCAGTCCATAGGAGGGGAATGGCGCAGCAAGCCGACACTTCGAACCAGGCTTACAGTGAAACTGGCTTCATGTGAAGGGAGCCCACAGGAAGCAACCGGCTCAACACATAGGCTATTTTTCTAGCGGATGTGTTGGTGTCACCCAGCCCACAGTTCTAAAAACATCTGTCAGCGAGGCACCCTGTGTCAACGCCAAGGAAGGAACAACACTCTCTCTTTGGAGAGGCTCACTACCCAGGTGGGCATGGTGCTGCTTGGGTAAACACACCAAGCATTTTTAACTCAGCTGCCTGCAGGCTCAAGGGCTTAAGAGTGCTGTAGCACCAGAGATAAGTCCCAATACGGTATAGAGGGGGCGCAAGGCGACTCAGTCTCCTTGCTCCCCTCAGGAACCCGACGATCAAGTCGTGCTTCTTTACGAATCTGGATCCACTGCATTATGATGTGCGTTAATATAAAGTCAACATACATTTTGAGAACGGAGGGAGACAGCCCTCGCTCCGACCCATCTCGCACTTTCTTCGACAATTCGGGTACTGCTGAAGAGCTCGTTCTCCCATCCCTGGATGGCCTGTCTCAGGGACGCTTGGTCTGACGCTTACCACTTGGTTTGGCAGCGCCCGAGACGGCCTGGGCGGCCTTTGTGCGGGAGCGGAGGCGGCGGCGGAGTCGGACGAAGGCGAGTCTCGATCTCAACACCGCGATAGTCATGTTCTCACAATGATAACATGAACTATCCACAAAAGCTGGTTCAGCATGCTGTAATCCCAAACACGTGATGCAACTAATGCGACCGTCAGAGGGGGACAGGGAACTACCGCATCCAGAAACGCATGTATGGAATGACATTTTCTTTCTTTTCTTTTTTTTTCTTAAAAAGACGCAAACACACCCGTGTTGCTCTTTCAGGAAATGAAAAACTCGCACTAGTGCCGGAGCACACAGGAGAATGATCGCGGCAACACTGACAGGGATGGTGCAGCCTGTACCAGTGAAGCACTCACTCTCTTCGCCCTCAACCGGCCGTCAGACAAACAAACACAAAAAGGAATGCTGTTAAAACAGCAGTTGAGAGCTCAGAAGGCTCGCGACCACCGCTGCACTCGCGCTGTAGAACCACCAGCATCGGGAGACACTTTCAGAAGAAGCACCGACACACTTGCTTGTTGAATGAATCAACACTCTTCAGAGACACCGTCATGAAGACCGATCGGCTCCGAAGCGAAAGACAAGTGGTGCGTGCATCCACTTCCGTATTTATACCTGATCTGCAGGGCGGAGCGTGGATGCAAAGCTTGCACGCCAATGTGTGCATTGGCTCATTTATCAATACTCGAAGATGACAGTGTCATCCCGATTAGCGTGATCCCGATCTGTCGATACGTCGACTACGTTGAACGTGAGTGACTGAAAGGGAACTGTAAGTTTATTTGCCCCAGGGACAGTGCCGTTATTACCTTGCTAGTGAGAAATGTCATGTAGCTTTTAAGTTGTTAAACAATTTTACTGTTAAAATTGTCAGAGCAGTGCGAGTGTGTGTCCATGCTGTATGTGTGTGCGTTTGAGTGCGAGAGAGAATGGGAGAAAGAGAGTTTGCGCTTTCCATACGTAATAAAAACGTAATTTTGTGGTTAAAACATGGAAATAATTTACTATATTTATATGCTTGGTCAATGTCATTGTTGGTTTTGGTTCTTTTGTTGTTATAGGCTGAAAGAACCTTTGAAATAACTGAAATCATTTGGCGAAATTATATGTAATGCTGTCAAGACCTGCCTGGAACTACTTTAGCCGTGCGTTTCCCTGAAAATAATTGCACACCTTACAACGTTCGTCAACCAAACCGATTCAAGCATTCAACAGCCCCTTAGTATAATATGATTTAATCTATTCATTTTAACTAAGTAAAGTATTTAAAAAAAATTTAAAAAAAAATTTAAGCTGGTGTTTCTTTAAATTGAACAAAATCTCCAAAGTTAAAGTTTCAGCACATTTCTTTAGAGGGGCCAGACACAATTGGGCAATTCCTCTATAAGTATCTTGACCTAAACTGCACGGTCAAAACAAGATTTTCCAATTGATATTTATGCCAGGATGACAGTTGAATATGTACAAATCATGGGGTATAACAAAAGATTTCGGAGTATAACCATATTTCTGTGCTTGTACATCTGCTTTCGTAGGGGCACACAAAGATCCCAAATGATGTATCCTTGTCAACAAAAATAACAGCTTTGGCATTTATGCCTTTTTACAGTACCCAAAACGGTTGTTAAATCTGACCTATAGTGAGTTACCACTAGTAAGGTGCAGAATCCAAAATGTATTGATTTTACGTCCATTCCTTCTGAGAGGGGCCACATGAGAATATCCCAGCTCTTACAGCCAAAAGATAAATAAAGTCCTAATGATTTCACAGTAAAACCAGAGGAATTGACAGTAATTGACGAGAGGTCAGTTTAGATTTGCTCAAAAATCTCCTAGAATATTTTTAATCTAAACTGAGGGCTCAATAATAAAGATGGTCCTTGTGAAAGAACAAAACCAGTCACAAGTAGCACGGGTATATTTGTGGCAATAGCCAACAATACATTGTATGGGTCAAAATTATTGATTTTTCTTTTATGCCAAAAGTCATTAGAATATTAAGTAAAGATCATGTTCCATGAAGATATTTTGTACATTTCCTACCGTAAATATATAAAACATTAATTTTTTTGTGAGTGAATGCAGCACAATTGCGAAAACATAAATGGACAACTTTAAAGGCGATTTTCTCAATGTTTCGATTTTTTTGCACCCTCAGATTTCAGATTTTCAAATGGTTGTATCTCGGCCAAATATTGTCCTATCCTAACAAACCTTACATCAATGGAAAGCTTGTTTATTCAGCTTTCAGATGATATATCAATCTCAATTTCAAAAAATTTACCCTTGTGATTGGTTTTGTGGTCCATGGTAACATAATACATTTTGTTTTCTGTGATGTATCGAATTCAGCAGATACTAAACAAATCAGTAATATTTAATAGTAAGTGTACCATCATTTTTTTTATTTTTTTTACTCATACACACAGTATAATCATGTCACTATAAGTAACTTTTAGACACATTATGCTTTTTTTTTTTTTTTGTCAGGGGACTTTTATTTTAATTTTGTTGAGAGCTGCAAGGGTTAATGAAATGCATTAAAAAGTTGACAGGTTTATGCCTAAAACTGTAACATTCAAATTTAAACAATTACATACTGTCTGCAAGCATCAGCAATTGACCCTTTTCATATTTCCGGGTTTCTCAGAAGCAGAAGTCGGCATAGTTGGGTAAAATTCTATAGCGGTAAATGAAAGAATGCATTAAATATATATATTTTCTGTGTTCCCAATTGCTTTCAAAAAGAGGGAAAAAATAGAGAGATATTGATAACGGCAGTCAGAAGAGACAAAGACGTCAACTTTACCATCACTCGCACAGCTGCTGTATTAGAAACACCCTCACAGCAACGTTAACTAGTTTCTTGCAATTTGATGCAAAGGTAATATTATACTAAGTATAGTGTTATAAATTAATGTAAAAAAAAAAAATACAAATAATAATAATTATATATATATATAAAACTTTGTAGGATTTACAATGCTTATGACCATTAAAACGACCCATCACAGTCTATGAAAAGTGTCCATTGGAGAGCAATTTTTGTGATTGGAAAACTGCCTTAAAATGACAACTAAACCAAGGTTTTCTCAAAGAAGCCGTCAAATGGAAAAGTTAGCTCAAGTGTTAAAAGTTACTATGATGAAAATAACAGAACATAATAAGAAGTTTCCAACATACTTTGAAATGTTCCCTGTTCATGGCTATAAAGGAGGCCAGGGACACTTGTCTCATGTTTTACTCGAGTAGTATATTTTCTACAAAAAATTTCCAAAACTGACTGAACACATGTATCAGGGCATGTTGTCACAAATAGGGTAAGTCGCCACAATAGATCCTGCCATTAAACAGCCTATTATAGAATTTTCAGCAAAATATAAAAAGTGAAACAATCATAAAAACATAAAATATTTCATCTAACATGTAAAATGTTACATGAGAAAATGGCAGATGTTTTGCCCAACAAATACTGCAATTAATAAACTGCACAAATTTAAACCATTTAAAAAAAATAGTCAAAGTAAAAATTCCACATTAGTGGAATTGCACTAAACCCCATGTCACAACTATTCCCGATCTCCTCTATGCAGTACGTACCACCAGCCAGTGTAAACCTAAAACATTTAGACCAAATTCTAGCATTCATCACCCCTTCTTACCCCTCACAGGTGACTCACCAAACCATTAGGTACCTGTTCCCCCAGCATCCGGGGAACATGATGTATCTGCTGTTTCTGTTCAGTTAATGAAAAAGAGCGGCCTGTCCCTTAAAACGCATGCTGGTGGCCATAATTGGATTGCAACTCGCCTGCAGTTTAGCCTCCTGCTTAAAGCCCTACTCCACGACAGAATGCAGAAATAAGTGTGTGCTTAACGCTCTATATTAGTTCGATTCATTCCGGGAGTTTGGTCTTATTGGGAAAGAGGCACTACAAAGGCATCGGCCTATGAAGTCATCGAGCTACATAAGAAAAGCAGGTTATTTCCACAAGCCTGACAGAGAGTGTGTTAATTAATATAAACCTAAATAAAGGCAGAGAGGAGGATAATCTAATGGGTTTCAGAGGGATATTATGTTTATTCTAAGCACAGAGGATGCAAAACCCCAGAGACGCACAGGTACGCGTAGTTATAGACAGAGACAGATGGATCACAGAAGCGCTCAGAAATTAGAACGGGGCCGGAGACAGAGGCCCACTGCAGCTCCGAAGCTCTAAACGCGGAGATGCCACGAGAAGGACCACAAGATTGTGTGCTGCCTTTAAAGAACACGTGAGGGATTACTGTACGCTGCATCCTGTTCTGTACATTCATCAATTCACGCAGGGGAAAGCAAAGAAATGACAGACAAATATATTATGATGTCAAAGATTCTCTGCATAATTCCATCGGAATTCTGCTTAAGTACGGGATGAATTATTACAGCCTGAATTATATGATTCCTCAGCATGTTTCCCACAAGAGGTGGATATAAATAAATATATATATATATTTCTCTGTCTCATTCCATGAATAGGGTACAAAATAGGACCTGACACTCTTTAAAAGTATTGATAGGATAAATGAGTTTAAAGTTGCATAACAATCAGAAAATGTTGACTGTTTTGCTTATTTTCTATAATAAACATTAAATAATCAGACTAACATTAAATTATTAATTTATGAATAAAATAAAATATTCCACAATAGGTAACAGAATTTTAGCGGTCACTCAGCAGGGGAAATCTAGTTATTTAGTAGCTTGCATTTACCAGAAAGAAAAATATCTGTTTGAAAATCCAGAACAGGGATGCATACAAAATGTGGAGTACAGATATATTATGTACATTATGCTATATTACAACATATCTACTTGATCTCATAATATATATATATATATATTTTTGATAACACCTCATGCACTTGGAAAGTATTTTTTGTGATGGATAATTAGGCACAAAATCTGTTACATGGCGATCTAGAGGGTGTTAAAACAAAACTGTTGAGCTTTGAGTTGGAAGGTTCATCAGCACAGGCATATGGACAAGATTGCACTTCTTTAATGTCATGGCAAAACATCAAATCACTCTGTGCAATAAACTCTAATCAAATTACAGATTTCAATATCTGTCCCTAAATGATTAAAAACATGTAAAAGAAGATTAACTGCGAGAAACCGTGAAAATTAACATTCCAAGAAAGATGCAAATTCCATTTGGATACATCATTCATCATTTGGGAAAACTCCGAAATATGTGCGTAGTGTGTACTTCTTGCTACTACAATCTGATTATGCCCAATAAATTCTGAAAACACTGAGGCAATATTAATCTTGTGGAACAATAATGTTTCAAATGCAGATTCCTGTAGATATTTCCTCTCTGCTAGTGGATATCATGCAGTTTTAATGAGAATGTGTAATCGACACTGTATAACCGCATGCTATACAGAAATGACAAGAATACATTTTTATAAGTAGAATAACTGCTTTTAAACCAATCCATTTCTGCAACTCCAACACTAAAGAAAAGTTTGTCTTTTAAAGTTAAAGTAACAGTCATCCTTGCCATATCTGAAGAAATGCTGTGCAGTTCTATATGGCAAACAAAACATTTTTATATTGTGACTGATATATTCAATTTACGATAGACTTCATGCATCATATGTGCACATACACTGAATCTGTACAATTACTCAAATACCGTATTGCCTTGAAATGTAATGGTATCATGTTTCAAGTAGAGCTGCATTCAGGATAAACTGAGAATCACCTTTTTTTTTTGTTTCAAACAGAGATCACGATTCTCCCACGATTCTGAACAGACAACTAAACAAAATAACATGCAATTTACTAAAGGTTCAGACAAAATGTTGATTGCTGCAGTCTTTTTAAAATGTAAATGTATGTAATAAAAATAGCTTTGAATGAATGATTCAATGACTCACTCATAAAGACTTCACTTGCTTAATTTCTGGAAGAATCAGTGTTTTTTGAAAGAATCTCTTGAATGATTCAATGACAAATACATTTTTAACAGTCACTTGTTGACACCTGGTGGTGCAACGATGTAATCATTATTTGAAGTGCCGTGTTACTTAAAAAAAAGTAATTTACTCTATTTTGATCGCTACCGAAGACATCAGTTTTAATATCCGAACTATAAACTTTTATCCCAGAACGTGTGTAATAATATGAATATATAACACAGAAATAATGATACTCTGTGGTAGACTATTTGTGACGCGGTTTCACACCTACACATGAAATCTGCTCTCTCTGGGTCAGCAGCAGCACCAACACAGTTTTGAATGTTCCACTGTGATTATTTCAAAGGTTTAATAGACACAGGCAAATTGTTGTCTGTTGTCTGAATGAGATTCTGAGTACTCAAAATGCTTTACATTTGGAAGGGGGAATCTCCTCAACCACCATCAATGTGCAACCTTGGGGTTAATGCCTTTTAAAGACCCTGGGAAAAGGCCAATTTAACCCTGGGTTAAAGATCACTCAAAACTGAAAATTCTGTCTTTATCGGACCCATTCTTTTCAATATAATACAAGTGAATGCAGACTGGCCAAAAAAGCATCTTAAAGTATTATAAATAGGGCTCATATGAGTTTTTGAATGTTTTCTCAGCTTTGTTTAAGAAAAAGACAGGAATATAGGTCGTCATTCACTTCTTGACAGCCATCCTACTGCTGAGTCATTAATAATTTGTTCCTTATGTGGATCTTTACAAAAAACTGGTAGGTTCAATAAAAAAAAAAAAAAAAAAAAAAAAAAAATTCTGTCTAAATGTAAAACAGTCCAACACCTAGAACAAGATAACCCAAGATTACAGTATGTTTACCCATGGTTAAGAATGAAGTCTGAAAAATCCAACATAGGCCAAAAACTTAACAGTTTCCAGCTGAAATAAACCTTGATTTGTAACCTTAAAAACGTGTATTCCTTTCCACACAAATTATGATTATAGGGGCAGATGGTTAATTAATCAAAATTATTCTTGCACTATACAATGTTATGACCGTATATGCATGGCTTTTCTAATGTATTAAACTTGCTCAGTAGTTCACCTGGTACAGCACTGCATGAAACACAAGTCACGATATAAGAGCTCAAAATCTTGTAGAAGCAAGCTAAAAAGGCATGGTCGCTTTAGAAAATGCGTTATGCCATTTAGTGCTTTTGTTAACACTATCAGTAGGGTTTAGTGCAATCTGTACAAAATGTTCATATGCTACAAAGCATTAACCTTTTAGCGCCACTAACTGGACATTTCATTTCCAAACTGCCACAATATGTACAACAAACAATGTAATAAAACGTTGCCAGATTCATGTTAATCTGTTTCGATAAAACTGAACACACTTTTAGCACCACTCACTGGACATTACACTTTGAAAAGTGCAAGAAAAGCAACTTAATATAATTGCAGAAAGGCACATTGTTCCATTGAGCAAGGTTTGGGAAAGTCCATTTGGAGGAGTGTACTGTACAGGTATATTTACGTAATAAGTGAAAAGGAGGCTGTGTTTTCATAGAAAAAAACAAATGTAAAAATAGCAGACCAAAAAAAAAATCCTTCTTTTCAACCTCCTTTTTTTGTTCTTCTTTCCCATCACCTTCTTCCTCTACATTAGTGTTTCCCCTAGCATTTTAATGGCGGTGTTATTTCAAAAACTCAACCTATAAAGGGAAACATAATTAGACTAGGATTTCTAATTAGCTTGCCCTTCTTAGAATTGGATTCGGCTGCCTCTCCACACCCATTACGATGCGTAAGCTGAAAAAATGTCATCTCAATTTAAAGAGGTAACGTCAGCAACTTGCACTTCTTAGAGGCAGAGTAACATTTTGCAAACCTCTCCCTTTGTTCTCTGACAGGTTTATTGGCAGGACTTTGACATGTTTAATCCTATCAGGAGATGGGCACATTGGGGATTGAGTCTGTTTTATCTGCGAGGCAAGGAATCTCCACCCCGTTACGAGTCGGAGCCTGATCATCGTGGGGCCTCAGAGCTGTCATACTCGCAAGTTGCATTCTCATGCACAGGAAATAAATAAATAAATATTTCATGATCCATCTTGGTCAGGATCAAGGTAATCTCATATCTTTCTTTCTCTCTCTGGATGTAAGCTGAGAGAACAATGGGAAATCAAAGTGAGCTGAAGTTGATTCACCTTGTGTCTTTCAGAGGAGAGAAAACTAGGTCTATATTTGTTATCCTTCTTTAACCTTTATACTTGTTCAAACTTTGTTTTTAAGACTCCATGAAATCGCTTTGTGAGTGCAGATTTCTCTCCTGCATTTCCGATTGAAGCAGGCAGGTTTCTCAACATTTTGGAGATAGCTGACCTCAAAGCTTAACTCTAATCTTGCCATCTTTAAGCTATTGGTTGCCTGCTGTACAACATTAGTGGTTCAAGTGGTCAAACTCTTGCCAGCCATGTGTCAAAAACAGCATCCTGAACAGCTGGATCACTCTCTGGTGTGGGAGCTGCTTGAAATCTGCAACGGGTGGTCAAAATTATCAATGCAATCAAGGAAGACAGACAGTATCAGGTAAAAATCCCACTCGCCCGTCCCATAGTGTACTCACAGTCATACCATCTGGAAGAAGGTTAAGTACTATTAAAGCCAAAACAACCCAACTAAAAAGCTGTTTTATCCAACAGGCTGTCAAGACTGCTCAATAACTCCACCTGACAACCCTCAAATGGACTGTCCATCCTCAAATCAAGCACTAATACTACACAAACCCCAGATTATACTTATTTCTTTGCTTCACTGCAATCCTTTTTTTGTATCTTTCATTGCACCCATTGGCATCACTATATCACCGTTAGTCTCGCTTTTTACCCATTGTATAATACATCATATGGGTAGTTGAAGTAGTTTTGAGCGTCCTGCGGTGTGACATCCTATACTTCATCCAAAGCCATTTAGATGAACTGCATTTAGCAAAATTTTTTATAATTATATGCATGCAGCTTTAAATACATTATACTAACTGAGAAACTGCGTGCAATTTGTAAAAAAAAAAAAAAAAACATTTCCACACCGCAGGATAATTTAAAATGAACTATTGAAGGCAAGACGTATTTAAAATCTTCTCTTACAGAGTATATGCTGTAGCATGGTTCCAGTCAGTATATACTGTATATATATAGAGAGAGAGAGCTTTTGTTTTGTTTCTTTTACACCTTTTTTTTTTTTTTACAAATGTCCTGTGAGTTCTAAGAAAAGATGCAACAGATGCTATGTAAAATGCGACAGCCATGTATAAAAGAAATAACAAAACTGACTAGTTGTGGATTGTCTTAAGGAAGTCTTAATAAAAAAATCTTGGCTTAGCAGTTTATTATTTGCTATTAGCATCTATTTGATTTGATTTAAATAATCACATTTTTAAATTGATTAGAATTAGCATAAATCTGTTCATTGTGAAAACAATTAAAGGTATTCAGAAAATAACATTCAGACACGATATTGTCTGATAAAAATATCGAGACACGATATTGGGTTCACGAGAACGAGATGAGACAAATAACTGAGTAATTGGATTAAAAAAATGTGGTAATAAAAATAGACCTAAATGAATAGCCTTAAAAATGACTTAAAATACATATATAACAAGTATCAAAAGCAGTAGTTTTAAGGTTTTATTGAACAACCCTGTTAAAATACATATTGTATTAATGTATTTCAGTACATTCAGTATTCAGCATAATGTACATCAGTACATTGAGTCTTATAATAAATGCTTGCAGAGGGCACCTGGGGCCTGATATATAAATGTGGCATCCGCACATATCAGGATTTATACAAAATTAAACTTAGCATAAATATGTGCACGCCGTACGGATACCCTAGACCACGAGTACGCACTCTTTTACTGGAGTGAGCAAAGTAATGAAGTAAACAGAATGCTTTTAAACTCTGTTTTCCATGTGAATATTTTCCATTTTCACATTTAGACACTTTCCACTCTAATTAATGGAGTTTAGAACTGAAATTAAATTAAATCATTATCCAGAAGTTACAACATTTTTAAATGAATTTAAATAGCAATATTTGCAGTGGATGTGCTGCTTTTAAACACTTCCTGTGGCCTGCTGTGTTTTAATGTTTTAACTACAGCGAGGATTACTTGGCGCATGATAATTCTGCTTTAAATTGTGTTTTAAATAGCAGAACTCATGTTTTGAGAAGATATTTTCAAGCGAATACTGATCATTGATGCACACTTGACTCTAAGCAGATGGCTTAGCAACACAGATGGTATAATGACAGACACCGAAGGACTCGCTTGGTGATCGAACAGTCCATTGTCCCGTAAGTCTGATGACACAGTACTGTACAACCTCTGCTGCTCGCCGTTGTGCACAGACAGACAGTAGCCTAACGATAACCATTTTCACCACGTCCCAATATTATGAAAAATACAATTGTATTTGAATAACAGAATTTGAAGGAAATGGTAAGATATGCACGTTTTATTTTTAAAATGTTTTACCAGTGACGTGCAGTCAGACAATTTATTTATACTGCAAAAAAATAAGGCCTATCTGTTTCCATTAAAAAATATATAAACATCCTAAAATATATGTTTACCTTATAGGCAAATTAAAAATACAATTTGTTCAGTGAATAACTTTCTGAAACTGAAAACTTTCTCTGAAATGTATTCACACAATTTCGGGTTTTTTTATTCTCAAACAAGGCTACCGTTAAATATGGTATCACGGATGGAAATATGCATGGAAATGATATGCAGATGACGTTATGCATAGCAAAAATAGGCATTGTAAGCTCCATATATGGTAATTTCGGGGGAGGAGATGGGGTGGAGATGCATTTATGCACAATATTTCGCTGACTGGGTTTTATAAAACGGATTTTGTGCAGGTTCTGAAAATTAAAAACGTATGCGTGTAGTGTACACAAAATCTAGCTTTTGTGAGTATGCACACTTTTACAAAGAAATCTACGGAAGCTTTTATACACGAGGCCCCAGGTGATTGTTGTTACACATACAGCATGATCAAATCAGCAATGATCTTGTTTAATATTAGCCAAACAACATTTAATTCAAATGTCCACTTAATATTTGCAATCAATAAAACTGCAATCGAGATTTTTTTTTTTAATCGTGCTCCCGAATTTAATTTAGGAATTGTAACAGCCCTTAAACTTATCATCTTGTAATGAATGTCACTTCAGTTCTACTTTCTGAGTATGGATTATCATGCACAATGCATAATTACATTTTTTATAAAAAAAAACAATGCAAAAAAAAAAAATAAGTCCTACAGTAGGCCTACATTTTCTTTTCTTAGAATATAGAGGGCATTTACATAAGAATTCTTAAGATTAAAAATTTGACTTTTTTGTGCGTGACACATCCTTTCAGCTCAACAATTGATGTCACACGCTTAAAAAACAGCTTACGACAAGACAAAATGACCAGTTACGTCTGTCTAAAAATGCATGGCTGTAGGCACTTTTAATATTCCCTGATAGGAGTCTAATCTACACCATTGCTGATTTACTGATAAACATTGTTTAGGGGACTATGAATTGACTGGATAAAGCATGGGGTCAAAGGTTGCACATTTACAGCACTATATCTCCATATCGGCAAGTTCTATACAGTTGTATGATTGATACAAGAACCTCAACAGAGTAATGACTTAGGACAACCACTCAAAACAGTTGTCAAGGCTTTTTCATTATTAAACATCCTATCTAAAACCATCAAGTCGAATTTGCTGCTTTTACCAGAGTCAAACCTCTCTTTGACCTGTCCTTGCTGAAGTTACAGAATAACTGTACTCGTATCGCTTTATAAAAGGCATAGCAGGGCGTGTTCCCGCTGATTGCAATGAATAATGCCCACGGGTATTTGCTAAATCTATGCAAACCTTCCGACACAGTGTATTCATCAAGATGTCAGGCGTTGAAGGACAGAAGTGGGAAACAATACCTTAAGAGTCGTCTGATAGGAGCGTGTGGAAATCACCGCATAAAGTCTGAGCGCCTTGATCAGAAGTGTGGGGAGGCAGCCAGAGCCCATTCGCATCCCACACCTTTAAACACAGAGCACCTGTCTTTTCACTTTACTATAAGAAACGTACCCTGACATCTGAGGTGACTTTCAAAGACTTGAAAGGTAAAACGGAGACTTTGCGCATGGCTCAACTGCTAAGTGGCTCCCTCAGACAGTGAGGAACGTCTGATACACAGCAAGAAAAAACCTTGACTCTGCACTGGAGATGAACGTTTCCACATTTTGAAGACACATGCTCAGCAAAGAGTGCACTGTGGATTTTTTTCATGTACGAGAATGAAAATGAAGTAGATAAAATAGAATTTAAGGGCCAAATATTTACTCACGGTCAGATATTATACAACAGTTTGTTCCGGTCCTGAATTCTGATTGGTCGAGTGGCATTGCTAGGGTCCTGATATAATCCCCATTCGGACGGGTCTAGTTTTCCAGGTGGTCGTTAGAGAAATTGGTGTTTCACAGACGTACTTTGCGATTTTAATCCCGTCCGGATCTCTTTCAAGTCTGTGTTTTTCTCACACAACCTATATAAAATTCTTGGTCAAATTGCCTACTGTTTTTCGGCAAGCTCAACGGTTCTCTGAGAAATCGAATCCCGTCCGAATGTGAATGTCTGTAATTGCTGATCTCCTAACCCTTCTCCTCATGTGTTTTTGACCTACCTGAGCTACCGTTTGCACACCAATCTTTGGCATGCTTTAATTTCGTTATATATTAAATATGGATGGTATACGACGAAAAAATAACATACAATTAATAAATTGAGCCAAATCGTGGAAATTGCGAAGCCTGCCCATTTTAAAGGGTTAGTTCACCCAAAAATGAAAATTCTGTCAGTAATTACTCACCCTCATGTTGTTCCAACCCCGTAAGACCTTCGTTCATCTTCGGAACACAAATTAAGATATTTTTGATTAAATCTGAGAGCTGTCTCACTCCTCCATAGGCTTCTAAGGGACTGAAACTTGCTGGCCCAGAAAAGTTATTAAAGAGATCGTTAATATAGTCCAAGTGACTACAGTGGCTCAATCTTAAGTTTATAAAGCGACGAGAATACTTTTTGTGCGCAAAAAAACACAAAAATAACGACTTTATTCCACTATTCATTTCCTTCTCTCTGGGCCTCGAGTTATTTCACGTAGTGTTTTAACGCAGTGCGTCTGTGTTGCACGTCACCACGTAGGCTCACTATTGGCCGACGCTGGTCATGTGTGTGATGCGTGTGGCGTATAACACAGACGCGCTGCGTTAAAACACTACTAAACTAAAAACTGCCACCATAACTGTCACTTTTGATTAATTTAATGCGTCCTTGCTGAAAAAAAGTAGTAATTTATTTGACGCCAAACTTTTCCTTACTGACCGCAAAATGTCCCCATTTCCATCTAAGATTTAAAAAAAAAGTGTTTTACATAAAATGTAAAAAAGTCTCATTGTAACATACAAAGTCACTGTGAGATTACAAGACATTAAGCCATATTGTGACACATAAAGTCACACTGTGAGATATAAAGTCACAGTTTTTACTCTGAGATGGAAATATCATCAGTCCCTTTAATGGCAAGGACAAACAAAGATGAAACGGGAAACGATAGAGAGAAGTGGAGGGAAGTGATCTGAAAATGACCCGAGCCGGATTCAAACTCAGGTCGCCCACAGAAAAGCGCTAGCATAACAAATAAAAGAGCTCATGCACTACCCGCCCATCCACATCTCCGACTGAGAGACACTTCTGAGTTCACCTCAGAAAGTAACCACAGCCAAACAACACAAAACTTTTTGAGGAATGTTAAGGCACACAGACTGACAGTCTGTCAAAAACAGCTCTCAGGCAATACATGTGGCAATGCTGTATATACAATAATGGCCGGCGGGTTAGACTTTGGCTTGGCTCATTTTGGAATATCTCCGGCTCCTCAGACCGAAGAAATTGAAACTAGCAGTACAGGTGGCCAACATCTATTATGTAGAGAGATGCAGATGGAGACGGTGAGCTGCCTGAGAGAGAGAGCATTGTAGGGGTTTAGACAGAGACTTGTCTATCCACTGGGAGAAAATCCTGCCTGTTCTGACAATGACAGAGTGACAACATGAGATTCCATGGCAGACTTGACAGTTCAGCTGACTGCTGTGCACTCTAACGTAATGTAAATTCTGCCAAGGAAATGACTAAATAACTGCAGCCGAGTGTGTGGAATTGAAGGAAGCTTAATGTGCGTGCGTGTGTTTTTCCCCATCCCTTGTACTTTTTTCCATAATGGCAGTGATGATAGTTATATGGGATAGATAATAGACATTATAATAACATGCTGCTGGATAATCCAGGCATGCTGCAAAAAAAAGAAAAAGAAACATCAGTACCAAGATGGGCAGAATTGATATGAAAATATTCACTTTTTCTAGCGTAATTACAATGGCAGAGACACGTGCCAGCTTTGCAAAGGTCACCGGTCTATCCTCAAGCTCATGTTGAGTGTTTGTCACGCTTAGATGATAGCAGAATATATCAAAAGCAGCTGGTTTTGACAGACCAAGGCAGGATGCCATTACTAGTCAAACCGGTCAAACGGAACTGTGAAAAAAAAAAAAAAAATACTCGATTCATTACGCTGGAATGTAGCTTACAAGTGATGCGTTCTCCATGGCATATGGAGTTATTCTGGATGATGGGGACAGATGTAATTTCTGGGGTTAGGGAGCCCAAACGGGAACGGGCATGGTAATGTACCTATCATGTAAAGCAGTAGTTTTGTTTCAGGACCCAAGTGTCATCCTAAAACAATATAACAATAGTTTAGAATGTAAAAATTACATTAAAATCAAATGAAATAATATTACCCTGAACGTAACTGTAATAGTCCCATCAATATGCAAAATGATTAAAAGCACAGTTCACACAGAATACAAAAAAAATAAAAATTTCACTCATGTTGTTCCAAAACAGTATGACTTTCTTTCTTCTGTTGGAATACAAAAGATTATGATTTGAAAAATGATATGAGGGTGAGTAAATGATGAATAAAATAATTTCATTTTTAATTTTAATCTGAATGATTTTAATGTATTTGTTATTTTTGTATAACTGTCATGCATTAATATAAGCAGAAATGTGATAAATGAACACTGGCCTAAATGTTGTATGTATGTAGTATAAACTAAATGATCAAATGATGGACAAATTTACCATAGTGTGTGAATGTAAGCACATCCTTTACGCAACAACAAAAATAAGACATGTTCCACTGTATCCTAATGTTTATCCATATGTTTTCCCTGTTGCAACCCACTGGTGGAGAACCACTGCTAATATATAACATAAATATTATATATTAAAACTGGGATATATATAATACATAAATTATCCCCTTTTTTATTTAATTAAAAAAAGGGTAATTGTGAGAAAATGTAAAATAATAAACTCCCGTTGTAGCATATGAAGTACTTCATAATTGTGATTTTGTATCTCACATTGTAACTGTAAGATACAAAATCACAATTGTAAGATATAAAGTCACAACTTTTTACTCTTTCTCTGCTATCCACGACCCTGTCACACCTAACATGCGACCCTTTTGTGGGGTTGCAACATACCGGTGAAGAACCACTGATGTTGACCTAGTGAAAAATGCTCAAGCTGAGACCGAGAATTCTGGGTTAGTCTAATCGAGCTTAATACAAAGCCAGAGCGCTGGCAGGGCACCAGAGCCCCAGCGAACGAGATGGCTGCCCAGTGACAGCGTGATTCACCTTTGATCTTTACTCAAATGCCACAGTGTCCATCAGTAGCTCCATTACTAACCACTGGACACAGTGACACGGCAGACAGCTGCCAATTACAGCGCAGCCCGAGGCTAAGAGTGCAGGCCACTTACCATGTGGCACGGACTCTACAGGATCAGAACTGCACTGGACGCTGCAGAGGTTTGGCCGGATAACTGGGCTGAGGCATGTTTGGAGTGTACTGAAACAGGGCTGGTACAGAAACATCACATCTGATTTGAACCATCAGCCATCGCAATGTGTCCAACGCTGGGCTCGGGTTCAGAGGTGCTTCTCCTTCCTCAGAATCGGACATTGCATTTCACGCTTGTTAGCTTGACCTTTCGGATCCGTTTACGGCTAAAGAGCTAGCAGTCATGGAAATTGAGCAAGCCATCAAGAGAATACCATAAAGCCTTTAATTCTTGTGTCAAAGACTGAAGTTATGTTTCTCTGACCTTCCACTTCCCAGATATATGTTGCTCAAAGGCATAAAAATCAGCATCCGTGCTGTATTCATATAAAAAAAAAAAAAAAAAATATCTTAGTGGTTACTGTATAAAAACGGTGTCAATGTTTTACAGCACAAAAGAGGAAAGGCTGTTTCAGTTCAGCTAACCCTTCCACGGTTTGCTGTACACAGACAGGTTTGCACAGCAACTACACAATATCAAGAGACCTCTGGGTAAACACTATAAAAGTAGGTTCAAAACAGCAGTTTAACATTGAAAATACGTGCACGAGACACCAATAACATTTGACTGATTCACGTAAGGCATAAAATGTTGATGAATCCCTTAACATCAATGTCAGAGAGTTATCAGCAAACATTTTATTGGGAGCGATCTCAGGGTGTTAACCTTGTTGACACCAACTATATTATGGATTTTTTCCAAGGATAAAATGGAAAATAAGAAATTTGCAAGAGGTCATACTAAATGCATATGTGTATGGAGGTGGAGGTGTAACACTGGAGGTGTTGTTGGCCCCACAGGAATGAGCTCTAACACTGATTACAGTACAAAGATGAAAAATGCAAAGCAGTGAGGCCACTGGCATGTGTTTTACACACACAAAAAAAAACTATCAGCCAAGAAACATGAGCTATTCTAAGTTGAATTGGTAATAAATGAGAGAGATCAAGGAGTGAAAAGAGACGTAAAAGTTGTTGCCTATTTGCAGTCAAATATACAGGTTAGCACTCATTATACAAACATATTTTACCTTAGTGCCACGACTAACTAATCTGCTAGATTAGGTTTTTCGAACAGAATACATACCCCACAAAATACACTAACATTCAAAAGTTTGGGGTCGGTAAGATAATATAATGTTTCTGAAAGAAGCCTCTAATGATCATAAAGGCTGCATTTTTTATTTTATTTTATTTTTTTATGTAAAGCAGTAATATTGTGAAATATTATTACAATTTACAATAACTGGTTTCTATTTGAATATGTATAATTATCCCTGTGACAGTACAGCTGAATTTTCAGCAGTCTTCAGTGTCACAATGTCTTTAGAAATCATTCTAATATGCTGATTTGCTGCTCAAAAAAAAAACATTTCTTATTATTATCAATGTTGAAAACAGTTTTTTCAGGATTCTTTTATTAATACAAAGGTCAAAATAGCAGCATTTATTTGAAATAGAATCTTTTGTGACATTTGAAATGCCTTTTCTGACACTTTTATCCATTTAATGTGTCCTTGCTGAGTAAAAGTATTAACTTCCTGACCCCAAACTTCTGAATGATAGTTTACATTGTGCACAAAACACAGTAGTTGTTTTTATGTTTTGTTTTTTTGAAATCACTTAAAGTCAAAGCCTGTAAGGTCAAGTTCACAAAAGCACTATCAGTGACAATTGTGCTTGTACAAAAAAAAAACAATGCTAAAGGCGAGACCAAATGTCTGAAAAAACAGTGATTCAAATAAAGTTCAAGGTTGAGTAATGAATCCAGTATTCATTAAACATGTACAATGAAACTTCCCCAGACAGCAGGACTTGTTCCAGATTTCTTTAAAAACAACTGGAGGTAAACTATTCATACAAAACACTATTCTGACACTGGGTATTCCTTTAAGACTGAATACAATAAATTAAATATTTGCATCATCATCAGTCGGTATAACCCCCCATCCACTTTAACTTCTAAGGAAAAGAGCAGCTCAGACATTCTGCCTAATATCTTTTGTGTTTCAAAGAAATAAAATAATACAGGGTTAAAAAAACATGACTGAGTAATTGATGGACGAACAACTTCAATTCTACCAAAAAAAAAAAGGAAAAAAAAAGCACTTCAAATGATATATTTCTGACTCACAGCCTTTACGATTCCTTGATCTCTATGTTTGTAATGTCAGGATGAAATGAAAAAAATAACTAACATTACAATGCAGCTGTTTGTGGTTTAAAATCCAGGATCTTCTGCATTGGCTGGACACATTCGATCAAAACACAAAAACAGCATCAATGTATTTCAAGTGGTGTTGGTTTTCACAGTGATAGGCTTAGCATGAACTGCGATCCAAACTCTAAAACCAATGCATTTTAAAAGGCTGTTGAGGAGGAGCAGAAATGAAAGAAAATGCCCAACTTTTGCACAACTAATGAGATGAAGCTAATGGCCTAATGGCAACCGCTGAGGTTGTTTTAAAATGAAAAATAAATGAGAAGCCCTGCATATACAGAATCGTGGAAACGTAATGAGTCTCTGATATGCTTTTTGAGGCATAGCTTCTCTATAATTTGCACCTCATGCAGCAGCATTAAAATCATTCATCAACTTTTCTTTTTTTTTCTTTCTTTCTTTTTTCCTGCCGTAACAACTTAAAAAGCAAAACACAAAGCACTGATATTTAAGCTTTGCATGAATGTGTTTGCCTGAGGGGAGGTAGTTTGCCTTAAATTTTCCATATTCATGAGAACGGTTTGTTTGCATGTCAGAATCTATAATCCTTATCACAGATACAGTATCTTTTTTCTTATCAACTGCATACAGATTTTGAACTCGTGTCTATGCATTTCAGGTAAAATCATTATTACTAGTTTTAGAAAGCAAAACTAGCATACACAATGAATAAAGTCTTTTGAATATGTCTTCTCAAAACAATTACTACCTCAAATCCCAGAGGGAGGAAACCCTGGTGGGAAGTTTAAATTCCTGGTCCCTTTTTGAAATTATAACAAACCTTGACTCTTAAGTATAATGTCCATGAATAAATTTCACTATATGTAATGCATCATTTTAATAAGGACTGCCATATTTTTATCAATAGCACACAGGGGAAGTGAGATATACAGAGATATTTTGGGCTGGTGATGGAGAGAGTGCAAGTAAGCCTGTGGAGAATCTAAAACTGTCAGCCTTCAGTATGGTGGGGCACTTGATATTCAGGCACAGTGACTGTCAATCTTCCCCACAGAGAGATCGATAAATGACTACGAAGAGAAGGAAAACTTTACCGCGGGCAAGTGAATAATCAATATCTCTGTAGGTCTGCCTAATTAAACTGCCACATTAATATATCTTTCAGTGAAATGTACCAAAGAATGTATACGCAAATGTGAAAGACGTATAGGCATTAGTGTGTTTCCTGAAATATGATATTAGTTTTGAATATGGATATATATGCGAGAAGGTTAAAGGCACTTGCATCTAAATGTCAACACCTTGCTTGGTGTGCTTATTTTATTTGATTCATTTTATTTCCCTCCGAAACTAAAACAAGACCAGAGGGGTATATATAAAGGTATATTGTATTTCAAATGCTTATTTGAATATATATATATATATATATATACACTCACCTAAAGGATTATTAGGAACACCATACTAATACTGTGTTTGACCCCCTTTCGCCTTCAGAACTGCCTTAATTCTACGTGGCATTGATTCAACAAGGTGCTGAAAGCATTCTTTAGAAATGTTGGCCCATATTGATAGGATAGCATCTTGCAGTTGATGGAGATTTGTGGGATGCACATCCAGGGCACGAAGCTCCCGTTCCACCACATCCCAAAGATGCTCTATTGGGTTGAGATCTGGTGACTGTGGGGGCCATTTTAGTACAGTGAACTCCTTGTCATGTTCAAGAAACGAATTTGAAATGATTCGAGCTTTGTGACATGGTGCATTATCCTGCTGGAAGTAGCCATCAGAGGATGGGTACATGGTGGTCATAAAGGGATGGACATGGTCAGAAACAATGCTCAGGTAGGCCGTGGCATTTAAACGATGCCCAATTGGCACTAGTGTGCCAAGAAAACATCCCCCACACCATTACACCACCACCACCAGCCTGCACAGTGGTAACAAGGTATGATGGATCCATGTTCTCATTCTGTTTACCCCAAATTCTGACTCTACCATCTGAATGTCTCAACAGAAATCGAGACTCATCAGACCAGGCAACATTTTTCCAGTCTTCAACTGTCCAATTTTGGTGAGCTCGTGCAAATTGTAGCCTCTTTTTCCTATTTGTAGTGGAGATGAGTGGTACCCGGTGGGGTCTTCTGCTGTTGTAGCCCATCCGCCTCAAGGTTGTGCGTGTTGTGGCTTCACAAATGCTTTGCTGCATACCTCGGTTGTAATGAGTGGTTATTTCAGTCAAAGTTGCTCTTCTATCAGCTTGAATCAGTCGGCCCATTCTCCTCTGACCTCTAGCATCAACAAGGCATTTTCGCCCACAGGACTGCCGCATACTGGATGTTTTTCCCTTTTCACACCATTCTTTGTAAACCCTAGAAATGGTTGTGCGTGAAAATCCCAGTAACTGAACAGATTGTGAAATACTCAGACCGGCCCGTCTGGCACCAACAACCATGCCACGCTCAAAATTGCTTAAATCACCTTTCTTTCCCATTCTGACATTCAGTTTGGAGTTCAGGAGATTGTCTTGACCAGGACCACACCCCTAAATGCATTGAAGCAACTGCCATGTGATTGGTTGATTAGATAATTGCATTAATGAGAAATTGAACAGGTGTTCCTAATAATCCTTTAGGTGAGTGTATATACTTAAATGAAAATTAATAGGTATTTTTCATTGGCATTTAAGTGAAATTACTGAACTTAAATATACAAGCTTGATAAAAATTATCACTCTAGAAGAAAATTGCAGATGGCACTTAGAGGCTTTTGTATCTGAACTCTTCATATATATATATATGTGAAAGTGATAACGTAGAGCGAGGCGGTTGTTATAGCGAATACAACCCTGAATCAGCCTGAAGGAGTTGTATTCGCTATAACAACCGCCTCACCTCTACATTATCCCGCTTATTACATGGCTACCTACCAAATAAATAAATAATTTGACACAAAATATTGATTTAAAAAGGAGTTTATTGATTTAAAAACGATTGTATTGCTTCCGCTAAAGAAAATAGTCTGTTCCGTCTCTACGGTTAGAATCCTGCGTCCATAGCAACGCTCTGTTTTTCATGGCAACGGTGTGTTATTGTCTCTGGTTATACTTAGCAGCGGTCTGTTATCAAGAAATAACAGACTGCATTCTACATTAGAATTCAACCAAGCCATGTAATAAATATATATAAAATATATAAAAAATTATTTCATTTTTTTGACACACACACACACACACACACACACACACACACACACACACACACACACACACACACACACACACACACACACACACACACACACACACACACACACACACACACACACACACACACACACACAGCATTATATATTCAGTTCAATTAAGGATTTGTCAGACTGATTCAAACCAGTAACAATTCATTAAATGAATCAGTTCATAAGAGTAATTTGTTCATGAATTGGACTACACACTTTCCTGCAGAATGTGTTTGATTAAAAAAAATCTGCTCAAAAGTTTGTTCAAAACGTTTTTGTTTGTAGGACTAGAATGTGGCATGTTTTTAACACACTGATATAAATCAGCCCATAAAAACCACTTCGCAAATCAGGATACACTGGATGTTTTTGATTCACTAAAAAGAATCTGTTATAAGAGTAATTTGTTTGTGGATCAGGTTGTACTTTATGTTGTAGCCTGCAGGATAACTCAAGACAACAGCCATTTCTTTTCAAAAAAATGTTGCAGCACAAAATTACTTTCTTTCATTATATTCAATACAGACTACAAACTCACATTTAGAACTCATTCACAACGCAACAAAAAGGCATAATATGATTTGTTTTGCCCTTGTGCAAATTTTGTTTTGCAGAAAGCTATGGGGTATATTAGACACACACACAAAAAACCTTAGTATAAAGCATGCAACTCTGATATATTTAAAGGTGCATTGTGTAATATTTAGGAGGATCTGTAGACAAAAATGCAATATAATATACATAACTATGTTTTCAGTGGTGTATAAAGACCTTACATAATGAACAGTTATGTTTTTATTACCTTAGATTGAGCCATTTCTATCTAGATACACCGCGAGTCCCCTTACATTGAAATAGCCATTTTGCGCCGAAATGTTTCTACAGTAGCCCAAAACGGACAAACTACTACAGAGCGTGTTTCGTCACAATGATGAACAAGTAACAATCATACAATAATATATCGTTTTACCGAATAATAAAGTAGACATCATTTCTTAATGTATCTTTGTAAAGAATCCTCATTGCTTAAGTGGCTACTCTCTGCTGTCTCAGACAATGACATATTTTCCTGTCGGCCGCCGTAACTTTTGTTGGTTGCAATTTGCAACCTCACCACTAGATGCCGCTAAAAATCACACAGTGCACCTTTAAAGGGGTGGTATAATGCCCTTTTCACAAGATGTAAAATAAGTCTTTGATGTCCCCAGAGTGTGTATGTGAAGTTTTAGCTCAAAATACCCCACATAGTTTTTTTAAATAATATGTTAAAATTGTCACTTTTTGAGAGTGAGCAAAAACGCACCGTTTTTGTGTGTGTCCCTTTAAATGCAAATGAGCTCCTGCTCCCGTCACAGGGGGCGGAGCTTCAACAGCTCGTGTTCTTTTACCTCACACAGACATGCACTGAAAATTTCAAAAACTTTTAGCCTTTAATGTTCAAACCGGAGTCAGACAAAGATGGAGAGACTCAAGAAGAAGTGACAACATGTAGAAGCACAGGACATTTCTGAATGGTTAGTTGATGAATTTATGTAGGTTATGTGTAGTTATCTTCTAGTCATTGATTAGCATATTCTGTCATGATAATCTATAAATCGCCTTCCCGGGGGTGGGGTTTATGTAAATTATAGGGTTAGTGATGTCACTAACCCTGGTGGAATGTCCCTATACCAGCTGTTTGCTGTAGTCCTTAAAAAATGATTTCTTTAAAAGTAAATATCTTTGCTTTGAACTTTGAGCGTTGTAATTTTGCAGATGTTGCTTATGCTCAAACAGCAACATTACACACTAACTAAAGTTAAAAAAGTGAAATCATAATCAACCACCCCTTTAAAATGCTTATCAGTTTGTGTATTGAAACAGACACATTTAGTTAGAATATCTGAACTAGCCCTTTTTATGTAATTCTTTTTCCTGATAAACACAACAGCATGATTGTGACATCACTTCATGGAAATGATCAAAGCTTGTAGCACTTCCAGATTCTATTTCAGTTTATTTTCATGCATGTCCAACCTCCAGAGTGCTTCCTAGCACCTCCGGATTGAGCATGTGGCTTTTGGCCCCAGATTAGCATAGAAGAAGGAAGCATTAATATATAATTTATTGATGAGGCTACAATATGCGGCTGAAGTGGACTGGAGCGTGGAGAAATCCCTCAAAACTCCCTTACGTCTGCAATATGCACACGCCGCCATGTCTTCATTTACACACTTCATACATACTAATACGTCTTCTATTTTCTCCCAAAGCCTAGTTTATAGCAGTGGACGAAGCAGAGAGAATGTGGCCGGCTCTGTAACTAGCACTGGAGGGAGAGATTTCCATAGGGAAAAAGTGCAGAACAGGAAGCCAGCATGACTGAATCCCTTAATGCAAGAGTTGCAGGAGAACCTACAGTATCAAGTCACCCTAATAAAAGCATGTTTTTGAGCCCAGAAAAGGTCGTTTTGAGAACCAATAGTGTCCCAGAAAGTGACAATGAAGGAAGAGCATCCTTTTAAGGAACAACATAATATTATTTGTGCTCATGGGTTTACATGAAATACTGTTTTCTCACAGAATGCACAAATTCTCCTTTCACAGATCTGCAATTCACAAAAAAATCCTTCTTTTGTCCTTGCCTTAGTTCAAATGACTTAAAAGGAACTGCCAAGCGGAGGTTCTGAAGTTTAATTTCAGAGGACAAGGCAGGAAAAAAATCTGATGCTGCGTTTAATTCTGGGATGAGTGGATTTTTTCATTTCATGGCCGATAAGATCAGAGAACAGGTGAGGCTAGCTCTCGATCTTTTCCAGGCAAACACCAATCAATTCCCATTAATAGACCAGGGGTGTAGGTACAATTTCACGACTGATGAGAGCGATATCCCTGGCCGAGAGGGTCGTCTGGCTGACCAAACTGTTCCCGCTAGTCCGTTTGCTGGATTAGTGGTCAATTTGGTGTCTGACTTTGGTGCTAAATAATGTGCAAGAAGCACAACTGATATAGAAAAGCATTCCCATTCTATTAGATAAAAGCAGAGCGTCATAATCATACTTTACAAGTTGCAGTCCCAAAAAGGAGAGAACAATGCAGAACCAACATGACGTGTGAGGATAAGGAAGAGAGAAAAAATGTGTGAGCTGAGTGCTTACAGAAGAAGCATCTTAAGGCAATATGTAACATGAAGGCTGTTTCAAAAGGAAGCCATTAGGGAGGCACCGAAATTGAAATTCTGGCCGAGACATGAAATTATTTTCATGTTGAATAATAAACACTAAAAACATTACGATATACAGTATAAAAAAAAATTTAAATTTTTTTTGATAATTTGATACACATAATTTTTTTTTTACTTTTAACATTGTTATTAAATTATTCATGCTTTTCAAGACAACTTTGGTTTTGTTGACTAAAATTAAAAATGTATGAAAATTAAATATGTAGCCTTGGCAACCGACTGAAATGACTGAAATAAATAAGTACAAAAATTATTAAAACTAAAATAAAAATATATATGTAAATAAAATAAAAATATATTAAAAAACGAATAAAAATGACAAAAGAGCACAACTAAAAATTGTAATTACTAAAACTTAAAGGGACACTCCACCCATTTGCACTAAGCTTTGCATTGTTAGAAACCCAGTCATACTATTGAATGGTCGTGCAACACTCTCTCATTTTCCCCTGAGACGGGAGAAATCCGTTATTTACCTCTTACACTTCCTCCTACAATGACGCAAAAATCGTCATTTTGCGTCATTGTAGGAGGAAGTGTAAGAGGGGGGGATTTCTGTTGAGACTACAGACACTCGTTCCTCATCTTTCACAGGGGGCGGGACCCACTCACGTTACAGACCTATTACAGATCAGTGGGTGGGACTTTACTCTCTGAAACTGAAAGCAATACCCTCCATCTTGTTTGAAGCTAAGCTAACAGGCGCTGTGGAGACAGATGTAAAGTTATGACAATAGCGGAGGAGAGTACTCAATATGATATAGAAGAAGAGGATTTCGGAAGTCTGATGCTTGAATCAGGTGTTTGTAGCTACCTTTACAAGCCGCATTATAGCGAAGAGCAGCCGAGGCAGAAGACCTGCCTGCCGCGGACGAGGAGCCCGGACTGGCTCGAGTTAAGCCCCGTTCACACTGCCAGCGACACGCAGCGACAAAGCGACATGATCCCATTGGAGCGCTGGCGACTTCCAGCGACACGAGCGACAGTGACCGTTGGCGACAGAATGTGGGCGTGTCAAGCGACACGAGACACGCAACAAAAGTTCAGAAATTTCAACTTTATGCAAATGAGAAGCGATTTTCGTGAGCGACAACCAATAGGAAAGAAGACTTTCAGAGGAGCTCAGCTCACGTCACCGTCTCGAGTGCAGGCAAGACAGAAGAGTTCGAGGGCGATTTCACTGTTTTATATGATTTGACCACATACATGGATATAATAAAATGAATCATGATGCATGGAAAAGAAACTGTCGACAGTCTCAGTGAGTTTAATTCACACATTTAGTTCGAGTGTTGTAATTATGATGCAAGTTTAGCACTGCTGCAGATCATTTTACAGTTTCCCCTGCATTATGTTGACTATTATGGACAAGAAAATTGATTATTTGTCAAATTCGAATGACGTTTTAGTAATTTATGACAGTATGAGTTAATCTGTTGATTGATCGATCGTTAATCCAGTAGGCTAAATGATTTAATCCACTGAACACTGCTGTGGTAATATAAAAACACTCTCCCAACAGCATACTGTTTCTTTTGAGCCTAAATCCTAGTCAAATTAAAATGATATAGTTGTATACTGTATATCACTTGTGATGGTATTTTGTATAGATATGGCCAGACGTGCAGTCTACCAGTCACATTAGAGCGACAGCACTATGAACGCCCACAAGCGACTTCACAGTACAGAGACTAGCGACATGCAGCGACAAAATCGCTGGCAGTGTGAACGGGGCTTTAGGGCGGACTGGTGGCGCCGGTGATCTCACTATGCAACTACGAACACAGAGATAGAGTTCGTCTGCGGCAAAGAATTTCAACGATGACAATTTCTCCTGGACGAAATCTCTGAATCAGACGAGGACACGGACGTTTGTGTTGTGAACTATCCTAGTTTCGCACCGCATATGTTCTGACTGAACATCCAGGTACCATGCAATAATTCACCTTTTCGAAAGAAATACAAACGAGAAGTAATGCACTAATGAATTCGCCAACTAACTAGACATTTTGTGTGAAATGAATTTCAAGCTCTGGTGGTAGCTAGCCTTGTAGACGGAAGAGTGATTTCTCTTATAGGCAGATATGCGCTGTTCTGGATTAGTGGGAGTGGCTTGCGGAGCTGTGCAATGTGGTGCATTGTGGGAGTTGTCTTTCATACAAATGCGTCCTGAAGTTATTTTTTGTCTTTCCTCGGTCACGAAGGCACCAAATTCAAAATTTATTTTACATTTCGACTACATATATGACCCACTTTCAATAAAAAACAATGTTCCTATGGGTGGAATGCCCCTTTAAAGTAAAATAAAAAATAAAAATAAAGACTAATTCATTTTTTTTTTTATAAATACTATAATAGTATATACATAATATTAAAATAGTGCCATTTAATGATTAGCCTAACTATGAAAGAGCAGTCGATGATGGAATTTTTTTTTAAATAAGTTAAATGAGCAGCACAGTCCAATATTGACCTGTAAATCACATATAAATAGTTTAAAGAACGATTAAACGATTAAATAAAATTATTTAAAGCCCCACTAGGTAAGATTTCCGTTTTGGTCAAACAACGACCCCTAGAGTCGCTGTGGACTACTTGTATTTAACGTTACTGTCGTAAATACCACTCACGCAGAGCAGTCTCTTCACTCACGGCCTGATCCCCTCCCCCCTGTATACCGGTCCCTGTTCAGTCGGATGGAAGCTGTAACGAGTGGAAATAAGGTGTGGCCCCTTTAAGAGCTGCGCGCGCCCTGTTTAACTGTCGGCAGTCTGTATTGTATGTGTGCCTCGAACACCCCGTAAGCTGGTTGTTTCTATTTGATGCTCATTCTTGTCCTATTTTTGTCTATCAAGTAATGCTGTGGACGGTAGAACGTGTGACAGACAGTTACACGAGTTCGATTGGGGAATAAACACAACGCGTTACAAATCGTCGGACATCGAACAAGCACAGCTAGCCTCCGAAGATGTCTAAGTTAGCTGCTACTAATCCATCAACAAGAACGCCAGGTGCTTTTTAGCTCACACCAACGAGTGAAAGCTTGTCCGAGTGATATACAATATAAGCAATATACTTACAAGTCCAACAGCATGTGAGGACGTGTTGGGGGAAGTGAGGTAGCCTATGCCGTAAAGCAGTCGAATTTTGTAGTTCTTTTTGTGCTCGGGTTACTACCCGAACCCCGAAGTTTAAAAGTACGATTAAAAACGATACAGACCCCGTCAGGCTATGGCAGACATGTCATTCAACCTATTGTAAGTCGATGTACCATCACAAGAGTCTTGGAAATATATTATGAAGGTTGAAAAGTTACCTAGTGCTGCTTTAAAAAAACATTTAAAATGGCCCAGGGCCAATAACCAAGACAGTACAGGTATATTGTGCATCCCAAGACGTTATAATTATGTTGCCTAGCTCTTAAAACTTAAAGCCAGCATTGCATGTATCCTTTGCAAAGAAGACAATCCTATAATGTACAGTGACAAATAAATCCAACAACATGGAGGACAAGATGCCAGAATACCACTTATAAATGAATGTACTGTACATTTCACTTAAAACTGAGAAGGAGCAAGGTTCAATGTAATTAAAATTAATAACTGTACCAAACATTCATGTGTGCTTTTGTATTTTATGCTAATAAGAGTATCATGTCAATCGATCAGCGAGGTAGCTTACTAGGTTTGCAATAGAAAAGGGAACAAGAAAAAAGGATGTGTCTATTTTGGGCTAGGAGCAAAGCCCTCATTTATTAACTCTTGTTTATCAAAGCACACGCTTGCTATGGCAAACCGACGCATCGGTGCAATGATAGATGCATTGCAGGCATGCAGCGCCCGTTGGCATTGCTCGGTCAAGCCTCCGACTTCACCCCCTGCCTCTTCCTCCTCCATTAGCGCACTGAGAAGAGAGTTATAGAATCCTCCCCCACAATAGGCTTTGCTGCAAACCTGTCTCTTAGTGAGCTAAATGGCGAGCGAGATACCGTAAAGAGGAGAAAATATCAGGTAATTGATTAGAGGCGCAGGGACTGAGCCTTCATTTGTGAAAGTGCTGCCGGGTTCAGAATCCACATCCCGCTGCCTCTCCTTATTTCGTGGAGAATGGGAACTCATGAGCAATTGATACAGTCCGTTAGCTCTTATCATGGTGAGAGTGATCGGATGTAGCCTGAGGGATACTTTATACAGTTTAACACTGGGACATAAAAAGGTAATGTTCTCTGTAAGGAGCTGGATTAACTGGTGAAGGCACTACACACTCCAGATATGCGCTGAGGAACGAGGAAGACAGAAAAAACAACAAGCATCTGAGGTTGTCGGTTATGCCCAATGAGTTGAGCGCGGGTGCAATAAAGCAAGTCTACAAGAAATGCGTTACCGTTTATTGAGTGCCATCTGGTGCATCAAAACAAGTGGGCAAATTAACTAAGACTAAAGATTTTGCGCATTCGTGCCAACAACTGATATTTTACCTATTTAAGCCTTTTAAGAAAGAAAATATGGTCCATTTATTTTATTGCTGTGGCACTGTGTTGCAAGTTAATTTTTTATTTATTTACTTTGTTTTGCACTGGCGTGCACATTTTGGTAAAGACTTTTCTTGAGAAAGAACACATTAGATTGATCAAAAATAACAGTAAAGACTTTTATAATGTTACAAATATATCTAATAAATGCTGGGGGGGGGTTCAGTCTATTCATCAAGGAAAACATGAATAATCTTTTGAAAGACCTTAACCAAAAATGTATGTTGTGATGCTATTTCAAGATCTTGTATTGACAAAGCAAGAGTCAAGCACTCTGTAAAGTCTCCTCCAGTACATCCCAAAGACTTTCAATGAATTTAAGGTCAGGACTCAGAGGTGCCAATTCATGTGTGAAAATGATTCTTCATGCTTCCTCCAAATCATTCTCTCACAATTTTAACCCTGATAAATCTTGACATTGTCATCCTGGAATATGGCCATGATGTGTTTTCCTACATGGTTGTTTTAAGAAATGAAAAGATACACACTCCATCATTACGGTTAGAAGAACTGTTGCCAAACATATAACATGCTAAAACATAATATAGACTAAGCATTTGCTAAGATTAAGCATTTGCCTATTTATATCTAAACAGCGACTTTACTGTATGTATGTATGTATGTATGTATGTATGTGTATATAGTACAGCAGAACTAAAAGTGTGATTGGATGGCACTGTTACATCAAGATTCAGCCACTTCTGCTAAATGAAAAGAAACCTGCATGTCTGCAATTAAGAGGAAGAAAACACTTGGCTCTAATAAAGAGCTGCTCTGGAGTTACTAATAGCCTTCCTGGTTCAAAATGTGACACAATGACAATCAGCGACAGTCAAGACAGAGGGCAATTTAATCAGGACAGCAATCAATTCGATCCCTCTGCAGCAATTTGTACATTTCATTGAGATTTTGCGTTAAACACTGAATGGCATATATCATAAAACCAAACCCACATTAAGGAAAACTCATTTTTAAAGTAATCTAACTCACAAGCTTCTGAAGCCATGTGTGAGGAACACCTACTGAAAGCTGTTGTTATTCACTGAAAATGTGAAACGCTTCAAATAAATCGGAATATAGAATTATATGGACTACTTTTATTATGCCTTTTGATCTGCCATTATTATGCTAGTAAGATCTGTATTCGCATGGAGTCACCAAGACCTTTAAAAATGTTGTGTTTCACAGAAAAAAACAACAACAGCAGCATATGGTTTGGAACAAGGAGTAAGGAATAAATAATGCTAGAATTTTCATTTTTGGATGAACTATCCCTTTAAACTGTTCACATTATCACTGATGTAACCCGTCAGAGCCCAGGGTCACGCTGGAGGACATCAAACTGGGATTCTACCTTCTCAGTGAATTCCCATTATGTGGTTTGATAACGGCGAGTTTAAATTTAATGTTGTTAAATGGAGCAAGATTCTTCTTCTAAAAGATAAAAATGGATGACAAAAGGCTTTTTATGACATTCAAGGAAATTGAAAAAGGCAGTCTTTGCTCTTTTACTTCTGCTACATTTGGTCTAAATGAAAGCCATATGCGCGGCACTCTCAAACAATATTCTCTCATAACACAACTGAAAACACCTTGTAAAAACAACGTCCCCAGTCCAAAACAGGATATTAGCGATATTTAGCTCCGCTGCCAAAGCGTACTGTTACTGTACACCACTGGGTTTATATCTGCAAACTGGGCTGTTTTTGTCCAGATTGTAGTACGAGATCTTGTGTGATTTGTGTTGCTCGCTACAAGGACCCTAAACCCCAAAAGCAACAAAGAAACCAGGTTGAACTGGAAAGGTCACATGCATTTAGGTGACATATCACTCAACCCCTCCACCTGCCTCCCTCAACAAATGGCCTCCAATCCTGCTCCTCTATGCAAATGACTCCCAGCTTGAATTATTCAAAAATGAACATTTACATAATGTTAAGTCGTAAACTAGAGAAGAACATCAATGAATTTACTGCATGGTTGGGTACTGCTCATGCTTACAAATACCCAGGCAGGAAATAAAGCACAGATTAATTGAATTGAAGGAAGATTGGAGGATATTTTTCATTTGTCACGATGATAGAATAATTACTAGTCTAATCTTCAAAGGAAGCAAATGTTATGGGAAGGGGAAAAAACAAATGATGCATTCATTATCAGTGAATGATAATATTGTGTGTAATTCTTCTGCTGTGAATACGTCAATATCAAACCCATACGACTATTACTTTGCTGATGCGAGTTGGATCAATGCAATATTGATTATCAGCATAAACATTAAACTAATTAGATATGGTTCAGCAGAAAATTTGCCCCTAACACAGTAAAAAAAAAAAATGTTGGTTTTAACTTAAAGTAACCTGGTACCCTTAACATTTTGAGTTCATTGAAAAAAAAAAAAAAAAAAAAAATAATAATATTATATATATACATATAAAGGCAAAAAAACTAAACATCAGTTGAGTATTACTGTTATAAATAAGTTATTCAAAAGTTATACAAAAGCGTATTTTCTCGGCAGCTGTATAGCACTATATCATTATTAATATTCTGCTTTTGGTACACTAAATGACATCAGTGCTTTACCCCTGAGTATTCACAATGTGTCTGCCTTAACCTAACATCACCAGATTCAACAAGGGTTGCTATGATGGAAAAAATAGATTGCTTATTGAAATTTTTCTAGTGGAAAATTCAACAGCCGGCTCTAAATTTGCTTCTTTCATTCCCAATGGCTCATTCTCTCCCTGTCCAAAAAAAATTGTGCATGCAGCAGTTTTTCTTCAAGTATAGGCTGAGGACATCAGTTCTACCAGCAGCCAGTTTCAGCGCACATTGATTTAATCTTAGTGTTTCGGAGGAACTCTGGAGGTCAAATGCAAGTCGTTTAAAAACTCGCCTACGTAACGTGATGTAATATTTGGTTAACGGAGGAACACTCCACAGCCCATATAGTGCATTAATGTGATTTCTGCACATTAGTGCTTTCCAGATCTATTCATACACAGTTGTTTTCCTTCAGGCTTCACTGTTATGTATTTCACACCAACCCGGTATCACGACAAGACGTGAAATAATCACGTTGGTCCCCTTTGGAAAACGTGTAGATGTCACAGTTTAACGCCCTCAAACGTGAATCTTACACGTACCCTCAAACGTGAATCTTACACGTCCTCAAACGTGAATCATACACGTTTGCCATTGAAGATATCTGTACAATTTCCTTACCATTTTATAGATTATAAATGTAAGATCCCTTCTACTCCCACACCTAAACATACCCATTTTATGAACAATATTAAAATGATAAAACGTATGGACAGATATGTGTATGAAAATTGCATTTTTATGAACAATATGGCATTAAAAGATAGTTTGAGCCACGAATCCTACCCCTAAACCTAACCATAACCATTTCTTAAAACTACCTAGGCAACAATTATAAAGAAAAACAACAGACAGACGAGTATAATCACAATAATTTATTTATCGTTCCTAATAACCATAATATACTAACCTTACAACACAACATCGATTCACAAAATACATCAATTTTATTAGCTTGATGTAATCCAAACCTTCAGAATCCATATATTATTTGCAAGAAAAAGATCCAAACTCAGCCCTTTATCCAGTAATCGTCATCTTGACCGTAAACGTCAAACCCCGCGCTTGTTATGAATTCAAATTCAAAAATTGCGCCCTCAAGGTTACTATGGTTACGGCAATATCAAACGCTCATTGGCTCTCGCCTCGCCTGCTTCGTCACAGATTACGTCATGCACATTCACATTTGAAATGAAGCGCGCAGCCCTCAGAGCGAACCGAACTACCGAACCGAAGACGGATTAACATTTTCATGGATTTGAATTAATAACTTAAATTCTGCTCTGTTACCTCATACAAAACCACTGCCAGAGAGGACTGCGACACATCGTCACGTGAACAACTTTTGGTACCGATTTTGACATTTTCTCAATAAATACATTATTGTGGATTATACTTGTCTGTCTGTTGTTTTTCTTTATAAATGTAGCCTACGTAACTTAGTTTTAAGAAATGGTTATGATTAGATTGGGGTAGGATTAGCAAACGTCCCGGGATAATGGTACGTGTAAGATTCACGTTTGAGGGTACGTGTAAGATTCACGTTTGAGGGTAACGTTACATGTGTATGATTCACGTTTGAGGACGTGTAAGATTCACGTTTGAGGGTACGTGTAAGATTCACGTTTGAGGGCGTTAAACTGTGACATCTACACGTTTTCCAAAGGGGACCAACGTGATTATTTCACGTCTTGTCGTGATACCGGGTTGTTCACACACACTCAAATGGCTCTTCTCTATTCACTAAGGATGGTAAACCAGTAGGTTACAATATTCATTAGCACATTCAGTCTCTAAAACCCATAAATGGTTTGCCTTGTAGTTTCAAGAGACTCTTTAAAAGCTCTTATTTGACTTGCATAGTCATTTAGCGGTAAATATACAACGACTCTAATCTCCACCAAAGCACACCAGAACCTTCTTGTTCAAACCATCTCGTATAAACAAACCTGGCTCATGAAAACTGCTTCATTCCAATTTCCGCTCTAATTTTTGTGTGGAAGTGTCACATATTTAGGCAGAATCATTGAAGGCTGCATTCAAACACAGAACTTCGAACTGTTTCATGCTGTATCCTTAAGCGAATTTACTTCATTAATCATGCCAGTATGATCTCATTTCTTCTGCTACCCTGGCTGTAAAACATATTGTTAATCTGGAAGGCACCCAATGTTGCAATCAATACATCAGCCTAGATTTATTAATGATAAATCAATACTTGTAATATTTTCTTATTCTAATTTATTCGGTTGGCTACGATCCAAAACTGGGGTGATGGAAATATGCAGATGAAGCAATGCCGGAAGAAATACTTTGTGGACCCATAATACGGTGCAATACGAGTCTAAATACGCGGTTAGAAAGCTCATTCACCCCAAAAACTGGAAATTAAGCAGAGAGACTCTCTGGATGAATGCCTTTCCCCTTTTAAAATGAAAAAGTCAAAAGATGCTAGCACTCTTGAAATGCTGGCCTTATTCAATAATGTATCCTTTAATAATCTGCTGTCTTACCACAGCAACTAGAGCATCTATAACAAGTTCACTTCAAGGGGAATAAGCTTGTATAAAAAATGAACGAGGAAGAATAAAAAAATAAAAAAGTTACCCAAAAAAGATTTCACTGCTTCAGCATAATTGCTGATCTTCATGATACTGTGATGAAGAAAATGGCATTCCCAAATGACTGGTCTAAGAGCAGAAATAAGGGAGAAAAAACTAATTAACTGCATCTGCTGAGGAGTTCGTCAGCACAGCTACCTGCTGCCCCCTCATGGATGAAAATACATCAACGCTTCAAGTGAAATGGGTCGCATATATATACAGATATGTACACGCATGCACACATTTGTAATCCCTTTTACTGCCATTTCCTCTCATTCAGCACATCCTGCAGTTTTGCTGCCTCTCCTCCAAACTCTACGTTGTCAGGACTGCATCCAGAGGTAGTGAGCTGTTTTTCTGTTCAAATATTTTGTTTATTTCTCATATGTGCACTAAATACTGAATTATAAAATGTAATTTTAATAATAAGTAATGTGATGAAGGGACCATTTGAAAGTTTGGGGTTGGTGAGATTTTTTTAAAACAATGTTTTGGATCAAAAACAGTAAAAACAGTAATATTGTGAAATATTATTACAATTTAAAATAACTTTTTTTATTTTAATGTATTTTAAAATGCAATTTATACATGCATTATTAGTTTCCGCATCATTACTCCTGTCTTGAGTGTCACATGACCCTTTAGAAATCTTTCAAATATGCTGATTTGTTGCTCAAGAAACATTTCTTATTATTATCAATGTTGAAAACAGTTGTGCTGCCTAAATTTTTTGTGGAAACCGAGATACATTCTTAGATGAATAGAAAGTTCAAAAGATCAGCATTTATTTTATTTTATTTTTTTTATAAAAAAAAAAATGTTTTGGTCTTTTGGACAATTTAAAGGTCTTTACTGAGACTTTTGATCAATGCGACACATCCTTGTTAAATTAAAAATAAAATGATTAATAAAAATGATTTACCCCAAACTTTTAAACAGTAGTTCCCCAAAATCCCGTATCTATTTGGCTACAGAGTAACATTTGCCAGAAGCCAACACAGCCTTAGCAATGTCAGCGGAAAAGGAAAGTCATTTCAGAAGTAAAAGTTATGTGACCCTGGAACACAAAACCAGTCACATGGAGCAATTTTATGAAATTGAGATGTATACATCACATGAAAGCTGAATAAATAAGCATGCAATTGGTGTAAGGTTTGTTAGGATAGGATAATATTTGGCCAAGATACAACAATTTTAAAATCTGGAATCTGAGGGTGCAAAAAAATCTAAAGAAGATCCCCTTTAAAGTTGTCCATTTATGTTCACAATTGTGCTGCATTCACTCACAAAAATAAATGTTTTATATATTTACGGTAGTAAATTTACAAAATATCTTCATGGAACATGATCTTTACTTAAAATCCTAATGATTTTTGGCATAAAAGAAAAATCGATAATTTTGACCCATACAATTGCCACAAATATACCCGTGCGACATGTGACTGGTTTTGAGATCCAGGGTCACATATATTATATTATATTATATTATACTGCATTACATTTCAATTTAAAATTACCAAGACAAACCATTTTTTATTTGGAATAAAATGCACAGATGAATCATTAATTCGTAATATAAACAGGAGGCTGACCTTGGCCTTACTTCTAAAAACCTTAGTCATGTACTTATTCATTTTAAGACTATCCATCGTTTCTACTACAAACCTTACAAGCGATAGGCTACCGCATGAAACTTATACCCAATCCATACTGCAGTTTCTGTAACGCTGATGCCACTGGTACATTTCTACATATGTTTTAGGACTGTCCAATGATTCAACTATTCTGGAAGTATGTGATTGTTATGTTACATGATCTTACAGGTCTACATTTGGATTTGGACCCCTGTTTATTATTATTGAATGATGATTCAAAGTACCAATTTTCTGTAAGTGACAAAAAAGTGTTGATGGCAGGGTTCACAGCTGCAAAAAAAAGCTATTTTACAGCATTGGATAACCCCAGATACAAACTTGAAGCAATTTTGGATAGTCTTGTTTCATTACATATTTTGCCTTGAGTGTACAACTGCAAAGATCAATAAGGCAAAGACAACCACTGTAAACACCTGGATGAATATAGCCTCTGCCCTTAAAGAGCTTCTTTGAATATTCTACAGTCAATATGAGTTTGCTGCCAGTGTTTGTTAAATGTGTTGTGTTCTGTGCGTATGTGTTTTTTTTTTATTATTGTTTTTTTATTTTACCTTATTTTTATTTTATTTCTATTCTCATCCGAATGCTCTTTCTGTATGATATGTGTTGTTTATTGATTGAAAATAAAAAATCATATTCACAAAAAATAATATAAACAGGAGGCTGCATGGTAAATATGGAGATGATGTTACTTTTAAGTCAAGTCGTCTTTATTTATATAATATAGATTGTTTCAAAGCAGCTTTACAGCAATAAACAACTTTAAATAAGGAGGACACTTGACTGAAGACACATTAATTGATCACACTGCACAGAGGACAGTTTTTGACTGACTGTTGATTAACAACCAACCCCACATAAATCATGTATTTTGGAGTTGTGTAATTTCAAGTTTCTGAAACTTCAGACACAAACACACGCCCCCTCACCGTCCAGAGCAATACTGATGGACCTGTCACGCTACACAGCAGCGGATGAAAGAGGATATTCGGTCATTCAATGCAGCATCATGCATGGAAGGAGATAAATTAAACTTGGAACACAACATGTTGCCTACTATTCACAAAAACAGCCTGTGACCTGCCTGCATATCTTTTTAAAAAGCACATTCAGTGCTGTGCAAACAAATTACAGACCAATAAATTGTTCAATATTTGGTCAATTTAAGATTTTCAGCACTGGCTGCTTTTTGTGAATAGTAGGCAACATGTGTTCCTGGAGTTGAATTTGGCATAAGAACAGAAGTGTTAGTGTGTCTGTTCTAAAATCTGCTGACAGCCTTGTCAATAAATAAGAGTTATTTGTTCTTTTTAACTGTAACTTTGCATAAATATTGCATAGTTAAATGTTAGTGTATGTCTCAATTTATTTTATTTTTTTGCTGTATTATCAGTTAAGAATATCACCACTATATCAGCCACCAACATCCATCTCTATAGACAATAGTAAATTAACATCAGTTTAGTTCATTAGTTCTGCAATTTTGTTCATTAATAATAATAATTTAAAATCAATTAATTTCACATAAATAAATATTGTCATTTTATGACAGAACAGAACAGAATAGAACTTGTAATGACATATATACATACATAAATGATCAAATCAACCAGTAGCATTTTAATCTAGCGTTAACCGTTTGCTTTACACAGAAATTACCTAATTTCTTTATTTTAGCACCAGCTAGGCTACATCTGTGTACATTCAAACACACACAGGACAGAAATGATTCATAAAACAAATTGTTTTAAACAATGAGAGGATCTACAGTAGGAAAGAAAGAAAAATCCCTGTTTGGAACCCATTACCGACTGACTTCCCAGGAGACTGCAGGAGTGGAATGAGTTGCCACAGTCATGCTGCACTACTGCAGTGCTCTCTACAACTTTTCTCTAATAAAAGCAGAGGCGGAGAAACCCACCGAGGGCCCCCGGCTCCGCCGCCACCGCAGGGAAACTAATGCTCCCTTCTCATCTACGCCACTGATGGAGCTCAGGTGCACGGCATCAGCCCAAACGTACACAAGCCCCATTCCTTTATATTGACAGCAATTCCACGATCGCATGATCTAAATTACTATTGTATAGACCATATATATAGTCGTCCACAAGTAGCGCCTTGAGATGGAAGGTAGGGACTAGACTAGAGGTTTCGGCGCCGTAGACTATAAATGGGGTTGAGTTGTAAGTCAACTTGTAGCCGTTCAGACGGGGCTTGTTGGTCGTTGACTGAAGCTGAATGCCAGACAAGATTGGAAAATGCTTTACTTGGCTTCGGCCACCCATTCCCGTTCCTGCTGGACTGATTGCGAAACGTGAAAAAGGCATTGTCTGAAAATGTCTTTCTGACTGCGGTGCTGGTGATTGTCGCTCGAGCCCAATTCCAGCACTGGGGGTATATTGATTTTGGCTGTATTGCCTGATGCAATGCAATACAGTTTTCAAAAGTGCGCCTCGATTCCAATTTTAGGGCTTGGACCGCTGCTTATATGGGCTATGTTTTACACTGCAGCTGGCGGGCTCGTCTCATCTCGGTAGAGACAGATGGTTCTCGCTCTTCTCTGATTGTCTGCTGTGGCCCACCATCAGTCAGGCGCTCACCCCCTCCACCCACCACCGAAAGTCCACTCTCCATCAGATGAAAGAGTTAAAGGGGAAGGAAGTGTCTGGCAAATAGAAAATCCTCCCATTTCACTGGAGGGGAGAATTCATTACCCTCCTGTCCATGCTCATTTGCAGAGGAATAAAATAATGGGTGTGGAGAAACAGGCCACAGCAGCATGGATTAAACTTTTCATCACAACGCTCCGTACCTGCTGATGCAAGAGAGTGACGTTGCATATTATTTAAAAAATGGACTTTCGCCTGACATTCCACGGAAGCTGTGAGAATTTTGATTCGGAGCAGAGCGACTAGCTTGCGAGATGTAATTACGTGAAGTTCACTAACATCCCGAGGGTGGCGTTGGTAATCAGTGAGCGAAGAAAACACACAAAAAGACCTTTTCTTGAGGCTAGTGCTGCTGAAAAGTGTAAGACAATAAACGGGTTTTGTTGTTGAAGATGCATTTACTTCTGTTCACCCAACAAAACAACTTCTCGGAGTGAGGATGAACGCTCGGTTTGGCAGTCTCATCCTCAGGGATTTTTCCACCTGAAGAGAAGCTAAATGGATTGCAACATGTGCCCTTTTGAGGGGCTGCCACAAAAGGCAGCGCTCTGCATGCGAAAATGAAAACAGCGACTACATGTTACGTAAATGACCGTAATCACTAGTGCTCATAGTCATGCTTCGCATTTGCAGAGTGTCTTCAGCGGGAAAGTGAACCCTAGGGAAGGAGGAAAATCTCCACTATCGTCTCAAGCGATATTGTATCACACAAGTGTCTGTTTTTTGGCAGAGTTGTTTAACTGCAGATAGCACACATTCTCTGTTTAGTTGACATTTAGTTGCTAGCCTAGGCTATAGACCCTGCCATTATCTGCAACACAGCTAGCTGATGGCAGAGTAATTGAAAAAGTGGTTACTTTCGAGGAGAGACGTGTGCTGGCACTTAAGCGAGAGTGCGGCTGCTGGAGCCAGAACGATTGCTGGCCGCTTGTGAACCTTGACCCTGAGCATTACGCTTGGTAACAAGCAAAGCACTAAGAAGTTTGTTCGCTGCCAAGTCCAGAAATGTAGAAATTGTGTTGTGTTAATGAAATTGGAGGCCTGTGGTAAATCGATTAATTCCACACCTTTAAGGGACAGTTCACCCAAAAATGAAAACACTCATCATTTACTCACCCTCGGGTCATTCCAAAACTGTAAGACTTTCTTCCTGCAGTGAAACACAAAAGAAAATGTTTTGAAAAATTTGCATCTGTGCTTTTTTTGATCATACAATCAAAGTCCAATGGCCAATGTCGTTTTGGACCACAATGACTTTCATTGTTACAGCTGAAACACTCCTTAAAATATCTTCTTTTCTGGTCCACAGAACAAAGTCGTAAAGGAATGACAAAGGAATTAAAAATTTTGGGTCAACTGTCCCTCTAATGGAATTACACGATAGGCGCCACATTTTTAGGCAGTTTAAGATGGTTATGGGACACCAGGAACGAGCGGAGCTCCAGGGGGTGGTTTCGAGGCCCAGGTTAATTGGCTCCCTGTTCTGAGTGGTCATTCCAATGATCCTGATCTCTACTGATGGTTCACACTTGGCTCAGGGGGGCCTTTTGTTCGCAACTATCTCAGCCACATAGATCCTGTACATTAATCTTTGTGTTCTTTTCGCCTCCAGACAACAATAGAGAGTAAGAAAAGTGTTGTTATGGGCGCTTCACTAGCTTTATTTTCACTCTCCTCCAGCATTGCGGTGTGTGCGTCGCGCGGTGGCCGGGCGTAATGGAATGCGTTGCATGCCTGGTGAGAAATTACTGCTCTGAGCCCGACCACACAGGCAGCTCTCTCTGCCTCACAGCGCCACTGGCCAGAGGTTTTCATTAAGCAATGCTTCAGATCTTCCATTCCTCATGATATTTCTGACATTTTACCACCATTTCTCTTCTCTTATTACCCAAAGGAAAACGGAAGAGGGAAAAAAACGAGGTAGGGGTTATTAGGTGCTCTCTTTTTCCTCTGCTTTGCACAAGTACAACCAGGACCTGTGTTTGCATAAAACCTTATCAAATACGGCTGTCTTCTGTTTGATTCCTCTATTAGCACTGGGTATGGCTCAGATCTATGGAAGCAGATTAGTCTCAAATATAATTCACGCAAAAAACATGATTCACAAATGCGTAGACAATTTCACATGCATGAAACCTAATTCACGTGCACACAAAAAAAATCCACGTGCGTGAAAAAAAAATATATTCACAAAAAGCAATTCACATGCGCAAAATAAAATTATATACTCATAAAATACATTTCACAAATGCAAAACACAATTCGTAGATATACAACTGTGCACAAAAACCTTTGAATGTTTAAAATGTACGAGTGTATCCTTGCATTTGAATGTGCAAATCGTCATTCACGTACGAATCGCCTTAGATATGTGTGTGTGTGTTTTTGAGACTTTCCTGGCAGCATAACACTCATAACACAGAGCAGTCGTACTCTTTAGCCAATCAGATTTAAGCTTTTCAATCGACCAATCAGTATCACGTGAGGGCGGGCCTACCTACATGTTACGTCATCAGCTTTCGACCAGTTCATGGCTGAGCAGAGGTAAGTGCAGTTAATCGTTCATTTCTGTGTTAACTGAAGTTAATAAAGTTTGAGATCAGTTGAAGCAATAGTTTATTAACTGCTGTTTAGTCCACATGTGAATATAAACATTTATTTTTAGTATTGATGGATTTTCATGTCCTGTCCACCACACATTCAACCTATGATAATGTATGTAATGACGTGCATATATAGGAGACATGTTTTGATCTGCATATATTATGTAGTTTTATTGTTTCAGATTTCCAAGACAGATGATGTATGAAGTTGCAGACAACCAGTACTGTGATCTTACCATTTCTACTGTAATTCTTTGAAAACAGTCATGTTGCAAGCCATCCATTTTGACAGTTGTTTCAACAAGTGGTTGAAAGTGATGCATTGTTACTGTATTAATTTGTCTCCTGCGGACTATATGTACACACTTTAGGAATAAAGCCTTGCTATGCATGCATTATTAAATGTTCTTGTAAGAATTAAAAGATTCAGACATAGTTCAATTTGATGTGCACGTTTTATTAATTTGAAAGTTTCTGAATCCTTTGGGAATAAAATATATCAAATGACTTGATCATGATTAATGTTCCTGTTACATATGAAGATCATGAACTGACAGTCTAAACTGTGAAGCACAATATTCAGTACAGAGAAATATACGTCTCTTCAGGAGTTGTGAGATCCAGTCAGAGTGTACTTTGCTTTTAGAGTATATAAATATAAGTGCAATACATCAAGTGAAAAGTTAAAAAATGAATTGTGTTCAGTCCGGTCATCAGTAGACCTCTCTGTTAGGACATATAAGATTTTGTCCTGATATTTAAAGTACTAAAACCCTATAGTACAAGAGTTGCAGACAAGAGGACGTGGGGAATTAAGTGATGGTATTTGAATAGAGTTTACTGAGTAATCTTAGTCGCATAATCTTAATTGCCTCTCTATGATAAGTACCTTTGTCTCATCAGCATAAAATCAGATTTGTCTATTTTACTATAGGCAAAGTAAAATTAATGCTTCACAATATTGTCCTGAGACCTTAAGATGACAATAAAAAACCTTATTTAAAAACCTTGCGATGACAATACAGCACAAAACATAAGGAAATGCATGTTGAATATATTGCTAACACTCTACAATAAGGTACAATAACTTAGTTAACATTAGTTCATGTATTAAATAACCATGAGCAATACATTTGTTGCTGTGTTTGTTAATCTTTATTAACGTTAGTTAAACATACAGCTGTTCATTGTTAGTTTACAGTGCATTTACTAATGTTAACAAGATTTTAATGAAGTATTAGTAAATGTTAACATTAATAAAAAATAATAAAGGCTGTTCACGTGCAGTTCATTATTAGTTCATGTTAACTAATGAAACGTTTTAATAAACTGTTACCAATTAAGACATAAATAAAAAAAAAAAATAAAGTATAAAAGAGAATTAAGAAACAACATGAATTAAGATGTTCGTGACTGCTATCCAGATGTCACACCAAAGGTGAGTAATCCTGATAAAATGCAGGGAAACAAGTGTTAATAATAATTTAACATCATACACAAATGGCAAAAACACCGGGTGCTCATTAAAATAGGTCTATTCACTATTTAAAGAACAATCTCGATGGGTATTGACCACAGATGATTGTTTTGCAATCATTAGCGTGATTGTAGCTGTACTGTGAGAGCTGTCTGTACCTTCATACAACAAAACAAGCATCATTCTTCTTCATTTTTGACACGATATGGGACATCTGATTACAACAACACTTGCTTACATCAGTTAATAGTTCATAAACTATTGCTTCAACTGATCTCAAACTTTATTAACTTCAGTTAACACAGAAATGAACGATTAACTGCACTTACCTCTGCTCAACCATGAACTGGTCGAAAGCTGATGACGTAACATGTAGGTAGGCCCGCCCTCACGTGATACTGATTGGTCGATTGATAAGCTTAAATCTGATTGGCTAAAGAGTACGACTGCTCTGTGTTACGAGTGTTATGCTGCCAGCAAAGTCTCAAAAACACACACACACATATCTAAGGCGATTCGTACGTGAATGACGATTTGCACATTCAAATGCAAGAATACACTCGTACATTTTAAACATTCAAAGGTTTTTGTGCACAGTTGTATATCTACAAATTGTGTTTTGCATTTGTGAAATGTATTTTATGAGTATATAATTTTATTTTGCGCATGTGAATTGCTTTTTGTGAATATATATTTTTTTTACGCACGTGGATTTTTTTTTTGTGCACGTGAATTAGGTTTCATGCATGTGAAATTGTCTACGCATTTGTGAATCATGTTTTTTGCGTGAATTATATTTGAGACTAATCTGCTTCCATACAGATCAGCCGGCGCTGGCCCATATGACCCAGTCAACATGCATGGAGAATGAGCACATTTTTCTGACTATAGGGCTGAATGTGGGCATTTAGAGTAAATCAATACATAATTTCACAGACAGAATGCGATGAGATTAGGTTTATTATCTTTGTAATGAGTAATTTGGGGTTGAGTAAAACATTTTGGTGTGGTTCACATTGCATGCAGCAGAGCAGAGATAGAAGTACAGCTCACCATGCAATATTCATCTGAAGCATTTGTGGCAAGACGCACAAATTCACAAAAGAGGTCCTGAATTAAATATGCATGGTGAAGAGCAAAACAGCAACTAAACATCTGGGCAGTATCAGGGGTTCTAATTACGCAGGGGATCTCGCGCTACAGCGTAATGGAAATATTAGCGAACCAATTTACGTATTATGAACGGTGGCATCCAAATTCTCCATTTAATTTGTTTGGCTTTCTTCAAATAGCTGAATATAGCATGTCAAATCTTTCACAGCTTTTTATTATTATTATTAAACACATAAATCATAAACCTAATCAGCCTAGTCCAAGATTATTAATTAGGTGATGTATAATTTGCCCAACTGTAACTGTAATCAATAACCAATTTTCTTAAAAGCAGGTAAGTGAGCTCTAGTCTTATTAGTAGAGGTGTATATATTTGTTCTGACTAACTATTTGATCCAATCTAGTCCGATTCAATTATTTTGAAAATTCATAATTCTTTCCCCCAAAAAAATTCAGAATTTGTATAAGGAGTTAATTTACATTTATTTTTTATTCATTATTTAAAAAAAGGATAATATCTTGTTGGTAAACTAACACAAACAGACGTTAAGTAGATGTTGAATATGCAAAATGGCATTGAATTTAATAAGGAAATTTACTGAAATAAACGTTCTTGGTCATTTCACACAGCCAGCTACAGTTTCTTACATCACAATGCAAATCGAGTAAAATTAAACTTAAAATATGATGCTTATTGCCTAAAAAGTGAACAAAGTTCAATTATAATTATTTTTCTTCTAATTTCTAAAAGTGGTTATAATGGATGCTACACCCCTTATTTCAAGTAAAGCTACTAAATAGCAAAGCACTGATAGAAAATTGGTTCAGAAAATAACTGGTGTGAAAGGTATGATCATTCCAGACATTGGTATGTGATGTGAATTTGTCTGTTCCTCATGTCTCACTTTCAGAGAAGAGTGAGCTGAATAGCGTGTGAGCCCGAAGCTCGGGTTGGAGCCGAGGACCTGCCTCAGACGAGAGCTCCTCTCACAGGCCTCTTGCGCAGAGTTGCAGCTCCTGAATTATGTATATATGGAGTGGATTTATGGCCTAAATGTGCATTTGTGGGTGTAAAGGGAGGATAGTGCAGGCTAAAAGCAGCCAAAGAGCAGAGCACATCGAGAATTCAAACTAGGGCAAGTTCACGCTGACACGGTCACAAGTAAATCATTTCTACATATCTAATTACTGAGATTATCTGTCAAAAACGAATGGTTATGAAACCTCATAAGTATATATGTATGTGTAAATATGTATATATATACACACACACACATCTCATAACCTGATTTAGAACTATTTACAGTATGTATACAGCAACTTATAAATCAACCCACAACGTTATTTCAATAGAGTTTGATGTTGGCATGTTGCTAACCTAAAAGTGCAATCATCTAAAAACAGAAATACCACAAACAAATATTGTACTAAATTATTATAATCAAAATTTTTCACTATTGAATAAAATGCACGTTTTTGTTGGACACATATTGTTGGAAAGGTCTGAGACTAAAGGTTCCATATTTATGACTGTTTTGTGATAGAAGTGATATTGTGACGCATCCAAAAAAAATAAAAAAAAATACAGAGGAATGTGGCTGTCACCCGGTGGTATTTTGGAACAGCGCCTAAACAAAATGTTCAATTTGGAAGGTGACTTCGTCAGACATATAGCTTTGATTTTCTAGCATGTTTAGAGTAAACATTATTTAGTAAAATATATATTTTGAATAAAAAAATGGTTTTTTTTAGTACAGTACATTTGCTTTAGAGTACATTTAAAATTCAATAACTTTTTTACACTTCAATTTTTTTGAAGTATGTTCACTTTATCAATAATCTGCTGAGTGTCTTCTTTAAAAAGAGAAAAAGAGATTGTTTTCCAAAGCATTCATGGATTACAACCATTTAACTTTGGATTTTCACATCTATAGGGTGACAGGTAAGAGGTTAAAAGAAGTTACATTTAATAAATTAAAAAGTAAATTCAACTGACATGATAAAAAAAAAAAAGAAGAAGCAAACACACCGGTCAATGTTTAAAAAGGTAGTCTGACACTAAACCAGCCACATGCACAAATTCAACAAAAAAAATAGCTCAGCTCCGTAACATCTTATATAAGTAACAATTTAAGCCCCAGTCAGCAAACATACATTTCCCCGCTTTATGAATTGACTGCACAGTATGATATAAATACAGGCTTTCCCTAAAGAGAGAGCAGAATCCACGAGGCAAGACCTCGACGGATCAAAAGCACACAAACAGAGTGAACGCATTCTTCTGACACGATTTTTTGCTGCAGAGAGCTTATAGGTTTTATCATTCATCTGTTCTTGTCGGTCTCTCCACAGTGCTGGCTCTCTCTCTGTCCTCACGCAGAGAGCTGCAGAAGCCACTCTCAAATTGATCCTATAGTGCCATCTGATGGTGTATAGAGCTAGGGAGAGTCATGCTGATAGTGAAGCTCTCTGCCGCTGAGCAGACTGCTAAAAACAGCCTCTCTCACGCTTTCTTTTTCTCGGCTAACTACCAAGACTTCCTCTATTCTAATGGACTGTGCCCCATTAGCATAATCCCTTTTGGCATCTGTAGAGAAGCAGCTATAGAAATGCAAAAAAGACTGTAAATAAATAACTGGGCTGCCCTCTTTTCCTTTACCCAAAGTGGCACTGACACCATCAGGATTCACTCCGTACCACCTTGAAGTCGAGCTCTCGACTTCAAAGACAACAGTGTCGCTCGACTCACTCCCTCTCTTTCTTCAGCACTTCCTTTCTCTCAAACACACTCTGCTCATCAACTTGTGCTCCTGATAGATTCTCTTTCTCTCTCTTCCCCCCCCCCCCCCCCACACACACAGACAGAGAGAGAGAGAGAGAGAGAGAGAGAGAGAGAGAGAGAGAGAGAGAGAGAGAGAGAGAGAGAGAGAAGGGGGGCTCTTGGTAAAATAAAGGCAGTTTAACAATTCTCCCAGGTCTGCTCTGATGTCTCGCTGACACTTCAAATGGGCCTCTTTCATCTCCTTCCGCAGTACTTATCCTGCATCATCCCTTCTTCATCCCCTCTCTCCACTTAATCCACCTGTTGTGAAGAACTTCCTCACATCATCTGCTTATCTGCCGGGGTTCTGCGACATCTTATCACAGTCTGAGTGAGTGTGAAGCTAATGGTTGTTTAAGAACTGCACGCAACTCCAATTGAGGACTTTACCTCTAGAGTTTAGAATTCTGTCTATATTATCTAATAAACTAAGTAATGAATAATGTATTAAACCTACCTATCTATTTATCTATTTATCTATCTATCTATCTATCTATCTATCTATCTATCTATCTATCTATCTATCTATCTATCTATCTATCCATCCATCCATCCATCCATCTATCCATCTTTCTACCTATCTATCTATCGACCCTTCTATTCATCTATCTATCATCCATCCATCCGTCCGTCCGTCCGTCCATCCATCCATCCTTCCATCCATCTACCTATCTACCCATATCTATCTACCTACATCTATCTACCTACATATCTATCTATCTATCTATCTACCCACCCATCCATCCATCCATCCATCTATCCATCTATCTACAGTATCTATCTATCTATCTACCCACCCATCCATCCATCCATCCATCCATCCATCCATCTATCCATCTATCTATATATCCATCCATCTATCTACCCATCTATTTACCTATCTATCTATCTATCTATCTATCTATCTATCTATCTATCTATCTATCTATCTATCTATCTATCTATCTATCTATCTATCTATCTATCTATCTATCTATCCTTCCATTCATCCAAAGAGTGAGAGATGCACTTTGGGCATAAAAACCAGAAGCATTGGTTATTTACAGAAACCTCCTTTTATTTATTTTTTTCAGAACAAACCATACAGGTCAAGTACAGATCACAGTAGCAGTGTTACCCTTCAGTGCAACCCACACTATGTAGAGATCACAAACAGCAAGAGAGTAGACTGCAGTGTTTTGAAACCCTAAACCCTGTAACTGATATGCTGAGCGCATTCAACACCATGTGAAAGTGACTGGCTTATCCACTTGCTATTGATTAATGTAATGGATGCTGGTGTCAGAGGTCAACAGCTGAATCCTTTTAAACATGAACTACATGAAAGTGTTTTAAAATGGTGTTCAAAACACACAAAAAAATAAAAATAAAACCATGTTTGAAGCTAAAAACAGCACAAATTGCTTCATGTTATCAGGCATATAATGCTCACTCAGGTCCTTGTGTTCTGATCCAGTCATGTTTGCAGGTCAGTATGGTCAGCGAACCCCATGCAGGCTCCAAGGCCACATTTTCAGAGAAACATATTGCCTCGTGTCTTATTGATCTGCAGGATATGAAATATGGAGCTCCAAGCAACATCAGCATAATCACTTTTCATGCAGTTCCCCCTAGTGCCTCTCAACCAGCACTAAGATGAATCTGTCAGAGGCGCGGTGTGCTCCCAAAATGCCCACATGCCCCAGGTCTTTAAAGCTCTGTGCAATGGAATTTGCCAGCTATTTCATATTTTTGTGTGTGTATGTGTATATGGTGCTTCCATATCATTTCACCTCAGTTGTCATATAAATGTGCACCCTGATATATTGAATAGCATTTCTGGCATCACCTCTCTACAGTATAGGAAATAACAATGGAACAGCTTATCTACTGTGACAAAGGATAACCTGGGTGTCAAAAATGGGCCTTTGTCATTTAATTACCTTTGTAACGACATTAATTAGATAATTAATTAATTACACAGACTCCCACTAATTGTCTTAACATTTATAATACAGTGTTGGATAGGGCAAACATGCTTGTACATGACCTTGAAAACAATGACCGTATCTGACAAGCACTGTCAATTCAACGGCCGACATGTCGCTTTGAGAAGGAATCTTTTTTTCTCCTCAACACTGGAAGACACAAACAAGGACATTCATGCAAAATGACAATGAATTTCGCTCCCTCTCATGTCACATTCCAAACCCATTTGACTTTCTTTCTATAGAAGAATGCAAAAGATGATTTTATGCAGAATGACTAAGCTGCTGTTTTCCATATAATGAAAATGAATTGGAAATGGATTGGTCAAGCTCCAAAAAGGACAAAAAAGCCCATAAAAGTAACATAGAACAAGTTCGAGCGACTATATTTCAAGTGTTCTGATGAGAAACAAACTTAAATTTAATGTGTTATTAAGGCCCAATGGAAATCTTGAACAATACTCTTTCAATGTATGAAAAAAGAGCTAAATATCTTTTTTTGTGTTCAACAGAACAAAAGTGAACTAGGTTGTAACAACATGAGGGTAATGACAAATGAACTTTTTAGGTGAACTGTCCCTTTAAGTACAGTATAGACAATGAGTAGAGTCCCTAGAATTTGGCTGTTTTTCGTTTTCTGATGGTTTTCACCGAAGCATAGCCATTCACCAAGTGTTGACTTTTAGTAAACAGGTTGCATTACGATACAGCTTGCTTTTCACTCAATATCTCGTCAATTTAAAGACAAATCAAATCTCTGTGGACTAAATAGTTAACCAGTCAAAATCGTCAATATTGGCATGTCTTCACATCACTTTTGATCCTGAGCTGAGCTCTGAGACTCACAGCTCTCCATCACGTTTACGCCATCTTGGCTGAGAAGAAGATTTTCTGCGCCAATAACTATCTTTCAATTTACATCCCCTTGTCTCTTCCAAGTAAATCCTGTCAGGATTCAAGAGCGCTCGCTCCTTTATTGCCTTGGAGATAGTAACGCAATTTAACATCACCACTACCACCACCACGGAAAATGAAAATAATAAAATCCACAGCAGAGGTTTCTACATCACACACACACAGAACTTAGAATTCAATCTGGATCTGTGCGACTACAGTGTTTTCGATACATAAGATGCAAAGTCTTAGACATTATTTCCATTACTATACGATAAAAGAAGAAGAAAAAATAAATAAAAAATGTATGGCTTCTCATTCTCTATTCTACTTCTCAGGCTACAGTTGCGCTTAGGCAACGTTTCAACAAATTTCTGCCAAACACTCTTCCCTGTCAGGCTTTGGGAGGTCTACAGTCTATCAAACACTTCCAGTCCTCCTGGTTTTTAATCCACAGCGGCAAGCCTCGGAGATTAAAGGAAATGAACACACAAAGGTACAGCATCCATCTTTTACTCGCAGTGCTGACGTCCTTATTTAAGCAGCTGCTACTCTCAGCTTTCGGTTCCTGAAAGAGGCAGGTGGGCATTAGTCAACCGGAATATCTTTCTCATGCTGGCAAAAAGCTGCTGTGGGTTTAAAAAATAATAATAATTTCTGGTTCTAATTTCTTAGCGCACAAATAAATAGCTAAATTAAGAGAACGCAGAAGTGATTTATAATAGCGTGGCTGCCTTCCTGCAACTTTTATTCTGTTGCTGAAATCCAGCGAGGACCTTTCTGACCCCAGCGCTACTAATGAACACACGTTTGTAAGAAATGTTATTGCAAACAGCTCAGGCAGCAAGAGCTCGGCATGCTGAAATATCAATTGTCGCCGCATTACACACCACGCCATTAACATCCTGACATGCTTTCCACTTCAAGTCAGCAAGCAGTAATTTCACCGCATTTTACCGCTCTGTCCTTGCGATTTGAATCAGCTTAAACACTATGCAAATACAGGAGAGGGCAGCTTTGATGCTCTCCGTGCCCACAATTCCAATGCTGGAATCAAACACGTGGTTGGAGGAGAGCTGACATTGCGTGCCCGAAGGGTTAGTGTCAATAACTCTTTCATCAGTCGGGGCTGGGGGCTTTGTGCAGACTTGCAGGCTAAAATGCATATGGATGACATGTGACTGATTTGTTGACTGATTTGCATAAAACAGAATGTTTTCCTTTTAATTAATCAACTTGTTGACAACAGATGGAGTGGAGTGTTTTGAAGACGCAGCGCTGATGACTACAACAGAGCTGCTTTGTTTGCTCTCAGCTATTAAGACTCACTGGATCACAAAACATTCCACACAATTTCAGCCCAAATAAGTGGATTAGAACTCTGTGTGGCCAAGGGACTTCCCATACATACTGATTTTTGTCTTAAATATGAAGCTGGTCAGGTTAATTGATTGTCTGAAATGAAAATAGCATCATAGATCAAGTCCCTCTAGTTCATGTCACTCAGAAAATGACAAATTACTGTGAAATTGACTATGTTATTAACAAGGTACTTTCAAGAATTTTAATAGCATATATCCCAAAACTATGGTAGTACAATGGTAATTTGAGTGCTTTTTTGTAAGTGCCTGAATGACTACCGTATTCATGTAGCGTGGAATTTATATGGTAAATTGCAGCATATTCTATTGGATATTCCAAAAACAGCAACAGTATACTTTGGGTACTTCTTTGTAAGTGATTGAATAGCTACCATTATCCATGTAGCATTCACATGGTAAATGTACAACATATTACTATTGTAAATATCCCAAAACTGTGGTAGTACCTTGCTATATTTTTATAAGTGACTGAATGACTACCATATTCATGTACCGTGGTATTCATATGGTAAGATAGGGGGCAGTCGTGGCATAATGGTTAGAGAGTCAGACTGGTAACCCAAAGTTTGATGGTTTGATTCTCAATACCGGCAGGAAATGACTGAGGTGCTCTTGAGCAAGGCACCTAACCTCCAATCACTCCCCGGGCGCCGCAGTAAATGGCTGCCCACTGCTAAGGGTGTGTGTGTGTGTTCACTACTCACCGTTCCTAATGTCTGTGCACTAACTTGGATGGGCTAAATGCAGAGGACAACTTCCAAGAATGGGTTACCATACTTGGCCTTCACTTGTCGCTTTCACTTGTAAGATTACAACATTTTAGAGTCCAAAAACTGTGATCGCAACATGGTACACTGAATGACTATTATATTCATGTACTATCATTAGACTATCATAAGTACTGTGGTGGTTCTATGTATATCGTAAATTTGGTATAGTAAATTTGGTCAATTAAAAAAAAATTCACTGTACAAAAACAGTGGCAGTAACCATGGTACATTTTTGAATGACTACCATAATCATTTGATGTGGTATTTATATTGTACTTTAACAAAGTATTTGCACGTAAAATATATATTTTTTTTAATTATTACCTAGAGGTTGCACTGGTTAGTCGACTATTTGTCCGGCCACTAGTCAGTATACTGGCTCTGTGTCGATTAGTCATGGATCCAATGACTGCAGTTGCATTTGCTTTAAAATAGAAGAAATATTACTCAAGGCACAAACTGTGTGTCACAAGCTTTGTGTAGCATTTGGAATTATTCAAAAGTAAAAATAAATTGAACCCGGAGTGCTTTGCGTTCACAGCACATTATAAACAAACTGTGCTGGCACTGCGGACATCTCAGATGGTCCAAGTTCATTTGGAGTGTTTATGAACCAGCCAAAATTCTTGCAAAACACTCTGAAACTGATGCTTCGCCCACAGGCTGATAAAAATTATAAGCGAGTGTGACATGACTGTTTATGCTTTCATTTAAAGGCATGCAAGCATTATGATTCAATGTCACAATTTTAGGTTAATATTTACATGAAAGTACAAAAGAGAGTATATTGTAGGTCCAGTAACTTCTTTCTTTTGGGTTGCTCATTATTTTAATCACATTTTTCCTTCTATAGTTCAATTCATATGACCCCGCAGTGTGACAAATTAATGTTTAAAAGTACAAATATTCCATGCAGTCTCTCAATTAATATGAGGTCATTAAAATGGCATGCATAATTACAAACTAATTGGCTAAATGCTGTTGAAAATACCGCAGGACATGACGATTTTTCAAAAGAGTTTCATGTCAACTAGCGAAATGAGAGTAATCATGAAAGCCCTAATATTATCATGGTGTAAAATGGTACTTTTTATATTAGCGCCAGCCATACTCTCTGCTAACCCATTGCTCACGCTATTTGTCAGAGCTACATTTGGAATCCCGTTCCTTTTCCTGCAGTGTTTTCTCTTTCTCTCTCTTCAGCTTAGTCTTAGTAAGGACAAAGGAGAAAGACTCAGCCCCAAAAGTGATCACTACGGACCAGGAGATGGCAGTGATAACAAAGAAAGCACTACCCTCAGCTGCTCCACACCTCCTCTCAGCTCTCAGTCAATTCATATCACATAATGAGAAAACGCCCTGTGTTTGCTCATCGGCTTTGCTTCAAATGAAATAACTGATGATTGTTTAACCACCTTTATCATCAAAATGACACATTAAAGTCTCCAACCCAGAGTGCACTGCCGTCATTAACAAAGCAGACTGTGGATCATCAGGGAGAAGGACAGGACAAACGAGAAGCAAGCTGCTGCTTATTGTTTTCAAGAATGTCATGTTATAGTCGAGACTAACAGACTAACAAAGTCTTTGTTGAAAGGATGGGAAAGCCAGTTTAGGGAACTTTTTTGCTACATATCTGATCATATTATCAACACTAAGCATTGATTTACAATTCTAAAAACAGCTCAGGAATTTGAAATAACAGATTGTACCATAAACCTTTGCATATTTCACTTATATGAATGTGTAAAGCACTACTTGACAGGATAGTTAAACTAAAATGAAAATTCTGTCAACACTTAATCGCCTGCATATCATTCCAAAACCCGTTTGACTTTCTTCTTGCATGGAAAACAAAACAATATATTTAGCAGAATGTCCAAGCTCTGTTTTTCCATACAAATAAACAGCATCTCTGGTTCTCATCTGCTTTACCTGTATGGAAAACGAGCAGCTTGGACATTCTGATAAATATCTGATATCTAACAACATGAAGGTTATTAAATCACAATTTAATCTTTTCTTTTTAGCTGAAATATCCTTTTTTTAAGTCTGCCCTATAACACAACCGACGACTATGAAGTCTGTCAAAGGTTTAAATGTTGATTTGAACACGAACGCCCAGGCGGCTTGAGTTTTGAAGAACTAAATAATGTATTTTGAGCCACAAGCAATAAGTGCACGACGGCATCTGAACACAAATCACGCCTGGAACGCATCTGTGATATGCATCACAATGCAGAGGAGTTCTTTTCACCCTCCTCATCTGAAAAAAAAACAAACATTCCCTTTATCTAGAAAACCTGCTCAGGTTCTCCACAGGGATAAAAGTGACAGGGGAGATTAAAAAAAGATAACCAAGGCAGAACAAATAAAAGTCACAGAAACGGGACAAGCAGAAGACGACAGTCACCAGTGGAGCTGTAACGGCCATGAAACAACCGTGAAAAGGTGGAAGCAACTGTCATAGCAACAGTACGAACAATGGTGTAATAGGAACGGTTTACTCAAAAGTGAAAATTCTGACATCATTTACTCTGACTCATGTCTTTCCAAACCTCTACCCTGTTGTTTTTTTCCTCCACAAAAAAAAAAAGAAATTTTAAAGAATATTTACTCAGATCTTGCCATATTTCATCAGCTGTCATGTGAATTCTTAATTTAATCACTACACAATAATTTCAGCATGCCTAGACCTCAAATGCAATGGTGCCAATGCTTAGTGTTTGAAGTTTAGAGAGACAATTGCAGAGTGATAAATAAAAAATATAGTGAAGATGCTGTTATTGTGGCGATCTCCAGCCACTGGTGTCGCATAGGGAAAAATGTGTGTCATTTTGGATACATCTTTGGGTCAGGTTGGTACCCCCTTGATGTTTCTGCCAATGTCCAATTTGTACATCCCCTTCAGCAGATGGTGGAGATGTCTGAGGAGCCAGCAGAGGAGTCGAAGCTGGCGGCGGTTCAGGTACCCACCCCAGCACCATGTTTCCAGGCACAAAGAAGTGGCCCGCAGTTGTGCAGCAGGCATGGAGAGCGCAGTGTCTGCTGATGCCCAGCTCTCCTCACTGGCACACACTCAGAAGCAGTGACTGACCATGACGAACACTGGGTCCTCTGAAAGACCCCACAGTGTCACACTAATACATGGTCTGTCAAAGGATAATGTCTAATTTTCTGGAAAAGCTGTGTCCGTCATGGTTAAACAGTCATGTCAAAAATATAAAAGGTTCATTTATGCATGCACGTTACTGTAGACTTATTGGGACTCACTCACTAACCACGTATGCGTTTGTATTTAAGTACAACCTGTGTGCAAACATTTTCACAGAATTATAATTAACTAATGTGTTGTTCTTGATATACATTCATTTATTTAAGATAAAATACACAATTTTATTGTAAAAATAAGTAAAATAAACGAATAAATAATTACAAATATTTGAGGATAATTATATAGCAATAATAAATAATTAAATAACAAAATACATCTAGACAAAATAATAATAATAATAAATAAAAAACTACATGACAATAACTATTTTTCTTTTTTAAATAAGCAAAAACAAATAGGATAAATAAAATAATGGGATATTTGAATTTTATTCTATATAAATAAAATCTATAAAAAATATTTATACAAAACACTCATAAAAAAGCAATATATCTTTACAAAATATTTGTTTAAATAAAACTACAATAAATTAGACAAACAGAACGAGAAATGATAGATAGATGGATAGAGACAGACAGACAGATAGAGACAGATAGACAGACAGAGATAGGTAGAGACAGACAGACAGACAGACAGACAGTGGCATTATAGACCTATTTGGGTGTACATACCCGTTAAAAATCCATCAAAATCCAGCCTCATACCTTTGCTTTTTGGCCCCCCTTTGACCTACTTTACCATTTGTAGCTTCATTCAATAATGTATTGGTTGGAATTAACGTGCTGTCAATGTGTGCCCGAACCCATTAGATTCAAGAAAATGCGAAAACGCCCCTTTCGAAAACACACGGCACTCACATACACACGCACACATTGACACACACCCTCCCTCTCCGTATGGTGTCAGTTCTTTGACTCCTCTCCAGAACAGCAGCGAACTCGCAAAGGTTAGCCTTCCCTTAGCATAGTCATCACACTCCCGTGGAGACAGCGCGGCTGACAGACTCAAAGATGGACTGGTATTCTCACACACTGCCTATACACTTTGTCACAAAAGCCTTCCCTCCTTGGGATTTTGAAATGACAGAGCAAATTGTTCCTTTTATCAGACGCTCAGATTTCTCACTCAGTATTTTGGCCATAGACATGCGATGATTGTTTTCCACACAGGGTTGTTGAAATTGCAGCGTAGTAATTTCGTTGTTCTTGAGCTAAGCGAGACACCCCGTCCATGTGAAGCGTCCCGCCCTGGGGCAAAAGCATGCGCTCGTGTCCTTTCATTTGAGTCTGCAGCTGTAAAGTTAGCAGGAAAATGCATGGTGTGATGCATCGGGAAATGACCGCTGCGCTCATTTTCCTCAAGGTTTTCTATTCAAGATGCATTTATTTATATTTTCTGCACTATTCATATATCTGATCCTTCACCAAGGAGGAAGGAAGCACCTCAAGCCCATAAGAATGTCCCTGATTGCCTGAACACTAAAACACTCGCCTGTGTAGCTGAAAATAGTAATGCACAAATAATACCTCATTAATGAATCAATTCTCCTCCTCTGAACACTGAAAAATACTCAAATATTCTAATTGTCTTCAAGCTTCAGCAAGAGGACTCATCAGTATGTTACCCAAGGAGCTTAATTCTTTTATACCATGCCAGCATGAAACTTTGATGATTATAGGGAGAAAAAGTAAACCAGACTGGAATGGACCTAATTTTAGTATCTTGTCAACAAAAAAATCGTCCCAAACCCTCCAGGAACAGCAGAACCATAATATAATATAATATAATATAATATAATATAATATAATATAATATAATATAATATAATATAATATAATATAATATAATATAATATAATATAATATAATATTTTTTTTTATATTCCTGTGATGGAAAAGCTGAATTTTCAGCATCATTACTCCAGTCTTCAATGTCACATGACATGATCCTTGAGAGATGATGATTTGCTGTTTAAGATATGTCTTATCATTATCAACATTGAAAACAGTTGTGCTGCTTAATATTTTTGTGGAAACTGTGATGCATTCTATTCAGGATTCTTGATTGAACAGAAAGTTCAAAAGAACAGCATTTATTTTCAATCTAAATCATCATATCTGTACTGTCATTTTTGATCAATTTATTATATCCTTGCTAAAGTACAAGTATTTTTTTTTTTTTTAACTGACACCAACATTTTTAACAGTATATATATAGTTGCGTCTTCCAAAGATAATTTTTGTTTACATGGAACATTCTGTCATCATCTATCCTCCTCCATGTCTTTTGTAGCTCATGACTTTTTTTTTTGTTCTTTTTTTTTTTGTGGAACACAAAAAAGTCTTATCAAAATTTCAATAAACATAAAATGAAAATAAATGCTCATCTGGCTGTCAAGTACATTTGCATGATGATATGATGCTTTTCTGAAAAACGCTGTCATTTATAAACCAAAATTAAGCTGACAGGAAGTAAATCATCAAAAAAAAGTGAACATAGAGAGCCTAGCCATTTAACATTCACATGAGCAGGACAGAGACTGAGTCTAACCTTTTAATGAACCCATCACTGAGTCAAGAGACCCACACAATAGTCTAGCACATTATGACATCACTAATCTATAATACATATCAAAGATAGTGTAAGGTGGAGAAGTGGAAGTCCCACCTTTCACCAAACCATTGTTGTCAGATTGTATCACTGAAAAAATATACTATTAAAAATAAATTTGTCAAGATTATGTTTCAATAGTAATGATTTTTTTTATTTTTATATATAATCTGTTTCACACAGATTATACAGAGACACAGAGACCTGTCTCTACTTCAATTTTATTCAATTTCAATCAAATTTGTGCTACATGCACATGAGGAGCTGTTTATGAACAAATAGATTCATGCCCATCAATCAGGCATTGCATATTTCCTTAGACAACTCTACACCAAATCTACTTTAAATGTGACATTAGCATGAAACTAAATGACAGTATATCTGAGAGATATAAAATCTCATTTTCTCATTTGATATTAACCACCATCAATGACACTGCACGGCAATGACAAACAAACAACAGCTAGGATATGATTAGAAAAGAGATAAAAGTTGCATCTATCCGGTATCCCGGAGGGGGCATATAATGTTTCTGCGGTGCTTGGTGCACACTCGTCTCATCTGTGCAAATCCTGTTAAAGTGGAAAGAACTGCCTTTGAGCACATCGAGCCCACAGAGATTTGTCTAGGAGCATGATGGACCACAGTCACCGGCTGACACAAGGCCACCGCGTGAACGTATGCGAGTTTAAACCCGAGAACTAGAGAGCATGCAGCACATCCTCGCGTTCAAACCGTCATCTCTGAGGTCATGTTCACTGGACTGCACAATGCCCAGGAAAGATCCTTTCATTTCACTACAATATCAGTTTTTGTTGTTCTTGTTTTGTCCTTGGATTGAAGTCCTACTGCCTGCAATTTAGCGTTTTCTGGGGGTCTCTACGCACCCGGATCCATATATCCAGCAATTGACGTGTTCCAATTCTGTTCATTCTGTTCCTACCAACTAATTGCATTGGTGTGATTAAATACGCAGATCCAATCTCATTTCTAAATGCTGTAATGTGATACGCTTGCGTGAAGCACAGTGGAAAAAATGGCATTAAGCAGAAAATGAGAAGCACCAAATCAAAAGGGAAGCTTTGATGGCTGCTTATTTTTGGCTGTAGTGTAGCCGGGCCGTGGCAGAACATTTCATGTATGCGGTGACTTCTGACTCAGTGTGCACCTCTTATGATTGCTGCCTGCAGCTATTTTCTAAAACACAATGGTCTGAGAGCTTTAATTATTTTTGGCCTTGAACAGCTAATATACTTTTAATTGCTTGCCATTTCCCAAGGACCGTTTTATCTCCCTGACGTCTTTCTAGTAAAGTGTTCGTAATTTCGTTGGGGTTAAGCAGACAGAATTTCATCCTAAACCCCATTTAAAACATGAGCGGTAATGAGAGGCAAAGCAACCTAGAGCTGCTCTTTAAACAGCACGCAGCTTATTTATGAAAACTGCCGCATCTAGCGTGCTTAGCTGTGCCACAAACCCCCTCTATTACGGCAGATCACGAGAGCGAGCTGTACATGCCAAAAACCAAATACTGATGCCTAACACGTATTGCATTAAGGAGAGCAAATGGAAAGGAGGGGGCTGTTCTGTGATGTCTCCTTCAGGGCGACAGGCATATGTTAAAAGGTACATGGTGGCTATGAAACAAAATCTAAAATTAGACCTGATGTTCCTATTCATAATATGCATCCATTTATAATTACATTACAGGTTTTTAACGTCAGAACACACAGAAACGAGACGCTTTGATTCCTGAAGTCACCAAGAACATCAAACCCATACGAGAGAAACTGAGACAGTTGCCTGCAGACTTTTTTTTACTGGCAGGGAAATATATTTACTTCAGTAATATTTCAATAAAAAAAATATATATATATTCTGGGCTGAGTTACAGTTTATTGTTTTAGGTACTGGAGATTTCAAATGGCCTTGGCTGCTCTAATAGCAAACAAAATATAATTAAGCTTTAATATTAACAAGCAATTGTTCACTGTCAAAATATTTTTACGGAAAAATAATGTAAAAAGCACCAACTTTTTAATTAAAAAGTCAACACTATAAAAAGGTTCAACATTTTTAAAGATTACATTAGCAGGACAACACATGTAGTTTTACTGTAAACAAGCTTTTGGAAATAAATAGTATACATTTGGTGCAGTACTTCATAATAAAATGTATGAAAGTATTAACATTATTTACTTTGAAAATATATACACATTTAATTTAGATATTTTTTATAATCTTTTTTTAACAAAAATAATAAATATTTTAAAGAATATAAACATATTTTCTAAGATATAAGCAAAACAATGATACATTTTCAACAGCTGTAGTTGCCAGATATGCATCACAAAAATGCAGTGACATTTTAGAGTATATATTTAGAATACATAAATACATAAATATTAAAAGAGCCAATGGTACATACAAATGCCTTCGAATCATGTATGCATACACACAATGTCATTTTCACCTTTATTCTCGTGATTTAAAAACATGGGCAGCAACAGCCCCATCCACCACTAGAGACTTGAAAGACAGCTGAATAGCAATCCATTCCCTGAGCTCATTTTCATATTCATTTAGTCTCCACCGTCTCTCTGTAGGCCATCTACATATCTCGTCCTGAGACGGCAGAGAGGTGGAATCAGAATTCACAGCACCCATCAGTTCAGGAGGCACATCTTGATCTAACACAATGGCTGCACTGTGCCAAATGTCTGCTATCGGTGCCTTTATCTCTCAGCGGAGCGGCAGGAGACTTCCTGTTCCCCTGCCTGAAGTGCTATCGACTTATAGAGCCGCGTTGGAGTTTGTTCTGTAGATTAGGTGGGTGATTAGACCAGGGAGCCACTGGATCCCTGTAAAACCATGGCCTGTTCAAATACATTGCCATGCAATCATATCCAAACATACAATGCACAAGGATCAAAAAAGGGAAAAAAAATTGTGGATTGCCTCCACTTTTTGGACAAAGGGTGCTTATGTCTAAATGATTTGCTGCAAACGCTGTGTAGTTGCGTTGTTGTGAGTGAAGAGGGGAGCTAATCCCAAAAAAGTGTTTTCCTTGTCCTGTTGGTATGTTGCCAGTGTGTCTGAAAAGCCGCGTTTACACAGTATGTTTCAGATCGACGCGGGAAGCTACGACTGACTTAACTAAATAGCTGGCATGTTCAAAGATTAAAATATCTCAATTATGGACAGAATTACTGAACAAATGCATATTCTAATTAGCCCTGTTTATCTTCCAACAAGCAGTTTCTCTCGCGCTCTCTCTGGCTCAGACGAGTCCACCCGAAGCATCCTTATCTCCACACACATACATGCTCAGCCCAACGCGGCAGACAACGGATGGCCTCCTTTATATGAGAAAAACATTTACATAAACAGAAACTACTGCCGCTGCCAAGTTTAAGGGAGCAAGTGTAGGGATTATTACCGGTGTTGTCTTCATTCATGACCCTGGAGTCATTTGCCCGCTCTGTGCCATGAGACATTCGTAAGTCGGAGGACACAATAGTCACATACAAGACAAATGTTTACTATGACTAACATGGCTTCATGTATCCTAGGAGGTACTTCAAGAAATAAATCATCAATGCAATGAATGAGGACCCAGCTTTCAATGACACAAAACCATAATGAATTATTATTAAAGTGATCCATACAAGTCATGCTTTATATTTCTAGTCTTCTGAAGCCATCTGATTTTTTCCACATTTTTAAATGTAAGAAATTTAAGTTATAAACTGATCTTGCCCTCAAATAAGCCGTTAACAATTTTGAGTAAGTTTGAGAACCAGGGGCCGGATTCAAAAAACATTCTTAAGAGTGAAAATCTTCTTAACTGCCATTTTCTTATTTTCTAACTTAAGAATAAAGTTAAGAATATTTTGTATTTCCAAAAACATTTATTAAGACATGTTTTAAACAAGATGTTCTTAAGAAAATATTTGAGAATTTCTTAAGAATTGCACATCTAAGGTACACTATGTAATGTTTGGCCCTCTAGCAGTTAAAAACAAAACTGCATGCATTTTGAGGAAGAACATTGTTTTGTTTGTGCTTTGGCTCTCTGTGACACTGCGGATGAATATGCTTATCCTACTGCTCATAAAACATTCACTACTAGGCTCAAGAGAAATAACGTTTAGATGGAAATTATCTCAAGAGGACTATAGCTGAAGGCAATTTATCCGTTCAATAAAACGCCTTACTCACCTGTTGAGTAATAAAAACGCCATCTCCACATCGCTTTTCAAATACCTCGCCATCTCCGAAAATCCTAAACATAGGCTCATTTTTTTTTTAAACGGGTGATTCTCCGGAGTTTCGAGATTTAGCTGCTCCATGTAATCCTATCTTGCTCGTTGTGACAACTAACCTATGCCACTCCCACACCATACACACGTCAAAGTAGCCGAAGCAAATTTTCTCTATTCATAGATGCCACCTACGTCACTACAAATAGAACGCCGCCATATTTGCGACCGACTCGCCCGGCATCAGCCGAATATCATAAAAGACTGCCATATCTGTCCGAAAGAACAGATGTTCAATTACAGAGAGAAGGTTTAATACACACAAATATCGAAATAAAAGAATCTGTCGAGTCGAATCTTTTGGATGATTCGGCTGCGATTACAGTTTTTCTCCATTGATTTGGCTTATTTCTTGAAACAGAAATGACATTCTCAAAACAACGTGGACAAACCTCCAAACCACTTGGCAATTGTTCACAACAGAATTTAATTTCTCATTCATTTCATCAAATTGCAAATGTCTAAGTGCATCTCTCAATGTCTCAGTACATCTTTGCAAATGATTAAGTACAGGTAGCCTACATTTAGCACAATTTCCAAGTGAATAGATCTTGTTGATCTAAACTGATTGTTGATTCTCAGTCTAATGGTTTTTCGCTCCAAAATGTGTCAGCGTCATTTCATTGTATAAGTCATCACATGCAAAATAGTCTGTTCAATTGTCAAAATTAGTCAAGAACATAATACCATGAATACCATATATATATATATATATATATATATATATATATACCATATAATATTATTGGCCACCGGGCCCCCGGCCAGCGAGTGGTGTGGCCACTCACATCCCCAGTCTTGGCCCATACAATACACAGAAGCTCCTCATCTTCTTGGACCGCCTTCAATTTTGATTTGATCCCTGAAAATGAGAGATTAGGGCCTCACTTACCATAATATGTCATTGTATGGGACAATGTGAATTTCCACCATGGCCCGCTCATCAGGGCCTGGTTCACTACTCATCCAAGGATGGTCAAGGTGTTCCTACCACCTTACTCTCCTTTCCTCAATCCTATTGAGGAGTATTTCTCCGCTTGGAGGTAGAGAGTGTATGAGCATTGGGCTCAAGATCAGAGGTCCCTGCTCCATGCAATGGACGCTGCGTGTGAGGATATTACAGGAGATCAGTGTAGGGGATGGTTGCGACATGCACGCCATTTCTTCCCTCGTTGCATCGCAAGGGAGAATATACGCTGTGATGTGGACGAGAATCTGTGGCCAGACAGACAGCAGCGTGTGGATGGCCAGAAGGGTGAGGACGGTGGCCAGGAGAGGGAGGGTGAGGACAGCGACCAGTGAAGAACTGTTAGTTGTGAAACTCCAGCTTTATTTACAGCAATGTAGGCTGCATATAATTGTCATTGTTTTTTGTTTGTGTGTTTATATTACAGTATATTATGCTGTATACATTTTCTTTTTACTCTGATACATGGAAGTTACTTTATGTGTGTGAATGATAATGGTTACAATATCCTTGGCGGTATGTGTGCAGTGTGTGATGTCAAACCTTGGAGGCTACTCTTACCCTAAAATCCTATTTCTTTTTTTCAGTTTTATACACAATTGTATTCTGTTAGCTAGACAAAAAACAGTACAGTAACCATTGTCAATGAAGGACTGGGCTAAGACTGAAAGGTGGACATGAGGGATTTTTCAATGGTCCTCTGCCATAGTGACAAAACATCTAAACATTTTGACTTGCAGTGCTTACACAATGCCAAAGGGACGAAGCATTTTGGGGGCACTGACTGTTTAAATGAGAAGGAAATTTAGTTTTGACACATGAGTGAACTGTTTTGGGAGAGGTATGAACTTTTGCAGGTGAACCATGGTGTCGTGCTGAACCATGCATGTTATTTGGGCAAAAGCACCAAGAGTGTTGAGAACGTCCGGTCTGTTTCAAGAAATGAGCCAAAGCAATTGAGAAGGATCTTTGCCATTTTCGTGGCACTGACTCTTTATATGGGAAACAAATTTAGTTTTGAAGCATGAGTGAACAGTTTTGGGAGAGATATGAGCTTTTGCAAGTGAGCTATAGTGTTGTGCTCAACTGTAAGACTGTTTTGCCAAATGATCTTAGAGTTTTGAGAATGTAATTTCTGAGCCAAACCAATGGAGAAAAACTGTAAATCAAGAGGTAAGCTTATCAGTGATTATAATATAACGACTTAAATTGCAGTTTGTTTGTCCCATAAAGCTATCATATGAATAAATAACGATATTAATATAACGGACGAGTCGTATTAGATCACTTTTATGATACTTTTGTGATGTTTTTTTGTCTTTTATTATTATTATTATTTGCGTGACAGCCCCCAGTAGGCTAATGTTACTCATTCACTTTCATTACATCGACAAGAAGAGTCTCCAATTAGGCTACATATTCAAAAATGTCCCTTGGTCTTCCACGGAAAGTAAACTTAAGGATTTGCACATGAAGGTGAGTAAATGACGGTAGAATGATCATTTTTGGAAGAACTGGTCCTTTAATATGCATTTCAAGGCTGAGATTATGCATCGTCTGCAGAGCTAACGTTAACGTTACTTACACAAAATAACATCTAAAGCGCATGTGACGAAGACAATATCTTTATGAACTTAAGAAAAATATTTATTAGATTTAGGTAGGTATACAGACAGACAGACAGTTATATTCAAAACAACCCCAAATCTTACTAACTTACCATGATAAAGTGCATTTAAACAGATCCAACAATAAAATGAAGACAAAACATTATCTGTCGATATCTGTCTGTATAATGTTGGCCACTGAGAGTATAATGTAAATTAACCACAAACCAACATGAGACTTCAAGTATTTTAAATAAATGATTCTCTCTCTCTCTTATTTTGGTATAGAATAAAATACCAGTTCAGGGTTCCTCTTTCGGCTGTTGTTGCAGGCAACTGCACCATATCGCAGGCATTACTGAGAGCGGCGGTCGCAAAGATGGCGGCGCAAAGCTACAGTGACGTCATGTGAATCTAATGAATTTACAGATATGACAAGACACGCACGGGAGAGTGACGCATGTACACAGTTTCCCACGAAAACCACCCAATCAGGTCTAAAATATAAACACTTATAACAGGTTTACCATAGGACGGTTTGTTAATATATTAGACATGAACATGCCAAAGTCTATGTTAAGACTTCATTTTTACTTCAATTTCAGTCTTTTCCCCACATAAAGTGTCATATGGCTTCAGAAGACTTGAATGTATTGAATATATGGACAGAATATTCCAGTCCACAATTATTGTAACTTCAAGAAAAAGAGTGACCAGTACATTAAAGTCACAGAGGTTTGAAACAACACAAGGGTGAAATATGACAGAATTTTCTGATTTTGCTTTGTTAAACCTACAAAACACAAATTGGAACTAAAAATATCAGAGCTGCCAGTGGATAAAAATAGATAATAATGACTAATGTCATCATTTTCTTCAGTTCTTTTGTAAGGAAAGAGACTCTTCAAGGGACACAATATCTATAAAAACGTTTCGAACAAAAACTCACCTTTCTGGCTTGATGCCAATGAACAGAAGACAAAAAAGGTTGCAAAACACTGCCTGAAACTACCCAAAGCTAATGATGGTGAAAAGTCAATGTAAATACACATTTTACATGTTTTTTTAAAGTAAATGCCAACAATGAATATGAATACAGCTGCCATAACGATCAGAACTAATTATTACAACAGTAGCTGCTTGACATAGTGTTGCAAAAGCAACCAGCAAAGCAAACATTTCTGGCAAAATCTTGGAAGGCCATGGCTTTTTTTGATGTCACAGAAGAAGGCGACTCATACCTGGCAATTGCCTCTCAAGTGAACCATGCACCTCCAGAAAATGGCCATTTATCAGAAACAAATGAGATGTCATAGGTCAGAACAGCACCCAGGCCTTGCATCCTCCACAGGCTTGCTATTTGTCACACCAAATGAGCAAAACAACAGGCTCTGCAGAGAACACTGCGAGGAGAGCCTCTCCAATTAGTCAACTGATACACCACTGCTGCTATCGCCATCAGCGAGCCAGTCGGAAGCAAATGGTTTCCTTTTAAAACTTTGCTGTCGTCACGTACAGAGCTGGGATTTAATTGAATACATGCAAGCTAGACTGAAAACATACCAGCTACATACAAGCATCTGTGGCATAATCACTTTTGGCCTACTCTGCCATATGTGAGCTGAATTATGAAATATACAATGAAATAAGTCACCAGAACAAAGAAGCTTAAAATATTCATTAATGACTGGATTTTTTTTCATTTAACCGCTGCAAAATAGATTTAAGCATAGCCACCACATTTCAGGAAAACACTGACACATCATGTAGAGGCTAATTTGGATTATAATTATCCGGAAAAAACGTGCTGCACAAATTGGCACTATTATTTCAAAAGTCCTTGGAAGTGCAACAAATGAAATAGTGGAAGAGAATGAGGCGTGGATGAAATAAGCCAAGTCACTGATGCGGTGTTGAGGGAAGCTTTTATTCTCCACAAATCTCAAGATTTCATTGTTTCTCATGTTCCAAGAATTTCAAGGATTTTTCAGTCTATGAAGGTGATTTGACTTCCACAGTTAAATGCCACGGTAATAAACGTGACTATGAAAGCCTGTGAGAATTGTGTTGATATTTTAAATGAGTGGATTGAAAAAAAAAGGAGTCTTTAAAAAACACACACAGTGAGTTGCAGCCTTGCATCTGCCTTGATCGCTACAAAAATATATGTAAAAAATCAAAGAAAGAATGTTTTATTGTTTTATATTGATTTTCAACTGGCTCAGAGCCACAATAAATGTAGAACAGTATGCAGAACGGCTATCTGAATTTGATTGAAAGAAAATAGTTTAAATTACTACATATATGTGAATGCACCTATAGAAATTGTATTTAAAAAATTGAGACGGAGATAGATAGATAGATAGATAGATAGATAGATAGATAGATAGATAGATAGATAGATAGATAGATAGATAGATAGATAGATAGACATCACATGAATAAATTACATTTTAAAAGATTAAAATAGAAAAGTTATGTTACTGCACAACCCAGGCTTTACAAAGAAAATGTGAAAGGAAAACTGCCTTTGTGCTTCATGAAAGTTGAGCTTGTCCTTCACAATTGTGTCCTAAGCTTCATGCATTCCACAACCAGGCAGACGTCTGCAGACAGTGAACACTGTTAACAATGTGGGGAGCTGTTCTTGGCACTGCGCAGCCATGACACTTTGCCCACGCACTCTCTCGCACACATGCTGTCCGCTCATTCCGAGCTGGTGGGGGAGGATACCTTGGGTTTGAATGTCAAAGAGTCAATGTATACAAACAAGTCTGGAAAATTGATGATGCTTGTGTATGCATGTGGTCTGTAAAGAATATTAATATTCCCTGTGCCCATTCTATATTATTTTCAAATGGGTCTGCTGGACTTTGAAGGTGGAGAGAGGAGGGGTGGAAACCGCTGTCTGTAAACTCGAGCTGTAGATGACATTATTAATCTCAATTTAGGAACTCTGTGAATGCGCATTGAGCTGCGACAAGAGGAAGCGATACAGTAGCAGAGCTCCTCCCAGCGGGGTGTTCCCAGATTAGAGTACATATAGCCTGTGCGTCCCCAGCGACACATTAAAGTGACAGAAGTCCGTTGACGGTGACCTTTCATACAGATGGCCAAAAGTTAGCTGTCAGATGCTCGCCACTACACCCCAAAATCATCCTGGAGCAAAAAATTGATTTTTGTTTTGCAGCAGCCAGGCAGTTTATGGAGGGCGATTAAGAGCAGTTTTCCTCAACTGGAAGAGGATTCCCTAAACTGGGGCCAATGGTCTGCCAAAATGGCTGTAAGAGGATGTCTAGCATCTGCACTGTTTGCAAAATCGAAGCAAGGCTGATAGTCAGTGGATCTTTAAAGACTAGAAAGTCCTTTTCAGTTATAATAAGGCATGCAATGACAGCTGCCACCGTTCCACTTATTGAGTAAGTGTGAGCCTAGTTGCATAGGAGAGCAGCCCACCATGATGGGAAAGATGTCACTGAGTAAAGAAGATGCAATTAAAGGCTCACCTGAGAGAAAATGAGTGCCGGTGTCTCGACGGACTGTTATGAAGCCTCACGTGCTGTGTATTAGAGATAAAAAGGTTCATCAGAAATTCTCTCTGAAAAGGCAGGAACAGTTGCCATGAGGATTATGATATTCATTAACATAATAAAATAAACAAATGAAATCTGTGGGGCATTAAAATTATAATCCACATTTTTCTGAGCATTTTTCCCCTCACAGAGAAGACCATGTAAAACGATGACGAGCGCCACAAATATTCCATAAAACCTGATATACAGCCACGTGGATGCCAAAAGAACAGACTGTACCACAAGCGGGATGTAAACGGAGAGGTCTAGCTTTGCGTTCTCTTGATCAGTCACCTTTGCGAATCCCATTTTCATCCATAGATGTCAGGATTATCTTCACTATCTCCCTGACACAGTTTGTTTCTGTTTACACTGCCATGTGGCGTTTTATGTGCTGTTGTATTGTGCATATTGATATTTCACACCAACACAGTCCTCTGAGTTGTCACAGGTTGCATAACATTCATTCTGGCTGATACACTGCCAATTCTGTTCTGGCACAGGCCTTCGTCGCCCATGGCAAAATAAACATCAAAACCTCACCATGCACGCCAAACCCAAAGAGATTCAGGAGCGACCTCCGCGGCTCAACGTGGATGAGGATGAAGCCAAAGAAGCAGATTTAGAATACATCACAAAACCTCTGATGAAAAAGAATCTCATCTCAAAGGGTTTTACCAGCCATGCACTCTGGGGTTTGGAGGAACACATCGAGTATCAGGCGCAAAATAAAGTTGGGGTGAAGAGAGAAAATATTGCCAAAAAAATAAAGCATGATAAAAATAACTCAGAACATGTGACCAGGAGCACTAGAGGAAAACCTGATTCATGTCAAACTGCTGGATAATAATCCACACAGCACAATTTCAACAGATGGGATGATGTCTAGTGGGACCTGAAATGTAAGGCTTCATGGAGAAATGGCTGAGCACATTAGAGTTAATACCCACCTGATATCATTTGTGATCTCCAAGTACCAGCTGAAAAGCTCCAACATGACAGGTAACGCCAACATCTGGTCCTCAAAGTGCTCACAGACATACATTCTACTGTAGCCATCCATGAGCCAATTGGATGAGCCAATCACAACAAGTGACAACAGCTTGAACCCTTCAAGACACGTCTCCAACCCCAATGTCAATCACATAGGCAAAAATGGCAAACAATTCCAGTCTCGCTGGTGCTTTTTAAACAGAAAATGTATGTTGTCTTAAGGAACGGCATCTGCATAATACCCTATAATCCTGTGAATCCTGCAAACGTCTGTCTGACAGCAACATAGACAGAGCCCGCAGGAGAGGTTTAATCAAAGGTCAGGACAGAATCTTAACACCGTTTACCAGCATGGCCCAATCCCTCATTTGGTGCAGCGCCAAATCCCAACTCCGAGGGGAAATGTGATTGCAAATGACTTATTGTACAGTGCATGCTGATGAGAAACTAATGTCATTAAGAGAATATGCGAAAGCAATTGTTCGATGCACTTTTAATGGGAAGGAACATTTTCATCTCTGTTTTGACGGCAAACAAAGGCACGTCAATTGTTTATGACCATTTATACCTGTGCAAACGGAGGGAAAAGTGTGATTTGCCTTCACAGGCAAACTATTATTCAGGCTGTCATAGCAATACTGATGACAGACAGATGGAGTGCTTGTTTTGCACTCAGGAAAATGCAGCTTTACACGGACCGTATATTACAAAATAAACTTTGCTTATTGCTTGCGCTAGTCACCCAACACACAGCCACCCTCCTTTTCTTCGGGCTAACCCCTGAACTGGTTTTCTTCCTATTCAAAATAACTGCTTAACATAAAGATTCTTCTGTTTTACAGCTTTCACTTAAAAAGATTGAGGACAACAGCCAATTTTCACTCAGGGACCTCGAGTCACCACCCCCTGCATCAGAATGAAGACGGACGGTACGGGCAAAGCGCAAACATCTGGAAATCCTGAAGAGATAGTGGTACTTTTACAAGATTAAATAGAGCACATTTAATAACATTTTACTGGGGAAGACTAATGTTTCCTTTCAAGCGCATTAGCATTTTGATAACCAGCTGAAGACTTTTCTTCCATTTGCGATAAGGAGAGAATGCAAGGCCGCATAGACAGCATGAAATAATTGGCACAGCGCATGTGAAAAGTCAGCATTTAAAAAGGAGAGGGAGTAAAATAAGGAAATAATAAAAAGGAGGTGGAAAAAAAAAACATTTTCAGGTAGATGAGAACCGAGGGAGTACTGATTCTAGAGTTCAGAGAAGGTTCGCTACAGCTCAGGGTGATTTCACAATTTGAGCAGTCCTCTATGTTGAATAAGTGTCTGAACTAATTATGTAAAAAACTGTAAAAAAATTTTTTATAAAAAAACATGCCTCAGCACTATGCCCAGAGTTAGCCTGACGTATTGTACTGTACTTCCACTGAATACAAAAAGATTGAGAGCCCCTACCTCATGCGATCTCCCTGATGTCTAAAATAAGAGGTAGAGTAGCCTCAATCTGTTATCACGCTCCTCAAAAAAGCCTTCAGATTGCGTTACCGTGTAAACGAAAAAGTAAAGCAATGACTCATCTGACCTATGAGTAAGGCTTGGTGTAACACACCACGGTAAAGCCTCTGGCGGATTTAAGACACATGAGCGTGTAGCCGTGCCACGGGGTGTTGGTGACTGGTCTGACAAAACCATGCTGTGTGAAATCACTTTGAATTATCACTGTTATCATCACCAGCAGGCCCCAACCTCAGAGGACCTAAGGACAAAACGCCCAACATTCAGCTATGAGATCTTGATGTCCATGAAGACTGACGTGACTAGTAACCCTTCCTCAAATACAAAAGGAGCCAATTAAATCATTTACAAACAAACACAAATTAAAGGAGACATTAAGCGCGCCGCTAATGCCCGTCAGCGAATGTCATGAACATGGAGACTGAAGGTCAATGCGGTGGCGTATTTTTCTTCACTTAACTGCTCCTGAGCTATTGACCTGCAAAAGCCACATTTCTAATCTGTGCACCGTACCAGCGTCAAACATTAAAATTTTGCTAGTGATGAAAGCATTTATCGATGACTCATTCCGGTGTCAGGCAAGATTCGGTCACCCCGCAGGATCTAACTGATATAACTTTAAATGGGAGCTCTAATTGGTGCCTAAACAAAAATCTATGTCAAGTCAAGTAAGTTTTATTTGTATTGTGCTTTTCACAACATATATTATTTCAAAGTAGCTTTACAAGAAAATGATGATGTTAATGTTTAATTAACATTGTGATTTTATTAAATATCTTAATATCTTCACACCTTATAGTCACATTTAGCAGATTAGAGCTGTATTGTTTACATTTTGCAACAATATAAACAAATCAAGCAGAAAATTGCTATATAGTCTATATCCCTTTATATATGTAAGCAAGTTCAGCTGGATATTCTTAAATATCAAACTTTTTTTACAGAGCGGTGCAATAATATAGTATACATTTTGTGATAATATTTTTAAAAATACGTCTTAACTTCGTCAATCTGACAATTAATATCTTTCAAAATGTCATATATCATATAACCAAAGCGTAACACTTTATTTTAAGGTGACGTATTTACACGTTACTTATACATGTACTTACTATATTAATAACAGTCAATTATGCATAATTACAAGTAACTAACCCTAAACCAAACCCAAACCGTAACTCTATGGTAAGTACATATAGTTAATAAATATTATTTGCTCAAATAACTTTTAGTGAGTACTCTCTCTTTAGTGGATGTTTACAATTCCTACAAAATCGCATAGCGATATGTCATTTGAAATATGATGTAAAGACCATTAATGTCTGTTTTAGATAGCTCACCAGCATAGCATACAGATACCGAAATTAACCTGCTTAACTTATACACTACGCATTTGCACTTACACTACATGTAATTACGACAAAGTTTAATATTTAAAATTAAAATTGAAACGTAATCTCAAAATGTTAAATGTCAAAATATTTCAGTTAGAAGAGTGTAGGTAAGATATACTTACTGAAAAATATTTCAGTAAGAAGAGTGTAATTAGGGCTGGGTATCATTTGAATTTTAGCGATTCCATTTCCAATTCTTATCGATTCCAAAATGGTCAATCATTTAGCTAGATATCAAACATATTTATTTGTCTTTTTGCAAAACATTCTGTTGCAGCTGAATACCATGAGTAAAAATCAGCCGCCAAAAGAACAACTAACTAATATAAATATCAAACATTATAAATACAGTCAGTAATACAATAAGAACAAATAAGTAAATTAACAATAGCAGCACAAATAAATACAACTGAACAAAGTTCAGAAATCGAAATCAAATAACATTGCATAGTTTTATTTGTACAATTTGTACCACCAGTGCAACAAAAGGATGACCAGAAAGGATTTTTTTAATTATCTAGAAGAAGAGATTGTCATAATGTGCTAAAAAAAAAAATTTACGGGCATTACAAATGGTCCAAAGCAGGAATTCTGCAGAGGAGATATAATCTTGTACAACACCGGGCAAATTCCACTTAGGTCTAATTAAATCACTGTTTTGTTTGGCCATCTATGATTTCGTTTAACACTGAAAGGTGTCACCACATCTTCATCCCTTTATCCTCTCTTAATGGTTTGACGATATAGAGATAGAGATTTAACTCTGCCCACCGTGAACATAATTTCAATTACATTAAAAATGTCAACACAAATAACTGCCAGCATGAGATCTACAACTGAGATACTATGTGCTGGGGGTGCTTTCTTACGAGGATGATGCAGGTGCTAAATGCTAATGGCTTTGAGCGTTACAATCCACGGCCAATTAAGATTTGCAAATGCGTGTTTATCAATGCAAACAGAGTTGGGATTAAAAACAGATTATCCTGAAATTCATTGCCACAAGGGCCAACATACACCATTACATTCCAATAAACTGGTTTCTTCTCCAGGCCAATAAGCATCTCCCTCCCAGAGGCTATTAAGCAGCTATTCTGTCAGTCTTCTTCATTCACAGACCTTCTACAAGCAGCAGTATCGATTGCACTGGAAACCCTTAATAACCCAGGACAACAAACAACCAACATGGATACTTTCTTCTTGAAACTGCAGTTACAGTTCGCCCTCTGGGATTACACAATAAATCACTTGCTTATCGCCTAGCACTAGGCTTCTTGGTTGGTACATCACATTAATGAGATTCATCACATGTCTGTGCTTTTAAATCTCTATCATGCACTGATAGAAAAGACCAAATTTGACGAACGCTGTCTAGACTGCATTCTCAAACAGACTGCTTTAAAAACCTTTATGGAATAATAGAGAGGGTTAAACAGCTTTGTGTGGAAGTCAATGACAAACGTCATTGTCAATGCAAAACTTATCAGTCATGTTCTCTCTGGAAATTACTGTGAGCATAAAGAAAAAAAATGTGACTAAAGTATCAAAATTAAAAGGTCAATTAATATATTGTTTTACCATGTATGAGCTTCCCCCTTTGCAGGATTAACCCATGTCTTTCCTCCACGTAACATCCTATTGTTTCATATAATCTTCCATATTTCTCCACGGCCCATTTAAATTTAGCATTGTGAAACAAAATCAAATGACTGGTACCGAATTTGCTCAATAAATTGAACAGGCAGGCCAGTTACAGTTGTTATTTTAATGCATAATATGCATGAATTTCTAATTATTAAAAAATTTATCATTTACCATTTAAAACATTTAATAAATAACAATTTCAAAGTAACAACTCAAAGTTCTTAGTCTACAAAAAAAGAAAAACAAGTGTCATTATCTACATTCATAACACAACCAAACAATGCATTTGAGACCTAAGGTACTGCTTCTTCAGGAGCTTTATAACTTAAGGACTAATACTCCATTATATCACAGTCTGATGAAAATAAAAAGGAAGAGGATTCAGAATATTGGCAGGTAAAAGAGCCATATCATGCTTTATAAAGACAAAATCATACAAATCATTTCCTTCTCATGATTTTAATACTGTCATGGCAAAAAGAGCCAAGTGTTCTGATTGGGCAGGTAAGAATTTGACTGACATCATTTAAATCAGGCCTTATAATTTGCACTGCTCTATAATGTCCTTCCTCTGGTAGCAGCTAGAAAACTATCTGCCATTACAAGTCAAAGTAGACTATATTTGAAGGAAATGGATTTTGAAACTTGAGCTCTGCTTTTTATTCAGATTCAGAAACCAAATTCCTTCACCAGAATGTCACAAAGCTTGTTTCTATATGCTATGAAGCAGACATACAGTACTGTATCGCATATAAACGCAGAAAATAAACACAAAAAAACCCATAAAAATCACACAAAACGAATACTGCCAATCAGAACCTATTTGTCCTGTTCAAAACATTGAGAGTGTAACAGAGTTTTCCAGGAAGGTGTTTAAAAGTTCATCCATTAGTGCCAAATTCATTTGGTGTGGAAAATAACACCACAAATCATCTGAGACATGGAGAAATCATACAGAGCGTTTTGACATATTGTTGTGCCATGGATCTTGGCACATTTTCTTCCATTTGTTGGCACTGTGTCATAGCCACAGTGATTCAGTCTCCATTTGTAGTAAAATGAAAAACATCGGCATTGTGTAGGACCTTATACGGGCTCAGCTGTTGTTTTCTGTGCATAAAATTCCTCTGTGGGAAACCACGATTTTAACCATTGACTCCAGAATGAAAATTGGTCTTTTGCCATATACTAAGCAGGGTGCAGGGAGCACTCCTTTATTGAAGCTGGCCATTAAGCATAACAATTACGAATCAAAATTGTAGGTTCTTGTGCTCTTGTGCCTATACGGCTAACAAATGAAAATAGCAGATTCTTAATTACCTTATTACACTATTAGTGTTAGTTAAACACAAAATGCCTCCTCTGTCACAAATAAATGTTGTGTATTGAGCAAAAAAAAGCCTGCTTTCAGGCGATTTAAGACATTATAACTGTCATGAATATCACAAAGCTTCCCGTTAGTAGTCAGATGTGGCTCATTTAAACAAATGCAGGACATAAACACAGATCAAGAGTGGCTTAGCTGCATTCCACTGTCACTGTACAACTCAACATGGTGCAAGATAATGCACTCAAAACTATATCTTATATTTCTTAAAGGTTTAAATGTGACAGATCTCTGACCATACATTAGTGACAGTGGAATTAGTCAGACTCAGAGTAAACCACTCAAGTGAAAGTGTCTCTGCTGTTAACCTGGGAAAGGTTAAGACCTGTTCTCCAGGATGCTTCAAATAAACCAGAGCCTGATTAAACTGGAAGTTACGATCGCTCTCATAAAACAGAACCCAGGGTCTGTGTGTCCACAAATACCTGTGTAAATCACACCTGCCATCATAACTCATCTGAAGTAACTGTAATGATAATGCTGGAAAAATCCTGTATTATATTAAATAATAATAATCACATTTCAAATTAAAAACAACAGAACACACCACACCACAAACGGTTCACACATGGCTAGTTCACTAACATACGCACACTACTAGATTGTATAAGAGGGTGCAGGGTACATTTCTCAAGCTTTTTATTCACTATATGGAATGAGGTCTACATATGAGAAGTTCTGTGCTCAAAGCAGTCAGTTTGTGACTAACGTCCACGAGACTACTCTATTCCCTGAGCATAAGGCAGTGAGAAATCAGTTATCAGTCTGTCTCCAAGTGACAATCTGAAAGGCATTATTGTTTGCCATCTTCTTTGTAAGCCTATTTCAGATTTCAACATCAAGTACGTTTGCAATGCACAGTTTTCTTCCTGACTCCCACTGTCAAGCGCACAGATGCATTTATTGATTTCAGTGTGAGAAGATGAACTTTCCAGTCGCAGGTGAACCAGCAAAGTCCTTGGAAATAACGCAAAGAACTAACGCTGTAACATTTAAATCCCAATGATCTCAAGCCTGTTTAATCGAGCAGGTAAAAGCGTAACTTTGCAAGCTAGGTAAACCACATATTAACGACCACAAAGTCCTTTAGAAATGGTATCGGTGTACTGGCATCGACCATTAAAGAGAGAGCATGAGATATGGACCATTCCTTAACTCAAGAGATCTCTGAGAGCATGCCTGAACCCAAAACACATGCCATGCAGAAAGCACCGGTCTCTCTCTCTCTCAAGTCCCTGAGAAATGTCCCTCAACGCCACAAACCTCAGGCGTGCATCAAGATGCAAGAATACAAGCCAAGCTGTTGAGATGTCACCACTAACCTTTGATGTTGCAATAAGGCTCAAGCGAGAGTCGAACGAGAAGAAAAACGTGTCGGCTGAAGGTTTAACGGCGGCACACTGAAAACATCCCACGATTTCGCGTTCAAATTCCTCCTCTAACCAACGTGCTCATTTTCCTTTCTCCCCACCGCTCATGTGTCTTACCTGAAGGGCATCTCCCACGACTGCAATTAGCTGCCAAGATTTCATTGTGGTCGGGCAGCGAAAACGCAAAGGAAAAGTGCCTCCTGTTTTCTCAGTGGAGGTAAACCGATTGCGCGCGGAGAGAGGCAGAACGGGCAACGGAGAGAGGCAGAACGGGCAACGGAGAGCGCGCGAGTGGTAGTCAGTGGACCGTATCCACGTGGTGCCATGTAAATGACTGCATCTGTCACTCCACGCGCCTGTGCCACAGTCATCCTTGTGATCCTTCTCAAGTTCACACCATTGAGCCTGACTTTGGCTCAGGGGTTTAGTGTAAACAACTCGAAAGTGATGCACGGAATCCTACAGCTTTTCTGCACCACAAGTCGATCTAGTTAAGTGGCAAATGCTGAGCTATGCATTCTAAGTTATGTTCTGTATAGATACCAGTTTCTTTTACAACCTAAATATATGAATGCATTCAGTTAATCTTAAATAAGATCCATTATGTATTTATTCTTGCAAAACCATTAGAAACGAGCGATGGAACTGAAATAACTGTCATACCATCACCCCTGAGATGACAGCAGATGCTGAAATTAATAAAAAATTAAAATAAAAAAAGTCACATCTGATAAAATAGGACTTATAGGCGTATTTTCCAGTAGTGTGCACTTGTATTAATCTATTTGAAATAAAAGCTTAAACTTAAAATAATACATTGTTAAAAAAAAAAAAACATTAAAACTGATAAACAATTATTTTAGTTTTATTTAGTATAGCCTATATACAAATTATACAATTTTATTAAAAAATTGATAATTAAAGGGTTAGTGCACCCAAAAATAAAATGTCTGTCATTAATTACTCACCCTCATGTCGTTCCAAACTCGTAAGACCTTCGTTCATCTTCATTCAAAGATTTTTTTATTTTTTTTAAATAGACTATTGTCTATTGACTATTGATGTCTTGACTCTTTACTACCTTTCTAGGCATTGAAAGTGGAAATTTTGTTGCAGTCTATGGGGGGTCACAAAGCTCTCAGATTTAAAAAAAAATTTTTAAATCTTCATTTGTGACCCTGGACCACAAAACCAGTCACATGGGAAACATTTTTGAAATTGAAGAGTTATGCATCACATGAAAGCTGGATAAATAAGCTTTCAATTGATGTATGGTTTGTTAGGATAGGACAATATTTGGCCGAGATACAGCTATATTAATCTGGAATCTGAGGGTGCAAAAAAAATTTTAACATTGAGAAAATCACCTTTAAAGTTGTCCATTTATGTTTGCGATTGTGCTGCATTCACTCACAAAAATAAATGTTGTATATATTTACGGTTGGATACTTAGTATCCTAATGATTTTTGGCATAAAAGAAAAATCGATAATTTTGACCCATACAATGTATTGTTGGCTATTGCCACAAATATACCCGTGCTACTTGTGACTGGTTTTGTGATCTAGGGTCACATTTGTGTTCCGAAGATGAACAAAGGTCTTACAGGTTTGGAACAACATGAGTGTAATTAATCACAGAATTGTCATTTTTGGGTGAACTAACCCTTTAATTATTCAAATAATAATTGTTTTGAAGTAAATTTGATTACCAAAGTGCATGCATACAATTTATAATGCCTATAATTGCTGTTACAACCCAAAAAGTGGGATTTGTACTTGACATCCAACCATTTTCAATCTTAAAGGTATAGCGGAGGATCTTTCCAAATTTTAGATAAGACCCGCCCTCTCCACTTTTTGAAAAGTTTGATTGATTCACCAGAATGATTGACAATTAGGAGGACCAATAGTTTAGACTACCCACCAGGAAGTAAAACATCCTCCGCTATACCTTTAATCTTCAATACTTATATGAGAACTGCATTCTTAATCAGGTACATAATATTTTGGGGGACCAAACTCACTTGAATTCACAGTATGAACTGCTTCCCTCTGGTAGAAGATACAGAGTCCCAATGTGCAAACTAAACCGGTATAAGAATTCCTTTGTACCTGTATCTGTACGCATGTTGAATAAGTGTTTATCCTGATATTTTGTTTATTTTAAAGTCTAAACTGTGTTTTATATGTCCATGCAGCAACATGTAGTCCACAACAAATTTCCTTTCGAGGACAATAAAGTATACTACTACTACTACTACTACTACTACTACTACTACTAGAATATATTTGTTATTATTATTATATTTCCCTTACAATGACGTTGAAACAAAGTGTTCCAACACTCCCCGCTCTCTACTACTTTACTTTGAGCATAATTGAGTAGAAACAAAAAGCCCACTTTCACATCCATATCTGTATCATTATCTCCTTAGCCATCTTTTTTTATCCTCTTACAGATCTGACAGATATATATTGCTGTCGGATAGCACGTGAATTCCCCCGTATTAACCCTGTTGTATTAAGTAGCCCGATCAAACTGCGCCCTGCCTTTGATATGAAATGCAATCACAGTAGTCAGTCTCATGCCTCTTAGCAGTCACTGCTGATAAGTTTAGCATGAGGCCTCTCCCGGACTTACCCCATCCCTGGCATGAGGTCGAGAACTTGAAAGGCATTAGTCGACTGCAAGGTCCTTGGCAACTGTGACATCTGACAACCACATGACAAGAAAATATCTCCCTTTTTTTTCCTGGTGAGCAGCAGGAGGCTAGTGTAGATCAGTGTGATAGCAGTCACCGCTGCAAAATCCCGGTGACAGTCTACATAAATTGGGTTAGCAGCAGCCCCCACAGAGCTGCATCAGGCAGGGAGACTAAAGGACTTGTCATAGGTGACCTCTATGTAACTACATCCCTGCTGCTTTGAAGTGCCGTGAGACATGATGTTTAATATGTATTCCATCCTGCCCTGACATTCCAATTTCTTAGCGCCTCACAATGTTTATTAGAGTGTTTTTATGCATGCAGACTTTTATCATTTCATCATGAGCACAGTCATCTGAACGTTTATCCCCCAAGTGCCAAAATTATGAACTAATAGCCCTGGGATGTTTATTAGCTGACAGCCGTCCTTCAAGCAAAACTCTTCATGTTTGGGGAGTCTAGCATTCAAATTTTAAAAAATAAAAAAATGTAGACCTCCAGTGAACTGGTGCTTGACTGAAATAAAATGTAACAGCAGACTTTAATCCTTTCATCTAAGAGACACCATAGAGCCCCACTCTTTTTATTCTTTTATTTATTTATTTTTTGGTGCCGTTCCTCAAGCCGTGACGCTATTCCCTCATGCATTAAATACCCAACACATTACAAAATAGGCCACCTTGTAGGGCCCTGCATGTTAACACACAGCATCCCACTTTAGGTGCAAATGAGAGCAAGGGGACAGGGAGAGGACAGAGGCTAGAGAGATGGACAGTTCCGTACAGTGGATTAGAGATTCTTCCTTGGCAACATTTATGGTTATTTATGAGTCTCCAACACAATATCGGTAATGGGTTACCGTTCATCCAGGTCTCCCCGGGCGCACCCCTATACGTTTACACAAATTAAAATTGGCAACATGCCATTTGTTTCCACAGTGCCTCTTGCTTCCAACCAGGTCGCTAATGGGATTATTCAGTTCTTGTTTTTATGAGCACAAACAGTGTTGGAATCATCTGCGTGCCGTAGATCTGTTACCCTTATTTCCACTTTCTCATCTTATTTAATTAGATTTCTGACTGATTTGTCCCGTGCTGTGATTGACAGATGCCAGTACGTGGTTATCACAGGCTTAGTATTTCACGGAAGGCACGCAGGCCAGTTAGCTGCACATATACTGTAGCGCGTCAAGGACGACTCTTACGATAAGCTGATAGAATCTGGGCCGTAGGTAGCAGAAGCAGCGGCAGTCTCTATAAATTGTCATTATTGAATATGCTGTTCTTCATGCCCATGCGATAAGAGTGCATTAAATGAGAGGGGTGCACAATGCCAGAGAGAACTGAAAGGAGACATTTCGATTTCATTTTCATCTGTTTAATTTGTTCCTATTACACGCAACAGCTCTACCTTTGTGCTCGGGCCTCCGAATCGGTTAAGTAATAATTGTAACGTTGACATGTTGAGCGATGACAAGGCAAAGCGGTCGAGGAGATTGTTGGTCACGTACAGTATATCCAGGAATAAGCTAAGAGGATTTTTCTCTCTCTCTGCAGCTCCTGGTGGGTGGGGGGGGGCTGTCTCATCTCTTCATTGTCTGTGCGGCTGTTGAATCTGCACAAATTATTTATTCTCCATTCCCGTAATTACCTCCTCCTTCTTTAAATAAGAGACACCGCTTGATCGCCAAATTGCCTGATGGTGACAATAACTCGTATTTGTCGGAAAAGTTCAAGGGCTGTGGCTTTCCATTGTGCAATAAAAAAAGAAGTCAATAGAGAGATTAGCGTGCACTGAGAAACTCAATATATATTCAAATATGAATAGCAATGTGATTCGGAGTTAGCCTTCTAGACTATTATCTTAGGATAATCTCATCAGATTCTGTTTATTGCTTTCATTTATAACTCTGCCGTCCTCCCCAATTCAGCCCGCACTGTTTCATCATCTTATTTACTTAGAACAACTTTGAAGCTCTTAACAGTTGCTTTCCCCATGAGAGGCGGTCAGGGCCTTGACGCCCCAAGCTGCTCCCTACCTCAGAGCCTAATTGAGGGAGATGGGTAATGGAAGTGACTTCTCTGCCTTGTGAGAGCGAAAATTCCATCTTGCTACTAATCCACGACAAACTCTCAGGTTCAAAACCGTGTGACTCACCGGCGGAGCCTTGGCAAGAATTAAGATTGCAATCTATGGCAGATGAATGCTTATCTAATTGAGCTGATACTTTATGATTTAAATTAATGAGGCGAGAGGCGCCGTGACAGAAGCATGGTGTTGTTGCTTTTTAGCCGTTTCGCTCGCAGCCATGTAATTTTGTTAATACGCAGATTGCCGATACCAAAACGCAGGAATACCTTTGGGATCATGCCGTAACCACAGTATGATTGAAATGCAGTGGGGCTTTCCTCCGTGCACTGGGTGGGTTGTCGATGGGTATACCGATCGGTGGCCTGTCTTTGTAAGACAAAGGCAGCATGATGAATGCTGTCAGGCACGTTTAAAGCCGCCATCTCGATTTCGGCCCACATTCCACCATCTTTCCCTAAACAGGGATATGTTCTTTATTCTGGAGTGGGGCCACGGAGCCTCATCCATCAACGTGGCAACACATGGTGCAGCACTGCTCATACCTTTACAGCCAAATCAATAAAACAATTCCAGCCATCTCCTTCACACTCCTGAGTTTCACAGTGATTATCTCGAGCAGCATTCATATTTCTTCCATTTGTGTATAAAACGCCTTGGGCATCAGGACGGAATGTTGAACATAATATTGATGGATGCAAGAGTCATTGACCTCTATTCCACCATGTTGTGGGTGCTGAGGGCTCGTTAGAGCTCGCTGAAGAAATCTCCTGCTATACGGGAATGGAGACTGATGAAGAGAATGGGCTTTTGTGTTTTCTTCAATGTGAGCAAATTATGTCTTGAGGTCTCAACAGGCAACGGCACAGAAAATGAGAGAAGGAGAAAAAGAAAACGAGAATGTGTGTCAGCAGTGGGCGGATATGGGCCAGGCACCAGATCATTTAGTACTGAAGGCTTCTGCTATCCGTTAGCATTCCTAATAATCTCAATGGAAGCAGTCAATCTGCAAAGTGCCATCTTGGAACCACAGAATTTTCTTAACCAATCGGTTGAGCCATAAATGCCATGTATGACACACACAGTCTCAAACACTTCCCTACTTGGGGTGCGTTTCCCAAAAGCATTATTAGCCAACTATATTAGCAAATTCTGTCGTTATTTTGTGAATAGTGAAGTAGTCCTCAGATGGCAGGTTTGTTTTTACAGCAATAATCTCACATGAATCAATCTCAAATCTTTTCATTAGCAGAAGCTATTACTCCACCACCTATGTAACATGTTTAACGACAATACCATATTGTTTAACCAACACTGTTTGAATGATGGATGTGTGAGAAAATTACTATAGATTCGGGTTGTGACTAGCTAGTTATTTCTGCAACAATGCGTTAGTGTGTTATCAGGGCATTGTTGTGATATCTTAATCTTGTTTCAAATGATCTTCTTAACCAATTAGCAGGATGCTAAGCTAGTTGCCTGATGAAAAATGCGTCATTATCTTGATGTCTTGCTAATCAAAAAGGTTTATTTTAAACAGTTATGCTAAGCTAGAAGGAAAAGCTGTTAGCTTGCTAACCAAAGGCTAACTGAAATCACAAAGAAAGGGAAACGTTTAATTTCACCATGTATAGCTTTTAATGAGATATGTCATTCAAAAGACATTTTATGACACACCCTAAAACAATTTTCTAATCGGCACAGAATAGAGTAAGCCTACACGTAAAAAAATGTCTCAGCCAATGGAATGGCTGTGGGGGTAATAGATAGGATTTTGCACAATAACATCATCTAGCGATTAGCAGCTGCTAACAGGCTAACCAACCAAACAACAGCATGCTGCTGCACCAAAGCCGTCCTCACCACATCCTGCCCTGATCAATCCCTGATTACGATTCACCCACGCAGAGCTCTCATTATCATCTACATCGTTTACTGCGCTTGATAGAATGGTCTGGCCCCTCTCTGATAACTTGTATTGGGAAGTTAAGTCAATTGAAACTCTGAGCTGTGCTTTAGAGAGACAGGAAGAGAGAAGTGGGAACTTGGGGACATTAAAATATGAGAGTTAGTAATAGCAAAGTAGGGGGACACAATATTACTTTCTTAAATTATGTATAGTCTGTAATACATACACCATGATAAACAACCTTCATGAAATATTTAACCGGCTCCCCTCCGATCCACTCTCATTCACTCCATTGATATGACTTTCCTCTTTAATAGTGCGGCAGCAGCCACATAATAACCTTTGTCGTCGGAAACATGCTGTGCTGTGCGTGCGCTGCCGAAAAGAAGGGAAAATAAGAAGGGGAAAAAATGCACTGCTAAATGTTTGCTTCAAAATTCATAAAGCGCATTACTGGGTGAGATGGAGCGTGAAAGGATTCTATCCAGTGAACACACATGCAGGCTACACTGGCTCAGAGCATATACAGGCCTGGCTGCTGTTTCCTACCCTCATTTAATTGCATGTTTCCATGGTTACTGCCATACTTGGGGAAAAAAGACAATAAACAAAAACAACAACAACAACCTAAAAATATTATCATCCAGATCGCTCCGCCAAAATAAGGCAGGGGCGAAGACGCTACAAAATATATAAGCTCAATATTTATTTTGACACGGTGCAATTGAAAAGGAAGTCCTTTGAAAAATCAAAGTCAAAGGCTTATGTCTTTGAGACAGTAAAAACTTTGCTTAGTCACCTAGGAGACTAGCTGTATTTTTAGTCATGTAGCCTCTGGTGTTTTGCAAACATATTTTTTCCTTTGTAACGGATTTCTCATTTGGAAAGTGCAGCAGGTCAAGGTAATTTCAGACAAGAGGCAGTCACACGGGCTGTCGGAGCACGTTCGGACACATTTACATGTGAAGAATAGGGCAGAGAGCATGACCTGAGCACATTCATTCCGCACTGCTCAAGAGTTCAGACTTAACTGATGCAATTCCAAAGCAGGGAAGATGCAACCAACTGCAGTACTGTAAATTTCCCATCACCGTGAACTACTCGAAAAACGAAACCCATTTTACTTCTCCCCAAGTGCTGTGAGAGCATGAGACGTTCACACAAAAGTGCATCTTTTTTTCATTTTTCTTTTTTTTCACCAGGGATACATCAAATGAATATCCACCAGCATTGTCTGGCTTTTATGCTGAGAAAATGGAGAATGCCAGTATGAATTCAGAGTAGAAATTGCATGCCTTCACCTAGCTCGGGGCTGTCACACTGTGTATGTCAGTCATGTGACAAGCACAATCCAATTGGTTGGGGCCTAGATATGCTGACCAAAGAATAAGAGATAAACTCAGATTTTTCACCCAGACAAAATGAAACCCTCACTGCACACAGCTGAGCTCCTCCACGAGCCTTCGAATGGTTTACTCGATCAAGATCAACCCTCTTAACATAATGACAATGCCCCCATCACAAAGCTACCATCTGCCAGTTAGTTTGCGGCAATCTGCGAGACGAGTGACTAATGCCGGAATAGACGGTTTCGGTGCAAGAATGTTAATGAAGAAAACTCAAAACAAAGCAACATAATGCTCGAGTGCAATGAATATGCCTTTTGTGTCCTTGTTGGACTGTTATTGAGGAAAAGCAAAAAAAAAATTCATATATAAAACTACTTACCTGCATTCAACTCCACTCAAGCCTGTTGTACAGAATTTTGGCAAAAATCTTAGGGATGCACTGATGTAAAAAGAAATTCCATCTGTAATAATACAATAAAATAAAATAAAATAAACATGAACAAACATGGACAATTATATATTCAATACAAATACATTTAAAAATGATAAAAATGTCTACTGTTGGCTGATGGTATAATGCATCTCTACTAACTATGCACGATTAATATGTTCAGTTGCATTTTACTATTTGCATTTTCCCACAGCTGTCCAGTGACAAAACACACCTGACACCATTTTTAGGTCACGAGTTGAGAATTGCTATCTTAGAACACCAAACCCTCGATTTACAGAAAGGAGGTACAGGACTGAGAAACATTAATACTTGGCCAAGGTCAGTGCCTAGAGTTTGTGACTCAATAATCTATAGGCTAAGATATAATCAGAAGGAAACAAGTAGTTGTTAGTGGTCCCTGCACACTGAAGAATGAATCAATCCATCCAGTGACAGTACAATTCCACAAGCGGGTATCAGCTTTTCTCTACAGCCAAGATGACAGACAACTGCTCTTGATTGGCCATTGAGAAAGATGCGTCCCAAGGTGCTGGAAGACAAAGTGACATAAATGCAATACACATTTTGTATGCAATAGGTTCTTGCATTAGCTGTTCAAAAAAGCATGCATTATCATACTCTTGTCTATAAAGATGACAGTAATGGAGGAAAATTGCACCAAGTAAGAGACTCAATATGATTGATTGAATATAATCATAACGCAAGATTTAGTTTACCAAAAGATACCTCTAATCAATGAATCTCATTATTTCAAAATATGCTTTAAGTTTACAGCAGGGATAAATGTAGCCCACGTTAGCCTTGGAATATACAGAACAGCGTTTTGCTGTTTTAAATTTTCCAAAATGCATAAACCCTGCTTGCATACATTTGCTCCACCAAGAGCAAAACCAATTAGGTGAGTGACCCCTTTTGTCACAAGGCGTTTACACCGGCATGTTTATTTGTTGCTTTCTTCACCAGTCAACATGCTCTTATTCACCATGATCAAGGTCACTCTCCTCTATTTATTCCGCATTACAGAGCCGTCGCAACAAAACCCCTTCCCTCTGTCCAAGTCTGGACTGATGCGCAATGACCCGACTACTATGGCCAATACAACTGCGGCTAGAAACCAAATTGCCTCGCTGACTAGGCCTCCGTAAATACTTAAATTGCAACGGACAGATTGGACATCGGTCCTCACTGGACACAATTACCACAGATGTCCAGCTAGTGAGCCCCAAAAGATCCCTCTGCCCTTCAGAGTTATCAGGTGTGCCTGCGGGACCCTGATAAGACCAAATAAGTCTGCTTGGAGCACAGCGGAGGAACGCTCCATTTATCCTCGAAACAAGTCTTTATCTTGCTCTCTCTCTCTCATCCTCTGTCAATATTCCCCAAACGTGCCACGGTTTGACCATATCAAGCAAATTATTGGCATCAAAGGCAAATCGGAGGGAGTTTAAGGGGTTGAGTGTTTAGGTGGCACGAGCGGGCAATGGATCTTTGTCGTGAGAGAAAAGAAAGAAGAGGGAGAAATCCTCTTACGGGTGGAATACTGATGAGAGCGTGATTGAGCTGGTGTGCTAGCGATGGAGAAGTGATGTCACTGATGAGGCTATTGCAGGCAGCTGGAAATGACAGCAGGAACCTGACGCCAGCTCTGCCTTCTGGCTCACACAGTATCCTGCTGCTCACCTCTCACACCGCACAAACCATCTGAACTCGAGTCAACAAAATCTCCGGTGGTTCCTTTTGTCTCACCGACATTCTCCAATGGCTGAGAACAAAATAAACACCTTGTAAGCACAAAAACAAGTGTGGAAATCCCAATCTGCTACAGATTATACCTAATAACGTCACAGTACAGGAAACATATGAACGCTGCATAATTTCAAGGCCCTATTTACATACCAATGAAAACAAACTCTTTGTAACAATTGTGTATGCCTCGTACCCATATCTGAGTGTAACATTCAGACACCAAAAAACGATCATGACATTTTAACCATATCAAATATGAGGAAAAGTCAATCAAAAGATGAATATTACATTTCTTTTTCGTCCACCAGAAAAGGGCCCCGGCTCACTCATCCAAGGAATGAAATTAATAGCATTTAAAGCAGCAGGCGAAGGGGAAATGTGTTTCTCTAGATCCTCTGCTTCCTCCCTGCCCCAGGCGCTCCGCTACACAACTATATTTCACAGCAAAAGCTAACAATGCTGCCATCTTAATGACCCTAGCAAGGCCACATTATTCCAGAATTTGTTTGTGCATTTCCACTCCCAAATATGCAATTACTTCGCTGCTCGTAAACAAAGTAATAATGCTAGATTTCATATCTGACCCCACAGTACAAACCTATCCATTGTCCCCTCACGACAACACCAACGCATCTCACCCTAGAGATAATAAAGCGAGGCTACTATATCAAATCAATCAATGTCTATAAACAATATGTACAGTGGGATCCCGAAAAGTCAAAGAATTCAATTCAGTTCAATTACATAATTTGAGTGACGAGTTAAAAAAAATTTGAAAGAAGTTGCTTACCAAAGTTGCATGTATTTGGTTAAAAAATACAGTATAAAACAGTAATAATGTAAATATTATTACAATTTAAAAGAACTATTTTCAATTCATATATTTTAAAATGTAATTGTGATGGCAAAGCTGAATCTTCAGCATCATTACTCCAGTCTTCAGTCACATGATCCTTCAGAAATCATTATAATATGATGATTTGATGCTCAAGGAACATTATTAGCAATGTTGAAACCAGTTGCAGTGCTGCTTTATATTTATGCAGAAATGTGGTACTTTTTTCAGGAATCTTTGATGAATAGAAATTTTAAAAAATTGTTTTTAACATTATAAATGTAGTTACTGTGTTTTTTTGTTTTTTTTATCAATTGAATGTGTCCTTGCTGAATAAAAGTATTCTTTTCTTCTTATTCTTAATTTCTATTGACGGTAGCGGTCTGACACAAATGTGGTGGAGAAAGAGAAGCCATTTGAAATGAATCTGGTGAAGGTTGTGAATATGCTACAATCAAACCTGAAGTATTTCTGTCAATTCCAGCCAGATGCAGTCACTCCAGGAGTGAGATGTGGAGCTCATTATCCTATGCATTTAGTGGACGAAGGGCCTGTTTCACATACAAATAAAAAGACAGCATAGAGATGTTGTGTACAGACTGAATTAAAATGTACATTACAAGACAATATCAAAGCCCGAATTCAGTCCGTTTCCACTGGATGGCAGTATCTGTTCAATTAAGGCATATGGATGTTTATACATTTAATTATGACTTAATGCAGCACTTAAATGTAACCTAATTTCATTTGTGCAGGAAATATAACATGCTACTTAACTGCTGTGTGGTTCAAACTACTAAGCAGAATGGTATTATACAGTGCTCAGCTCACTGGTTAGATGATTGTATATGTATCTCGCCATCCAAACATCCGGTTTGTGACTAAATGCATCTGGCTCAAAAGCATTCCAGCTCATTTGTCAAAAGAGGGCATCTTCTTATGACAAAAGATGCACATAGAAAATGTCTTTCTTTTATGTGGTCCTTCAATGACTGGGCAAAAAAGAAAGAAAAAAAGCCTTCAGGATTCTGTTAACCACCCATTACGTGGATTGCAAAGATTGTCTGCATAGCTCAGACTGGTTTGCATTTGAGATACAAATGGAAAGCAACAGCAAAAAAAGTGCCCTTGCTAATTTGTTCTACATTCAAATTCACACAGATATTGCTATGCAGAACATGTCAATGTTAACGGCCAATCAATAATTGATCATCTTTTCCACAGATTCCTCAATACCTAATAAATGTACCATTGTGCTGAAGTCCATTACTGAACTATTCTGCTTTTGCAGCTCCCACATTCCCTCCTTCAATGGAACAGAATAGCTACAAGCTTTACAAGATGTTAAATCAATCCATCTGCTTATTGAAGTGTCTTGCTGAACTTTTGACCTGCCTAAAAGTCCATCTGTGTGGCAATACAATTACAAACACAACATGCTATGCGGAATCCCATTGTTTCTTGCCTTGGGAATTCACACAAAATCAGAGACATTCCCCGATTCCCCTGAACACACACACAGTTCTGCAGTACTAGTGTCACATCTTGTAAGAGTGTCAAAAGGAATCCCATTAGGGACCGGGATCATGACGAAAAGACCTGGACGGAGTTGTCCGAGCCCAGTGAGAGGTTAAGGGAGGATCACAGAGAAGAAAAACAAGAAGAGGTACGCTGCCACACAGAGTTACCATTTATGAGGTCACTGTCGTTCCCCTGGCTTTGGCCTTGCAGCTATTTTGAACTGGCCTGACCTACATCTTGTCGGCAGTCGGCAGCAGACCTTTGCCTGACATGAGGCCCTCTCTGGGCCAAGCAGTCGCACTGCTTTTTGCTTGTAAATATCTGTTGACAAGAGCAAAACATCCTTTACTTTCCCATGGCTGATGTTCTTGCTGAGTATTATGGGTAGTCAGCGAGGCACATAATACTCTAATCTTCTTCTGATTATATGGTAGCACGTATGTGCATGCACACAGTTATTATAAATCACTGCACCTTTTAGCCTGACTTAAACCCAACTGTATAATCACGGGTCTCCAAAGAATAAAACCATTCACCCAAAATGATAAAGCCTTAACCTCACATTTCAAAGCGAGATTATCTCTGGACAGAACCCTTCCCAGTTAAAGGTGGAGTGCATCATTTTTAATGTGAAAATACATTCTTCTTTCCAAGCTTAAGCCATTCATAGCCTGACTTAACACAAAAGTATAACAGAGCAAAGCTGTTGCTGTGTTTGTGTGAATTTCCTCACCAGACCCACATAGCAACACTGTTTCAACCAATGGCTCGTGTTTGTGGGCAGGACTATATTTTTGTCTGGCAAATTTAAGATGGGGAAGAGTTCAAGAAACCATTTGAAAACAGTCAATCGGTCTCTTTCACTAACCCTAACTCGTTCACACATACATGTATGCGTGCATAAAATCGGCATATAAAAAAATTTCACGTAGGATTCATGATTCATGAATATGTTTGCACTAAATTTAATTCTAACTTCATTATCAAATTTAGAACCAACTGAAACCACATACAAATTTGAAGTATTTTAAAGTATTCATCATTTCAAAATTTACAACAAAATTACTAGCTGCAGGCACAGTCTCTCATTTAGAGTAATCATTAGAATGAGGGTAATAACAAATGTATGGTTTTCTGCAGAAATATTGAGTGAGAACTTTTCCTGCGCACATAAAATTATTGCTGAATGAGACCCTTTATTTTTGCATTTAAATTTGGTGAACTGCTAATGGCACAGAAAGTACATACTTCAGCTTTAAATACGAGGGTTCCAAAACCAGTGGGTGAGAAAGCCAGGAGACATTAGTCTGTTAATGGATGATCAGCATGTGTGTGTCAGAATTCAGGGAGACCCTCTTGACTCAGCAATTGTGTTTCTGGAATAAATCTCTAAAAAGCCTTTGCAATAATCTGCTTGACTCATGCCCAGACATAGCCAGTGTGCACTCCAAACGGCAGGCTGCAATGAGAACCAAACAGAGAAATGGCAACGGTTTATGGAGAATGAGCGGGCTTCTCTTAGAAGCCAAGCAGTGGATAACAGAACACAACAGAGTCCGTCAGGTTTGAACAAAGCACTGTGGAGACAACCTGAAACCCAGTGCTGTAATAGGCAGAGAAATCAACAGAATTTTAATCTTTTTTTCTTTTCTTTTTTTTGATAAATATATAAATATTTCTTATTTCAAACTGATTTGAAATTACACCAGGGTGAAAAGTAAACAAAACTAAACAAAGACTATAAAAAATAATTTACACACTTCACAGTAAGGTTAATTTCCGGTTTTTATATGAGGTGTCATGAACTAACAATGAACAGCAATTGCTTTACAGTGTTTTTTTGTGTCTAGGTTAATGCCAATTTAAAAATATAATATTGTTCATTGTTTACCGGTACACTTAAAATGAAGTGTAACCGGCAAGATTAATGAAGGGTAATGCATTAGCTAATACATGCTATCTTTTTCATTAACTAAAGTTAACATAGAAGAACCTTATTGCAAACTGTTGCAAATCAACTTACAGTACCACTCACACAAGGGCTTGCAAGTGTCCAAATCTGTAATTACCTGTGAATGAAGAGAAAATGAAAAAGAAGTGATAAAACGAACGAGAGTGAATGAGAGAACCACTGTATGTGTAAATAAAGACAACTAATTAAAATACTTTAAAGCATTAAAACAATGAAAATCAGGTCAATCTATGCCACCACGTGTGTTCATTTTATGGCCACTAAACTCTAAAAAGATTATTTTAGACCCGTTTATGAGTTATCGACAACCTTGTTCTTTTCATCTACTAGAGTCTATCAACCAGCAGTCAGGACAAAACATTCAGGCAGTGCTTGTGTTTGAGCGGTTCTCGTTGACTTTAAAGAGATGACCAAGAGGCAAACTCTGCTCTCCATCAGCTTAGAAATATCGACAAAATTTAGGAACTCTCTGGACGTTTCAGACCGAATTCATATGCTCAAGGTGGGGAAAATGAAATCTATAGTCATCAATCAGAAGGCTCTTGAGATGCTCAAGTGCTTGCATGTGAATGGCTTCTTTACCTCTGTCATGCAATAGCGGGGCGGCCCACCGGTGATTATGTTTGGACACACTGGCTATCATAAATAAGCTCTGCCATTCTGCAAGTGGGGACCTGAAAGGCAACGGGCCCCGGGGAGACATTTAGTGTGCTAACAGAGCCCGCGAGTATACAGAGATTAGAAAGCTGTCTTTTTATGTGCCTGCCAATATTGCGGCAGTGTGTCGTTAAACTCATCACACTTCCAAATCACAGCTGTAATATGCAGTAACGTTTTAAACGGAATGTTAAATATGGTATCTTTGGTAGGTGAGGTTTTTCTGAGATGATAAGTATGCATTTGTGAAATCTGTCATTTAGCAGACACGATTATCCAAAGTGATTTATAGCAGGACAATTCCAGGGACCGTCCCCCAGGAGCACCTCAATGGCAGAAGGGAACTGCACAAAAAAACCCACCCACACCACCACACAGCTTCAACACAACTGCGTTTAACAATCAGTCCATTAGCTTCCCTTTATCATAAGTGTCTAAGTGCTTGGTTAAAACAGACACATTCAAATTGTACATTAAGTGTACAGAATACGTAATTAATCTTGTCAGGTTTATGTTTGTATTCATGGATTCATTTGTATTCATTTTAGTTTGCTTTTCCTTGTTTCCTGTGTCTTTGTACCCCATGTTCCCGCTCTTTATTTGTTGCTATAGTTACCGATTTAGTTGCACACCTGTTTCTAGTTTGCTTGTTTCACTATGTATTATTGTATTATTATTTATTATTGTATGTATTATCATTATGCTGCATTCACGCCTTGTCGTAATTATGTAGGCTCGAGAAGACAACACTATAGACACAAATAGACAAGTTCTATTCGGAGCTGTTCACTTCCTCAGATTGGGAATTATGTGTGTCTATGGCAACACTATGAATGCCTAAATGAATCTACAGCGGTCATGTGGTACAAGTTGGAGCTCTCAGAAAAGTCCCATCTTACAAGCTGTAATTACTAGCTTTACAAGGATGTGAACGCTTTTTACAAGTTGAAACATGTGGCCAAAACTGGTCTTCCGGTTTCCCTCAGATCAGAGTTTTTGAGGCCTCGTCGTCTATTTGTGTTTTGATGTACACCTTTTTCTCATTGCATTGTGGTCTTATTGTTTATATTTAGTTGTTATGTTTATTTTAATTTGGTATTGTACAGCACAGTGGTCAACTACTGTTGTTTTTATTGTGCTTTATAAATACATTTTGGTAATTTCAACGTGGAGTGAGCGCACCTTTAAGCCCTCAGTTTTCCTCAGTTCTTTGATTTTGAAGCACAATAAGAAAGTAATGTCAATTTAGGTCAATTATTTTTGTAATTTTAGTAGATAAAAGTATATTTTAATTCAATACCTTTCTAACAATGCTTAAATAAGAATGAACTAAGCATAATAAACATCCATCATTAAGTGTACTTAAAAAGTACTTAAAAGCACCGTCCTTCGGATGAGACGTTAAACCGAGGTCCTGACTCTCTGTGGTCATTAAAAATCCCAGGATGTCCTCCGAAAAAGAGTAGGGGTGTAACCCCGGCAGCCTGGCCAAATTTGCCCCGTGACCTCTGTCCATCATGGCCTCCTAATCATTCCCATATATATATACACTGATTGGTTTCATCACTCTGTCTCCTCTCCACCAGTAAGCTGGTGTGTGGTGGGCGTTCTGGCACAATATGGCTGCCGTCGCATCATCCAGGTGGATGCTGCACATTGGTGGTGGTTGAGGAGATTCCCCCCTTCCATATGTGAAGCGCTTTGAGCACCTAGAAAAGCGCTATATAAATGTAACGAATTATTATTATTATTATTAAAAGAGCACTAAACTGCATATAAGTAGGACTTAAGTATCTGTAAATACATTCAAGATTATAATAAAAATAAAAATAAAAATATTTTAATAATTGAAACAATGATTATAATAAAAACAAGTGTAGCAAATTAAGTTTCAGCTTACAAGTATTTAGGTGCAGTAAAGTGCATTAAATTTACAGAATAAATGACATTAAATTTCAAGTATATCATAATGTGTTTTGCAGTCTATACTTTGAATATATTTCAAGTCTATTATACTGTACTCGCTTAATGCTGAATTTAGCACAAATTACAAATCATACTAATAAAATTAAATTGCAAAACACTGTTCCAAAATAATACATTTAAGTACATGCTAAAGACTCTGAAAGTATATTATTTTGATAATCAGTACTTTTTAGACTCAACCCCTTAAGTGTCTTAAGTATAATACAAATAAATAATTATGATAAAAAGAACACTGTAAAAAATGTCTAACCCTCCCAAATCAAAAATTTCAAGTGACCGATAACATCGAAATTTTTCAATTGGCCCATGTGAAATTCTTGTTGCAATAGTCTGTTAACATTGGCTCAATGAGAAATAATACGTTAGACTAATTGAAAAATTTAGATGTTATCGGTCACTTGAAATTTTTGACTTGGGGATGTTTTTTTTTTTTTACAGTGAACACATATGTGCATTATAGCTCACTGCCACATCACATATGGTGAACCTATTATTTTTTTTCTTTATATTTAAAACTTTTTCAGAAACTTTTTCTAAAAAACATTTAATGGATGTTATCTTTTAAACTCTTGGCATGAAACCAAACTGAGGTTTCTACCATTCTTTTATGATTTTTCATGTTCATCGCTATTTCAAAATAAAGGTCTGAACACGCCTTAGGAGAATGAAAATATTCTTGTCGCAAATTGATAAATTACGGAAAAATATGAAAACTAGAGGTTGTAAACTTTCAAATGATACATAGTTTGTCAAGATTAGTTTAGGTTTAGTATAGGATATTACTGTTTTAAATTTGCAATGGCTGTGGGTCCATCGGTGGGCCGGTGACACACTTTTTTCCACAAGGTCCTTTAGATCCAGTGTAAGAGTAAAACCTTATGATTAAGCAAAGAATGAAGTATTCCCTGCAATAACTGCAGTATTTGTTTTTCAAGCTATAATTCAAAAGAGATACACACAAATGATACCCAAACTGAAGTCATGTCTATCAGAACTAAACACCCTTTTCCTACCAGATTTAACAAAGAAGGTGTCAAACTGAGCCAGTGATATTAATTGTTTTTCCTGTCTATTGGCGTAAGAATCCATTGTCTGAGACACTGAGACTCAATCCACAACCAAATTTGTTTTCACCAGAACGGCTTATCTTGTCTTGACATTTGAAAAAAATGAAACATATCAGTAAATTACTCTGTGAATATTGAATCCGCAATAAATTAAGTACCTTCTCTCATGTCTAGTGGGATCAGCGTATCGTGATACACTTCAGAAAGTCTGAGTTGGAAGGAGAGAGCAGGGGGGGAAATGAGTCTTTCTTGAAGATATCTTGAACAAAACCGCATCTCTCTGATATAAGGCCTCAGGCTTTTTATATGAATCAACCGAGCAAGGCTACTGCTACAAGTGTATATTCTGGGCTGCAGCTCTGAAACTTTATAGTGCCTCTCTGGGATCTCAACTCTACTACACAATGTCTCTAAAATCCACAGTCATGTCATATTTGGCTTTTTCTTTAACGAAGATATGTGGGGCACCACCGAAATGTTATCATGTCACATGTGATTTTACTTTTTAAAATTTTTTTTTTTTTTTTTTTTTTAACGTGGATGACATCTATGAGTCAAAGTAATGATCACTTCAACACAATTCTCAACTGGGGTTTATATATGCATTGAAAACTTTGTTCACTGATGTATCAAAACAGACTGTGTTTTGATCTGCTTTGGCTATAGAAATAGCAATTACACATGCACACTGCTCAAAATAATACACTAACATTACCAATATTGTTTAATGTGCAGCGATTAAAAACAGCTAAACCATGAAGGATGTCGTTTTAGCTTTTTGATGCATGAATTATTAAATCACTGTGTTTACACAATTCTTTTATACGAGAATAACAGAGTCGGAAAATAAAACATTTCTGATATGACCTTTTCATATAGCTATTTTTTGATCTCACTAATAAATAAATTCTGGCATCAACATGCTCATCATCTGCATTCATGATACAAAGATTCCAGTGATGAGCATGATGCACATATACAGTCCATGGATGTTTGTGCTGAATAAAAAAAGCTACAAACAAACAGATATTTAGTAAGACATTTCTAGTCTTTTCTAGGACGCAGAGCATACAAAGCATGAGTAAACACACTCAGCTGGTTCACTGCAAAATGCATTCATTACTCTACAGCAACAGAAAAGTAAGCCCAGGCGGTGAAACCTCAGCATATCCTTGGAACTCTGAATACAGCACACCATATGAATATCCCATGGAAAGGGGGGTACATTTACAGAGCAAAGTGTGTGGGAAAGTTCCAGAGGAGTCTGAGTATCAAAGAGCTCAGGCCTGGACAGCGAGTGTCCACCTTGGGAAACTCAAGACTCTGACACCATAGCTGCAGGCCACAGACGAAAGCAGCAAAAGTTCTGCAGTGCCACAGAAGAAACCCAATTACATTCCCACCATTGCCCAGCTCAACCCCTCCTGCCAAATCTGCTTCATGATAAGGAATGGCAGCAACATGGGAGAGCCTTTATACAGAAGAACTAGTGATCGATCCAACTTCTCTCCAATTAACAGCAAGGTAAATCCCTCTCCGTGGTCCCTTGAACGTGTTGCCAATTAGTGCTGGATGGCAGATGCTTGAGGGCACTTTCAACAGACCTGCATCTCAAATTTGTTTAGAAATGCAGAGGCTGTTATTCAATTTCGCTCCCTCTTAATACCTCATGCCTCTTCACACACCGCTTATCTGGGGAATTGCGATTAACAAAGATGTCTAACACACACAGGGTTACCGATTGTGGTTTAAAGGCCTTCCAATATTCAGTCCGTATCGGCTTTTGTTTATTTCACAGCTTCAGAGCCAGTTCAGGTATTGGAGCAACGCCTCGCTCACACAGCGCTTGTTCCTGCTGTAATGAAACAGCAATAGTGGAATGCTATTGAATGCTTATTTCCCACTGACCTTAAAATGCAGACAGCAGCACAGAATCTATATTTAAAGTAAACATGAAACGCATGCGGCTTTGGCTTTTTTGCCTGCCGTCTTTGACACTATCTGCACTGAAAATTTTTCTGAAGCAAATGTGCATTTTAATCTAGGGATTGTGAGATTTAAATAACCCCTGGCCTAATCACAGCCCTCGCTCGCGAGTCCTTCACCACGTACGATAGAGAGCTTGGCCGTAGCTGGTTATTAACAATACACTTCATTACACGCTGCATACGCTCAAGTGGAAAGGCAGGTTAAAAATAGCATGCTTTGGGATTTGGTTCGTATGCTTTAATAGCTCATGAACGTAACTAAAACAAAATGTCCGAGGAGGTTGCCTGGCAACAAAGGCAGCTCAATTCAAAATGTTTCTACTTAATGAAAGAGTTGAGTAGGTGGCGCAGAATCAGCCCGAGGAAATGGTTTTAGTCGACGCTTGTCGACACTTTCGCTCGCCATCTTAAAAGCACTGATGGCAAAACATTGTCTCGGGCCTTCCCCTCTTCTTTGTGAAAATGAAACCAATTATAGTATGGTCAATTATTTCCAAGTTAATTGCCGTTAAAGCCTTACTTGTCAAAGGCTAATGGCTATAATCCCGATAAGAGGTCTAATTACGGCAGTTATAGGAGTAAATGGATTTAAGATTCTGGTGGCAGGTGAAAACAGACAGTCTTTCTTCCGTTCTAAATTTTACTCGAATGAACGAGTAAACTGGGGACCTGTTATCACAACGCATCACATTTTCTAGCATAACAGGCCTTGACCCCATTGTGGATTGAACTCACGACCGCTCACGTTAACCAAACACTTAAGATGGAAGCACCATCACTCACAGAGATGTGTAATCGTGCCCTTATCTCTTCACAGAGAAAGATTTTACCATGGCAACCAAGGTACACAAGCAATCGAGCAGCTTTGTTACACCTGCTATTGTGGCTTTACAAAAATGTGCTAGTATAATTTTGAAGGCTGATAAAAAAAAATAAAAAAATTATATACTACCCTTTTTTGGGTGGAGGGGCACTCTTTTTTTTATCAAGGCTGCATTTGTTCAAATGTGACCCTGGACTACAAAAACCAGTCACATGGGTAATTTTTTTTAATTAAAATTTATACACCATGGAAACTGAATAAATAAGCTTTCCATTGATGTAAGGTTTGTTAGGATAGGACAATATTTGGCCGAGATACAGCTATTTGAAAATCTGGAATCTGAGGGTGCAAAAAAATCTAAACATTGAGAAAATCACCTTTAAAGTTGTCCATTTATGTTCGTGATTGTGCTGCATTCACTCACAAAAATAAAGGTTTTATATATTTATGGTAGGAAATTTACAAAATATCTTCATGGAACATGATCTTTTCTTAATATCCTAATGATTTTTTGGCATAAAAGAAAAATCGATAATTTTGACCCATACATTGTAGCCTATTGTTGGCTATTGCCACAAATATACCCGTGCTACTTGTGACTGGTTTTGTGATCCAGGGTCACAAATATACTGTACAGTAAAAGCCCTAATATTGTTATTAGAGTTAGAATTCGAGTTTGAAATGGTCGATTGACAGTAAAAGTTAAAGCAGAATTTTCAGCATCAGTCTCACATTGTCACACATTTTCAGAAATCATTCTAACATGATGATGTGGTGCTCAAGAAACATGTATTATTATTATTCTGAACACAGTTGTGCTGCTTAATATGTTTGCAGAAACTGTGGTGCATGCTTTATTTTAGGATTCTTCTCTGGAAGTTTATCTTCATTTATATTTATTAACAGTATTTATCATTTTTTATTAAAATAATAATTTACATGTAAATAAGCAAATTAAAATAACACAAAATACAAAAAAGTAAGGATGCTGGGAGGCAAAATATGAAAGTATCTTTCACAGTAGCTGGCAGTGTAAATGCTCAGGGTCAAAATGGGTCTCGTTCTGCAGGACCTCCACAATCTTTTCAATGTCCTTTTCCTGATGGTCGTGTTTATAGATATAACTGACATGCCCTCTACCAAGGACACCAAAACACAGCTCCTTATTTTACAGCAATGCATACATTTTGTTGTTGTTTCAGGAGATGACCTTTAAAAATACAGTATTCCTGAGGTTTGTAGACCTTGGGAAGGTTATGGTTGTTGAGGATTCTTTTACAGCTCAAATATGATCTATGACCTCGTATTAAAGTAGGCCTATTGCAGAATCGAAGAAAAAAAAATCCACCAAGACTGCACAGATAGGTTGGCTCGATTCAATAAAAGAAAAAAAATATGCATGACCTCCAACCAGCACCTTCTTGAAATTCACTGCATTCTTTGATTTCCGCTGAACTTTGGTTAATTGACATTTAGGAGGGGAAGCAACAGCCTGTTGAGAACTTAATTGCAGCACGACAGTTTTCGCTTTCTCTTCAAATAAAGGTCGAGACCTTACCTCCTCCGCCGTTAGAGGCATGCATATGCGATACTCCTTCAGGAGCATAACGCCCACACTCGTCAAAAGTGTTCAGAAATTCATGAGAAGGAAACGCTTTCCGCTGACTGCTCCCGCTTAGTTAACTTCCTTCCTTTGTTAAAGTTCTCCAATCGCCTCAAAAGCATCCTTACTTTTTTGAGCAGACTCAAAACCTACAGTGGGAAAAAAGATCTAAAACACTTACATTTTACCAGCATCTTCTGTGATCTGTATTATGTGTTTTATGAAATATTTAGCTGTGTTTTTCCATTGAATAGCAATAGTATTTTTTATGTTGTTGCAAGGAAAATGCTTTTGCAATGTTGTTCAAACATTTCGAACTGGACAAGGGGGGGGGACCTAGAACTAGAAGAAAATATAAGACTGTTATTTAGTGTAGCCAAGCAGCAGAGCCTAAATGTCAAACAGTTTGTCTTTGTCTTGATGAAAAATATCATTCTTTAAAGACAAAATGCACTCTGATGGCTGATCATCAATTACAACACAGACAGGCTATTTTAAGCATAATGCAGATGATGCAGGTAAAGTTTGTTTGATTTTTTTTGTCTTCCGCAGCCTTTCACGGTGAGAGTTGGACATGTTGTGTGCATGTTGCAGATTGGATTCCTGCTGACATGACAATGGCATTTAATTAGAGTGGGTGAATGGATGTTACCTTTGGCATGGTGATTGCCTCTCAGTTTCTGCTGCGCTGTCATTGATGCCGTCACATCACTCTGCAGGTAATCATACAAGAGAAGGACGTCAATATTACACCTCACAGTGAAAATGTGCACCGATGTCTCATGTTCAGGACATTACGTTTCATATTTAGACGTTTTATGTTCCCTATTTGAGGCAAAAATAATAATTCTCTTTATCTGCATTTTGTGTTTTCCAATAAAAACATTTTTAGACAACATTTACTGGAAAAGGGGGAGTTTACTGGGCGTTGTTTTCAGAAAATATCTTTCTCCATATATGTCTAAAACACGATAAAGTTATATGCCAATTAGGTGAGAAATATGATTTAAAAATATCTGAAAATCAGTGTGTGTGTGTGTGTGTGTGGGTGTGTGTGTGTGTGTGTGTGTGTGTGTGTGTGTGTGTGTGTGTGTGTGTGTGTGTGTGTGTGTGTGTGTGTGTGTGTGTGTGTGTGTGTGTGTGTGTGTGTGTGTGTGTGTGTGTGTGTGTGTGTGTGTGTGTGTGTGTGTGTGTGTGTTTGTGTGTGTTTACTGGAAAATAAGACAAAAATCATGATTAAAACTTCACACTGTAGAAAGAAAAGTGATTTTAGTTCAAAGCTTTGTTTTTTTCTCTTACAAATGGTTATTTCAAGATTGAATGCAAGCTATTCTTCTTCTGGAGTGAAAGAAAGTGTTTGTTGTGGTTGTGACAGGTGCCGCGTTCCTTTAGCTTTGCTCATCAAAAATGTATTTTGTTTTCTAAGACAACACACCCCTCAACTAGTTCTTACCTACACCCCCACCTCTCTGAAGAGATGCCCTCTGTGCTCTACACCAAGCCTGGCTACCTGCTCATCTATCAACCTGTCTGACTGTGCTGTGTAGATCCAGTTGAAGTTAAATTCCTAGCCCACAGCGCACACGCACACACACACACGCACACACACACCCTCCTTCTTTCACATCGGGTGTTGTTCATTTAAGGTAAGATGTGCTCTAACGCATGCATAATTGTAGTTTTTTTTTATTTTTAAAGTGGCTTTGATATTCGAATTCCATTTATTATGAGTATGATATTGACGTATACAGCACCAACAAATCAGTGAGTGACACCGTTATCACATTGCCCTCTACATTACAGAATGTGATAGAAAGTGCATGCAACAAACATCAAACAACTCATCAATAATGTTATATTCAATCCTGTTCATTAATATCATTCAAGTGGCCAATCAAGTGGCAGTCACGGTTTAAACGTACTATCCAATGCAATACACAACGCCTTTCACCAGCAGATGGCAGCAAGGAGCTTTTTACCAAGTAAAAACGTTAGGAACTAAAAAGGTCAACAAACAGTCTGTGATAGATTCCTATCTTTTCACATGATCCAGTGATTTGGAGAAATAATCATCATGTTAAAATATAATCCTCTTTTGAAATTTAATTTGATTATTTAATTTGGTTTTAGCTGCGGTTGTTCAGATACATTTTTTTATTTTATGTAAACTTGTTTGTACTAATTTTGAATGCATATAAAGATAGCGTTGGAAGAACACACACACACACACACACACACACACACACACACACACACACACACACACACACACACACACACACACACACACAGACTTCTGATGTTTATCTGATATGCATTCTGAAAAAGCAATATGCACACACTACCCTTCAAAAGTTTGGGGTTGATAATATACAGTAGAAAGAGTAATACTGTGGAATACTGTTACAATATAAAATAACCATTTTCTATTTTAATATATTTTGAATTGTAGCCTAATTTATTCCTGTGATGGCAAAGCTGAATTTTAAGCAGTCAATACAACTTCAGAAATCAATCATATATTCAGCTATGCACAGCAGTGGATTTCACATCTACAATGCAATTAAAACTATACCCACACATTTCATACATGTCTCAAATCAATTCATTATTCCATAACACTAGCAAAAGTTGTCACCCAACAAACACACTTTGTAAAAGAGGTTTAAACAGGTAGCTAACAACAGGTAGAATTATACAATATTTTCATTTGTAAAATATTATTTCAAAAACAAGAATGACACAACTCTATTATTTAGAATTCACTGCAGTATATGCTACATAGTATAAAATCATTATTCCTAAGTTGTCCCCTTTTGTACAGATGGTAATAAAATTATATAGTATTGAAAGCATTTATTTTTTTAGACTCAGAATATATTTCATTGTGGTATTACTTTAGAAATGTAGCAAATTGATGTCATATTCAGTTTTGAAATTAAGTTTGAAAAAAGTATGCAAATTGCAAATTGGCCTTTAGGTACATCGAATTTTGCCGGTGGTTGTGCCTGAGTGAGAAAAGATCTTAGGTAATTTGAAAGATGTAGTCAATGAATGCTTTTTCTACCAAAGCAATGGAAAATTATTCACAGTTTAATAACATAAACTGCTGATGTACTCACTGTGAGTTTTGAAAAAGTGACCCAAGTATTGAGAAATGAGTCCTAGTTTAAATGTAAAAAGTATAATTACTATGTGGCAATCTATCCGTCCAAACAAATCACACATTTATTCAAGCCGAATGAAAGCAGGTCACTGGCTCACTTGCACTTCGCACCTGAATTCACCTGAAGTTCTGAATATGTCCTTACGTCACACAAATCACCCACTTATGGCTCTTATGTCTCTAAAGCTCTCGATCCTCTACCCCCAGCAGCTTTATCATGCTTGACTGTGTCTGCGCAATGCGGTAGATGGTGATAATGATCAGGAGGTCAAAGGAATGATGGGAGCTACGAGGCCAGGGGGCAGTTTTCTCCTGCCTGTCAGTCTGGTGATTTCTGGATAGGGTTAGATGACAGCCGGCCCATCACCCCCTTGCTTTAGGTGCAGCTCCCAAAGGGATCAATCAATTAGCAGTGTCAACACAGATATTAGCCTATGTGATGGTGATTCACGTCATAAGAAAGCAGCAGGCACATCCGATAAAACAAAAAAACTCCTGCAATATTTGAACACATTCGGTTTGAGAAAGCACTCTATCTCTGCAGAGGATCTAATTGGATACTGGGGAGGGGGGAATCCAGTGATTTATGCTGCACCTCACCTCTATCTGTATTGGCTGGAGGCAGCTGTGAGGAAGAGTATGATGGGAATAGGGAGTGCAGGCTGGCACGTTTCCACAGTGGGAAAGCTCTCATACACTGCTTTGTGCTCCTTGATCAAATTCCATTTGCTGTTCTAGTCAGTTGCACCGTATCAGAGAGCATGACAAATATTAATCTCCTGTTCCTGTCAGAGCTGTGCTCCCATCGTGCCCTTGAATAATTCAACAGCGACAATGCGAAGTTGGTAACAGAAAAATGGGAGCGAGGGGGCTGATGTTGTTGATCGGCGAGAAAAAAAAAAAAAAAAATATTTCACAGCGCAACGCTGTCAGCCGTAGTGACAACATGCTCACAGGTATGCATGCCCTGCAGCCACAGGTGCCAGTGCTGATTTCAAGATCATTGGCTCGCTGGGTTGAAAAGTCTCCTTTTCACCTCTTTAAAAGCAGATTACGGACACAATGTTATCACCAGCTTCTGAGTACATACCTTGGTGACAGCACCTAATCTGTGACCTGAGGCAGGTGAGGTCAGAGGTCAACCACTGTCCAGCCAACGAGCCTGACTTAACCTGCACAGCCCTCGACGTAAACGCTCGCTTCAGTGGATATCTGCAAATCAGAACAGTTCGAGAGACTTGAGCTTCTGCTACAGCAGATAATCTGCTCACACATGTCCACCAGTCTGAAAGCATTCATCTCAGTCTGTGCTCAAAGAAGTAGCTGGAAGATGAAACTTCTGGGTTTTGATACTGCCAAGAGTTTATCAGAGTATACCGGCCTTGCAAATACGATACAATTTTTTCTTTTTAAATGAACGGAAGAAGCAAAACCGTAATTGTAACAAAGATTGCAACAACAGATTTCCAACTTCTGCAAGGAATTCAGATGATGCAAACACTGAATCAACATGCACCTATGCTAAATTTGCAATTATATCCTAATAATTTAAGTCAAGTCAAGTCAAGTCACCTTTATTTCTATAGCGCTTTTTACAATACAGATTGTTTCAAAGCAGCTTTACATTGATAGCAGGAAAATAATGCAACAAAGTTTGTTTCTAGAAGAAAAAAGTGTCATAGTACAGCTGAAGTAAGTTCAGTGATGGTTCATTTTTGTTGTAAAAATATTATTCATTTAGTTCATTTACATATCTAGCCGCTTTGGAGAAAACCGTGATGTCATCGTCCAGCTCAGTTCAGTTCTCATGTAATGGTGTCAATGCAGGCAGATCAATAATATGGATGTCATTGAAACATATTCATTACTTTAATGAGCTCACTGTTTCTGCCTTAAATTAATATTGTTAGCTAAATGCGTGATTTGTATTTCTGAAATACATAACTTGACACAGTCACCTCTGATAACAGATCACTCTAAATTGTAATGTAGACACATGCATTTTCTGTAAAGCTGCTTTGAAACTAAATGTATTGTGAATAGCGTTATGCAAATAAATGTGAATTGAATCATGTTGAGTTTTCAAACTGACAGCGTGCTTGTTGCTGTGGCTTTATACAGAAATTCAAATGATTTTCGACGCACTACAGTGACTATTTTCTTACAAAAACGGCCATTAATTATATAATGGTTATCAAGGATGGGCCACTGAGAATAATTACCGCATTTACATTTACAATGATCATTTCTGCGCATGGAGCAGAACCTGATCAGATCACAACTGGAGCTAAACTGTGGAAGCCAGCATTTAGTCTGATTTAATGAATTAATGTCGTGTGCCTGTCACTGCATGGAACCTGCATCTAAAATCATTTCAATATTCTATGCTACTTCATAAAAGCCTTTATTGCAAAAGATCATATGGACAAATAGCTTTACAAAGGATTTTCACTGTATTGTCTGATGATTCCAGAATGCTATGCATGCCAGAAATAGGCTTATCATCACACATTGCTTATGTGGGCAGTGTGAACAGTGTGAAACATGCTAATATGGGCGCCGAAGTAAATACTCTATAGTTCAAAAGTTTGGAATCAGTCCTGTTTTTAAATAATATTTTTATACAGCAAGGATGCTTTAAACTAATTTTTAAAAAAGTGATAATAAAACATATATAATGTTACAAGAAATGTATTTATAATTGTATTTCTATTCATCAAAGAATATTTAAAAAAAATGATCATGGTGTCCACAAAAAAAATATTAAGCAGCACAACAGCTTTTAACATTGATAATAATAAGAAATTTTTCATGAGCAGCAAATTATCATATTAGACTTATTTCTGAAGGATCATGTGACACTTAAGACTGGAGTAATGATACTGTGAATTCAGCTTTGCCATGACAGGAATAAATGATTGTATTAAAATAGAAAACAGTTCTTTTAAATTGTAATAATATTTCACAATAAAATCAAATAAAAGCAGCATTGGTGACCAGCTAATTCATAATTATTTATGCCTGTTTTCTTGCATTCCATAACAATTCAGGCTGCATTGGTCACATATCCATACCGAAATCAGCTTTAATGATTTTTTAACTACATAAATCATGTGGATTAACATTGACATAAATAATATTAAAAACCTTGGTCATGACCTTTGAAACAATGCTTGAGAAGGTTATTTGTTTGGTGTGGGAAAGTAACTCTGAGCTGTAGGATTAAATGCTCCCCAAATGTTTTGAGAAGCATTTCAGTCAATTGCAGCGTGCAGGAAATTGAGCGAGTTTATGAGTAATTTACTACTGCAGCAGCTGTGTTTGCTAGTTCCCTGACATTTACTGTTTATCTCGGATGTGTGCACAAAAAAAAAAAAAGGCTGTTTCAAAAGATCTAAATATATTCTGCATAAACACATTTCCGATTAATGCTAATTTGTTTAAAAGTTGCAAAGATCTTTTGTCTAAATTCTGGGAACCTCAATAAACTTTTAGGAAGGTTGTTACACTGAACATAAAAGCAGACATTCATAGAAGTAAAAAAAGTGCTTTGCCATCAGGCCCCAGTTCAGAGGGCATAACAATTAAATACACTTGAAGTTTGTACTATATGTATTTTTACCCTAACAAACCCGTTACCACTTCAGTGCTCTTAGACATGTTGGAGAATAGCTGGCAATACCAAACATCACACAGTCTAATCCTTCCCTTTCATTTCTTCTCAGCTCACGAATACATACTGCACTTTTCAACTTCCAGAGGTGGTTAGTGGCGCGGTCAAGGTCTCAAATCTTCTACCAAAGCCCAGAAACTCTTCGCCTAGTCAGGACCTGTCTGTCTGAATATTAAAGACTACATGACATTAATCCCTAGCACACTACTCTCAAATGGCTAATGAGGGCCACTGAGGATCACTGTCTGGGATCCTCCGCATGGACGCTCAAATGTGAGTCTGGGAACCCAGTCACATGGTCACTCTCAGTCTCCTTCCACTTTTAATTGCCACATTTCCTGTTTCTGATATAAATAAATCCCCCTATCTCTTGAAAATAAGCAGCAAAATCAAAGTAGGCCATGGAAGATGAAAGGAATTCTCAGTTACCCTTCAGATGAGGGGCTCTCCACAATGGATTAAACCTTCTGAAGCCGTTTCCTGATCTAAGACGTATTGTTATACTGTTACATCTGAGTATAATTGCATTGCTAGAATTCAGTTTTAAAATGGGGGGATTATAAAACAAGTCAGTGTTACTACAAACACAAGACAAAATATACATTTCACTTGTTCTTCATTACACTGAAGTGAACATGGCCCTCTGGACTTAATTACCCACAGAGCAATGAGGGGTCAATACATGTGTTAATCCAGGACAGGGAAGTCCCTAAAATCACCCTCTCAAAGCAAATTATACCTAGACCAATCACATCTTGCATTCATAAAAGCAAACAGATGGCACACACACTAAATAAACACAAAAATACATTATTGCTCAAATTTTGGGTCAGTAAAAAAAATAATTTTAAAGGAATTAATACTTTTATTCAGAAAGGATCAATTAAATTGATCAAAAGTGACAGAAATTTCAAAAAAATATTTTTTAAACATTCTATTCAAGGAATCCAAAAAAAAAAAAAAAAAAAAATATCATGGGAAGATTTTCACAAATTCGGGTAAGAATCAACAATTGATGTGACCTAAAAAGTTTAACCATGTTGTCAAAACAGGAGTGTTTTGGGGTCAGGCTGTCACAAAAGGTGTTTTATTAAATATTATCAATCTAAAATTCATTACAATATTGGTTGGCCAAAGAAATTATATTTCAGTGTCATATTTGCCGTTTCATTAATTGTTTTACTGTTTAATTTTGAGTACATAACTTCTAATGGCAGGCGTCATTGTAACCACCTGCAGGCAAACGCCAACCTACCCTAAACATTTTTCTCAATTTACTTGAGGAAACCCGTCAACAAGCGCTGCTCGTGCTGATGGCGTACGTTCAGGATGAATCAATTACAAATCGTAAGTCCTTGCTGCTCCACATTCAAAGTGTTTCATTGATAAGAATCGGCTTCTCAAGAAATCCACTTAGACTGAATCCCTCCCTCATCTCTCATGAGATAAGGACAAAGAGTCGTCTACTTTTGGGGGCACGCATGTTCCCCACACACAAACAAACAGAAAAAGCGAACGAAGGGGGACTTTATATACTTGCCTTTTCCAGGTGTAGCCGCAGGGTGGGGTGAAAGGTGGGGAGGTACTTTACCCACCACTCTTTTCGGGAGGGGGGCAGGACTTACGAGGAGGAGGAGGAGGAGGAGAATGAGGTTTATCAGATGGTTTGTCTGCTTTTGAGTCTCTATTGAATCTGACGTTCAGCTCTGCGCTCTCAAATGAGAAACGACTCCCACCAAAATCGCAACTTTTTTTGTTGCATCACAAGCCCAAAAATCGTCGGATAAACTTTGGTCGGCTTGACAGTTTTTAAAGAGGTTTTGTGCTGGTTTTGCATCGTTTATTTCTTGTGATTGCGTGCAACTGAATCTGGAAGTTTTCCTTGGACTGAAGTCATGATGTCAGATATCTCAGTTAATGATCATCTGGAGGGGATATTGTCTGATTTCGAGGGTAAGTGCATTCATTTTAATAAGTGATTTATGGAGCTATGGGAAACTTTTACAAGTGTAGATTATTTCAAATAAATCAAGTCGATAAAAACTTTTTTATAAACAACTTTTTTTCACCACGTGTATGTAGGTAGGATAATAAATATGTAAATTGATACATTAATAAGAAGTACATCTTTTTATTTTTGAACTTTTTAAAACTATATTTTAGTCTATTTTGCACATTTACTGCTGATTATGGGATGAGTATGAAAGTTTATTTGATGTCTTGTTATAAAGTTATTAGAAAGGCAGTACTTTATAAAGAGCCTGACACCATTCCACTGTTGTTCTGCTGCAAGTATCTTAGTATCTTAGTATCCAAATCTCATCTTTTTACACTACAGAGTGTCAGGAAGCATCTCCACAACCCTCACCACAGCCGTGTCCACTATTGAATCTGACACATTTCTCTGGAAGAGAGGCACCCTTTCCAATAGATCCGTCATGGACGGACACAGCGGGAACTGGAGAACAATAGTCTCTCAGTGTTTAGACAGGTGCTGATGTGAAGAGGAAAAACAAATTAGTTCAAGCACCATCTATTATTATATGTATGTGCTACGTGGAGACAGTTGTGGGCTAAATACTGTCTGAGGAAGAGCTTAGCTGCCTTGGTAAAGTTGTGGAGCGGTTTGTCTGGTAGATGCTTCAGCAGAAAATCATTCTTGAGAAGACTGTGGCAATTACACGTGATGACAGGGAAAAATTGAGGTGTCTTTTGCTAAGCAGTAAACAAATATGTTTACTGGGTGTGTTCCTTCCAGAACTGAAATAGAACCACAGTTCTTAATGTTTTACCGATGCGTTAAACAAAATCACTTGACATGCCTTGATTTCTGTCAGTTGCACCCAACTTTTATTAATCTTTTAAAAAGTACTATGACTTGAGACAAGGCAACATTGGATTTAATTAGAAGATTGGACCATCGCCATCCATGTCCCTTGAAGTATAGATGTAAAGGCATAGTGTTCTTAGCTTTGGCCGTTACAGTTTTCTCAAATTCATACAGGCCATGTGATTTCTAGTAGCAGATGCCACAAGAGAGATATTACATTCTTTCAGCTTCACCTCAAACCAGCAAATAGGGTCATTTCCGAACAAGAGACCAGTGTGCCGCCATGTGCTTGAGTGAAGATAGACAGAACCGCTGTTCATGTTGAGGAAAACGCCTCTTGGAATGTTGTGGGATGTATAGGGAGATCCTTGGCTCTTTCATATGGCCATTTGTGGCCGAGTGACTGTGAAACATAGTCATCCATTTCTTATCAGTAGAAGTTTAATTGTAGGCATGAACTTTTGTGATCCATAGAGATGTCTGTTCAGCGGGTGACGACGGATGCATTTCCTGTAAATGTGAATGTGTGGAAATGAGGGAAAGGCAAAATTGTGTAATTTGAGTCTGACCCATTAGAAATGGCATATGCTGTATCTTGAGGCTACATTTTTGACCAAGCAGAGCCAGGGTCATATCCTCTTGAACAATGGTACTGACACTAAAGTTTAGATTAAAACAAAAGGTGTTCATTGCTTTTTCATCCTGTACATTCCTTGTAGCATTATGGGAGTCATAGAATAAAGATTGAGGAGAAATCGGGGGCCCTGGTAAAGACTTATGGTTTAAGGAAGGCTAAGCTTTAAGGATTGTGTGTAATATCTATGTACTGTGTGTATGAGCACTACTGGGTAGGGCTGGTCCGAATACCATTTTTTGAGCTTCGAAGCTTCGGTAGTAATGAACATCGAATATTCGAAGCTTCGGAGAGAGGGTGCTGAACATATTCTTATCTCTAATAAAGGCAGGAATCTCTATGTGTCGGTATGTCCGTTTGCATTTTGATTATTTCGAGAACCGTTCATCCAATCGACCTCACAAGGGAGTGCAGTGTCGCATTTGGTGCAATATAGATAGACACGCGAGATGCCACACATTCAGAATTAATAAACTTTTAGTAAACTACAGAACAGCGCGAGCGGGAAGCGGCGCACCTCACGCGGGCAGGGCTTATGCTCCGAGAACGGACACTGCACAAGTGATATAAAACACACACAGGTCTGTTAAATTAAGCAATACTTTTAAGGTTGTCTAATATTTTTCTGACTAACAAATTACTGACACAGTAAAGGGTAGATTTTAAATAAAGAAAAACGAAATTTAAATAAAGAAAAACGAAATTTAAATAAAGAAAAAACGAAATTTAAATAAAGAAAAACAAAATTTAAATAAAGAAAAAACTAAATTTAAATCAAGAAAAACGAAATTTAAATAAAGAAAAAACGAAATTAAGTTAAATTAAAAATGAGATTAATTTAGATTGATAATAACTGGTAAAAAGGCTAATACATTTTG
>NC_138725.1:52881865-52969365 GCF_965113295.1 Leuciscus leuciscus | reverse complement strand
TCTCTCATATTGCGTAAGCTTACGCTATGGGAAAACTCCTTTTCTCGAGAATACTGAAGTTAAACTTTTTAAAACGCATTGCAGCTGCACTGCGAGCACAACTGAGCGCGGGAGCGATCATTGGCTGTGCTGCGGCAACTGCACGAACCTATGGCGAGGCAGCTCTGACGCGAGAACCAATCGGGGCGCTTGGCGCCCTGCCGCCTCGTACTTCAGATTTGACTCCTTCAGCGACTTCATCCACTTCACTGACCTGCGGAATACGAAGCTTCTCCGCCGTCGAAACGCCACTCAGCGGGACAGAGTTTTCTGAGGACGCCAGCTTCTTCGCCACCTTCAGCAAACCGTGTCGCTGTGCCATCCGGCGCGCATATCCTTTGACTGCTTCGTGTGTTTGCCGCTGCGATCCACACTCTAAAAGAGCTCATTTCGAGCGGCAGACCTCGTGTCGTTCGGGGCTTGGGTCGAGGAGGAGGACGACAAGGACAGCCTTTCTCTTGAGGGTTCGGATTGTGAAGACTGGGCGGGGTCCGTTTCCAGCCTGCCGCCATCCACTCAAGACAGTGTGAGAGCTAGCGTGGACTCTGAACTCATTCGAGTGCTTACTAAGGCTGTGGCAGACCTCGGGATCGACTGGTCTCCACCCGAGCAACCATCGCGCAGCAGGCTCGACGAGTGGTTCCTGCAGGGGTGCCGGCAGACCCCCCATCAGATGCCCGCTCCCTTCTTTCCCGAAGTCCACGAAGAGCTGACCAAATCGTGGAAGGCACCACACTCAGCTCGTATCAAGCCCTCTTTTTCTTCGGCGCTCTCTAGTGTGGACGGCGCCAAAGAGAAAGGCTATGAGGCGATTCCCCCCCTCGAAGAGGCGGTGGCCACCCACCTTTGTCCTTCTACCGCCGCGGGATGGAAGACCAAAGCTTCTCATCCCTCGAAGCCTTGCCGCATTACCGGGCAAGCAGCGTCGGCGCTTCACAAAATGGCTGTACTGCAAGTCTTCCAGGCCAAACTTCTCCGTTCCCTGGACAAGTCTGGTCAAGTCCAAGCCATCGGCAGAGGCATGGCCAACCTGATGGTGCTTGAGCGGCACCTTTGGCTGACCTTGACGGACATGAAAGATGCTAACAGAGGTATCATGGACTCCCCCGTCTCTACATCCGGCCTTTTCGGCCCGGCGGTTAAGTACTTTTCTGAGCGCTACACCGAGGCACAGAAGGCATCACAGGCGACGCGCCATTTCCTCCCCAAGCGCTCTAGCTCGGCGTTGAGTCACCAGAACAGGAGGAAGCCTCCTCCGCAACAAATCAAGTCAGCACCGCCAGTCACCCAGCCCCGCCCAGCGGCTGAAGTCCGTCGTCGCTCCCGCTCTGCTAGACGCGCTCCATTCCCTGAGAGGCGGGGACCCCGACCCAAGATTGTGTTGGACCCCGAGCCGCGTAAGCCGTCCTAGCTGCAGCGAGAAAAAGAGAGAATTCGAGTCCCGCCGAGGGCTGGACCGATCTCTCTAAAAATCCCCAGACATTTCCCAGCTCCCTCACAGGTAGCTGGAAATGTACAGCCAGCAGTAATCGAGTCTGCCACAGAGCACGCTCGCCTGCAAACAAACGCCGTTTTTACGGCGACCCAAATAAATCAAGAAAAGAGCTCCTTTTCTCATGTGTCATATGTAGGTCATGTGCCCGCTATAAAGTTTGCACACCTGCACATAAGCAAAATCCCCACAGTTACCAATTCGCCACCTCAGACTGCGAATTTAAGAAATGTAGGAGGTGCGCCCGTCACATGGTCCGCACCTCCACACACAAGCACTGTGCATGTAGTCTCAGACACTGTACAAATAATCTCAAAACTCCTGCCAGCTCATGCTGTCCATGTAGTTCAGGCGCCCAGTACAACGTGTGCGCCCCTACACATAAGCACTTCCAACACGGTGTCATCTTTTCCCCCTGCCAGGGAAGAAAAGGTAATGAACATAGACCGTGTACCCACTGCTATCAACGCTCCGCTATGTGTGAATACCCACACTGTACTTTGCTCACTGAAGCGCGCGCCTCTGTGCATGAGTGCCGTTCACACGGGCGGGGAAACATTAGACAGTCAGCTAGCCGGGCCCTTATCTCGCAACGACCCAAGCCCTGTACTCATTCAACCCCTAGCCATGAGGGCCAAAGCCTGGGAGGACATCCCAGACTTATCGCCCTGGATGCTGAACATAATAAAACGAGGTTACTCGCTCCAGTTTGCTCGCAGACCTCCGCGTTTTCTTGCCAAGGTCAAGACAACGGTCGAACAGGGCGTGACCCATGTTCTCCGTACCGAAGTGTCAAAACTGGTGAAAAAAGGGGCTATCGAAACAGTCCCTATGTTGCAGAGCGAGTCAGGCTATTACAGCCCCCGTCCGTGCCTATCTGGGATCTCTCTAAGGTTTTGGAGGCCATGAAGAGTTCCCCCTTTGAGCCGCTTCAGTCAGTAGACTTGAAGGCGCTACCATTCAAGACCGTTTTCCTGCTGGCACTCGCCTCAGTCAAGCGGGTAGGTGACCTACAAGCGCTATCCACAAGCGCTTCCTGCCTAGAATTCGGGCCGAACGACTCTAAGGTCGTCCTTAAACCAAGGCACGGTTACGTCCCTAAAGTGCTCTCCACTCCATTCAGAGCGCAGGTCATTTCCCTAGCCGCTCTCTCCTCGCCAGACATTGAGAGTGACGCGCATTTATCTGGAGCGCTCTGCCCCATTTAGGCAGTCAGAGCAGCTCTTTATATGCTTTGGTGGGCGCATTAAAGGTTTGGCCGCTACAAAGCAAAGACTGTCGCGCTGGATAGTAGATGCTATTGCGCTAGCTTACAAATCCAAAGGCCTTTCTTGCCCCTTGGGCGTCAGGGCTCACTTCACGAGAGGCATGACCTCGTCGTGGGCATGGTCCAGTGGTATTCCCATTGAGGACATTTGTGTGGCGGCCGGCTGCACCTGGCCCTCCACATTTGTAAAGTTTTATAACTTGGAGGTACCCACCTTACAGGCAAAGGTTCTCTCAGTATAGAAAGTGTTAAGCACCCCCACGATGTCTTAGGGTTCATACACATCTGGCACCGCTCTAGCTGGCCACTATATATCCCTTGTACCTGGAACTAGATTCCTAGATATCCAATATCTGAGGCCCGTTCTTCACCGGCTCATATTAGGATTATGCTTCTCTGTGATTCATACATATGCTTGGTCATGGTAAGCGAAGTCAGCACGCACGGCGTTTTACAAGGGGTTCCCATAGCGTAAGCTTACACGCGATACGAGAGACCTCTCGAAAGGGAACTACTCGGTTACTAAACGTAACCTCAGTTCCCTGACAAGAGGGAACTCATATTGCGTAGCCTGCCGTGCTACTGTGCTTGGATCAGGGGTCGCTTCAGTCGTTTAAACCTGAAGTACAAGGCGAGTCTCGCCAATATATAGCCTCTGACCACGCCCATATTGGCGGGCTATGACGCGGCAGGGCGCCAAGCGCCCCGATTGATTCTTGCGTCAGAGCTGCCTCGCCATAGGTTCGTGCAGTTGCCACAGCACAGCCAATGATCACTCCCGTGCTCAGTTGTGCTCGCAGTGCAGCTGCAATGTGTTTTAAAAGTTTAACTTCAGTATTCTCGAGAAAAGGAGTTTTCCCATAGCGTAAGCTTACGCAATATGAGTTCCCTCTTTTCAGTCTAGCCTTTCTGTAAGGCTAATGGTTTGACCATTTGAACGCAAGCTAATAAAACTCATCTTTCCATTTAAAGGAAAATTATATAGAATGATAAAGTACTATTTGTTCATACACAAAAAACAATACATGTATCTCTTATTTGACATAATATCAATGTAGTTACCAAAGAAATGGCTGAAAATTGCAGAAATGTGTTGATTTCTGAAGGGTCCTGAAACACCAAAGTTTTGGGGTGACACTGTGTGAGGTCCCCTGAGACAGCATGCACATGGGTGGGGCTAACTCAACATTGCCAAATGTGATTGGTATACAATAAAAAATGCCAGGGAAGTAACAAATCACTGGATTGGTTAAATAATGAGCAGCATAAAATATTATTTTCTCTTTTTTTAATTTGACTTCAGAGTTGAAAGTGGGCTTAAAGGGTGCATGGGCTTAATGGGTACACTTACCCTACTATTACTTTCATGACTTCAATTTACTTAGTGGTGGACTATATCGAAATAAAGTTTTACCAAACTTTTTTTTGCGCTCCCCTCGAAGTCCGCTCATAATTGTTCACAGGACACGCATTAGAGATGCATGTTACTACCAGGTGTAAAAAGAGATCTGTTTCAACTGACCACTTGACCAGAGACGGGATGTTTATACCAGATGTAAACAGGGCTTGCAAATCTCAGTAAACCTTTTATTTGCTTCTACAAATAACTGTAATGAATATGAACATAATTGGTGATACTTTCTTTTAAATTTACAATGGGATGATACTCTCTGGCTACTTAACCTGAAAAGAAAGATCAGATTTCAATTTGCAGTGTTTTGTTGTTGTTGTTGTTGTTTTTTGATGAGCTCTTAGTAGATTCATACTGTTATGCATGCCTTATATGGACCGAGATGGTGGGGTCCTATAACTTTTAGTAACATTTAAAACCATAACGTATTCTACTATTACGGACAGTCAAGATATAGAAAAGATATTGTCTCTTGTTATGACCCAGGTTTGTCTATGAAATATTCTCACAAAGCAAGAAAGCAAGTAAAGAATACACAGGAGGTGAAGACGAGGAAAAGTCTCACATAAAGACATCATACAGTTGGGATTAAGTGGCTGGATGAGACGTTGGGCTGTGCTGACCAGGCTGGAGAATTTGGGAAGGTCAATGATAAAAGCTCATGGTGCATACTGCTGCTGAGAAAAAAGTGGAGAGCTTAAAATACTGAAGAAGTGTGGATGATGGGCCAACACCACAACTGCCTCAGTGCGTCACACAAAAAGCGCAGAGATGGGAGCTGGCTGAAAAGACCTTTATAGCGCCGTCTGTGTGTATGATTGTCTCCGATCGCTATCCATCTCTCTAGATGTCTTCAGGCTTTCAGAGGACGTTACACTGAGATGGCAGCAATAAACCACATCATTAGATTCAATCTCACTCCACTCACAAACACATCGAGCTGACCGTTCCTCATTCCCACACTAACAAAAAAAGTCACTTTCTTTGAATAGGGTACAAAATGGGACTGAAGCTCTTAAAATATGAAATATATGTTTTTTTTCTTTTTCAACAGATTGTCAAACTCTGGATCGGTTAAAACAAAACAAAACAAATTACCATAAATTAAAATATCATTCAGTAGGAGCTAGCTAACAGGGGACCAAATGTTGTTTTGACATTTACAAATATAGTCATCACAATAATATTTGTAAACACTGATAAAAAGGCATTCAAATGTCAAGGAATGTCATTACCTCTGAGCTGGGACAGGCCAAATAAATAAATAAATGTGAGGGAAAAAAATCCTAATTTCAAACGGGATTTACAAATATTTGATTTGCTTAAAACTAGCTAGATTTCCTGCTAGATTAATTTATCTAATGCATGTAATCGTTTTCACAAAAAAACAACAAAAGCATGAAATTTGTGCCTCTATGGCTTCATTAAAAATAGTAATGGGACACCAAGGTGTACCATATTCATGAAAAGTGCAGAGTAAGCTGAAATAGTATAGTAAATAACTTTTAACACAGGGCTATGAAAACTTCGATGGAAAAACATGCCGACGAGAAAGAAGGATCGAGGGAAGAAAAACAAGTGAGAGCGAAGGACATTTGGTTCGCACACGCTCACAAACACTGTCTGAGATCACCACTCAAACTGTCTTCCCTAACTACCGGCTGTATTATCCGAACATGTCTGCATATCATCCTATCTCCCTCCTTCTCCTGCCATCCCAGTCTTCCCTCCCAGCCTCTAAGACCACTCGGCGAAATCTATAAATACGGCTTCCCCTCTACTGCTGCGTCTTACATTTCAGATCAAATTATCCAATCCAAATCCAACATGTTCCCCTGGCCTGACAGCTGAACACTGGCGTGTGAGGTTCTAGTGTCGGAACATCGATATCTTCACTGCACGAACGCCACAGTCTTCCCTCAGGGGAACAATTAGAACCTGAGCAGCGAAAAACTTCCCCGGTTACTCTGGTTCTGGTTCCAGGCAGTGTTAGTGTAGAACTAAGTGCCTGTGATTTAGATGTCAAAACAGATGCCCTCTGACATGAGCCTGAAGGCAGATCACATCACACAAGAGAATGAATGCTGGCGGCATGCAGGTGTGCAATTACTGAATATGCAAGTACTGGATGATCACCTAGGGCCTTACACTGCAGGAGTGGGGGAGAGACATGGCTGCATCTGAATTTCTGAAGTTTAATAGTAGGCTACATTTTTTAAAAAGATGGTTCTTTAAAGGTTCTTTACACGTAGTAAGAGTTCAATAAATTGTAAAGTAATCGTCCTGAAGAACCCTTTATTGTTCATTGTGTCAAAGTTTAGGGTTCTTTATTCCTGCCTTTTGTTTTTCAAATCTGTAACTGTCAAAGCCACCTCACTACTGGTTTTCTGGAGCTCATGCAGCTGTACAACTACACAGGCTGTCAACAAACTCTCAACAGATAAATGATTTCTTTCTTAAAATGTCTATACATTTTTACTTTAAGAATTGTAACTGGTTTCCTATCAGTCATGTTTTTTTCTCTTTTTAGTTTAACAGAGCATGTAAGTGCAGCTCTGTTCAATTAGGGACACTCATCTTCTCTTCTCCACAAAGTAAGTAATAGAGATATTGAATTTATGATCCATATTGTAAGAATTTTTAACTATTACTTTATGTCTAAACCCCCAGTCACAAGAAATCATCACAGCTATCATGACTTTAAATCACTTTTTTCTTTTAACACCATTTTTGCAAATTTTGGCCTTCATAAATATAACTGTTTTTACATAATCAATTGGAAGAGACAAACTTTAACTCTTAACTCAATTGTGTATTTCAGGTGCTGTCCCGTATCATAACCTCATCGTCTGCAGAGAGAAATTGTCACTCAGAATACACACATAATGAAGGACGTAAAGACATCATATATAGAGAGCATTGTAAAGATATTTCACTGGAACTTCATTACATCTGTATCATGTTTTTGCTACAGTTTGCCATGTCAATCAAAAGTAGAAGTACCTAATTGACTAAACGTCCTTTTTTAATATGTAAAACCCAAACAGAGGCAACAAAATATTATAAGACCAGGCAGATAGAGGACAAAAAAAAAAACAATATTCAAAAAATAATCAATAATCAATTCTCAATCAATAAATAAATATAAAAATAATATTAATAACACTAATATGAATATGAAGATACTAATATATATTACTGAAAATAAACTATTATTAAAAGGTTATTTATATTACCCTTAAGGTATAGCACTTTCAAAGCATTGTTCTTTATGGAACCTTATTAAAAGGGTTCTATTTATTACCAAAAACGATTCTGCTATTGTTACAAGCCAAATAACCCTAATTTGGTACTAGTCTTCTTTTCTTAAAGGTGCAGTATGTAACATTGACAGCTAGTGGTTGAAATGGGTACTGCAGTCCAAATTCAAAATATTGGGAGACGGTTGTTTTAATGTGTGTCTGCTCATAGAGCTTATTATGGAGGCCGAGAATTTTTTTAATCTTTGACCCGGCTCGTTTGCTGGCTTCCATGGCTGATGTGTATGAATACACTTGTCTCAATTCACTTACTTATACTACGCCCTAAAAGTATGTACTCTTTTTGTGAAGAAAAAGAAGATAGCCTACTTTTGAGTGTGTAGCAAAAAAAGTAGACTAGCTTTGGGACATACTAACACGTCATACAATTGCGTCTTTAACGGTTGCTCTCTGTTGCATCCTGTCACAGTAAACTGGCCTGTCAATCATCTTTTCACAGTTAAAATCCTCCACGTTTAAGAAAAAATCAATGAAGTCAATGCTACAATGTGTTCCATAACCAATCTACACAGCAGTTAAACATAGCTCAAACATATTAAGCAGCATTTCAAACACCATGAAAGTAAATAAAACATTTCACCGACCATTGGCGTCTTTGTACTGAACTTGGAGTGTTTTCTCTGTAAAGTTTGTTTGTCTGAATGACTGAGGACCTCCATGTCTTCACAGGTGCTCCAAATCAGTGACAATGACTGATCAGGTGACAAGAAGCCGGTTTAATGCGGCTGGTGCATTCTGGGAAGTGTAGTTCTTTGAGACTCATTTCTGAGATTCAGCTCTACATTATTCAGATGATAACCTACTCAGAGTAACCTACTAATATTAATTTGCCGATGGCAGCCATGTATTTCAAGATGCGCGAACGTCATGTCAATATAGCGATACCTTAAAAAAAACACTGCAATCTGACTGATTGTTGCATAGCTAAAGCCATATTCATGTTTGTTTTTTTGTCATTTTATAGTTATTTTTCACACGACCACAGACTGAGCCCACACGTGTACAAGGATAGCTGTTTTAGTGGAAATGACCACTTCAAACATTTTGGCACCCTGTTGCAAAAATTTATCAAAACTGACAACCAGACTCCAGAGAATCTTTCTGCACATATTTGGTTCTGATCAGACCAACATACTTTTGATCACAGTGGCGCCACCATCTGTCTCCAAAAGTTTCAAGTTCTTACTTGGAAATACTATCAATTACAACAGGGTTTCAGCATACACACTTGAACCCCCAATAATAAAGCAAAATCATCCAGTAAGCACCAGAGAGGATATGATGCTATTGAAATGCCCTTTAGTGTTGCAATAGCCTAGCCCCACAAATGACTTCAGCAATATGCTCCCCCACATAGTCCAGTAGAAATAGGCTTTTTGTTGTGCATATCTGAACAGAAACCATGTAAATTGGACAAATATGTTTAAGTGTAGTAGTTGTGCAAGTACAGACAACAAAAATATAAATGAACATTTATTAAAGTCAATGACATTTCCAGTTATTTTTGGCCATAGCCATATTCTTTAACATCAATGGGGCCGACAGATGCTCTTTCCCAGCGTAGATCTGAGGAACAAATGATTAGTGAGACTAAAGCCATGCATGACAACAACAAGTTACCAGAGTTAAACCAAACCTGTAAGCAGTTGATCACTTCCACTTCTGATGCTACAAGTGGTGTCACAGCAGCCACACACCTGGTCAGAACCATCTGCAGACACCCACCTGAAAAAGAAAACAACCGCAATTAAGTTAAAGCAACTAATTACCTGTACACTTATCTAGCAGGCAACATACCCATTAGCAGAGAATGAACAAGCTTTCTGTTCAGAACTTGGAGAGGTTGCCACCTTCAAAATGCATGTGATGTAGACCTGCAGAGACAATTGTTTGTACACCATGGCAGCATATCATACAAATGGTCACATAATTACAAGACATACATACCAGCCCACTGTCTGCTTGCTGGAACCGGAACGCCTCTAGCTGAAACCCTAGCTTATCACCTTGAGTCCGGGGCATAAAGTGAGACGTGGAGCCTGTGAGCTTGGCATCAACCAGGCACCTGTGAACAGAACACAGTTAGAAGTCACGCAACCCTTCTGGAAGCTGGGATACACGAGGTAGCACCTCTTACCCATTATTCTCAATAAAGGAGTATCTGGGGACAGAAGCAACATCAGGGACTGCAGTAGCCACGCAGCGGTCCACAAACACACGGATGGGAACATGGCTGTACAAACCCACTGATGCTTCAAGATTTATCATGTCACCCAGGAAGTACTGGTTAGAAGGTCTCTCAAATCTCCAGTCATCTGCAGAGAGAGAGAGAGAGAGAGAGAAAAAAAAAGAAGTCTTAACAGATGATTCACAAGCATACTACAAATCTGTTTGGCCTACACCAACCAGTCATGAGCTTGAGGGAGAAGACAAAGACTTCCTCTGCAACCTTAGTTGAGGCATATGGGATCCAAGTGGGCATTAAGGCATCACTGCTCACATCAAGCACTCTGTCAAGGTATAACAATCCCTTTTTAGTGCAAATTATAGCATATTCTGCAATCCTGAGTTAACTGAAATCTTACCTTGGATAATGACACTCGATACCAACCACCGCAACACTGCTCCTGACAATAGGACTACCATATGAAGCCTCTTGAGGGGTGTAGATAATGTTGAACTTATAAACAAGCTCATCCTCAGTCACCTAAACAGAAAGGTTAATAGAAGAACAGTCACATAGACAGAACCTCTCAGAACCTATTATTATTTTTGTCACAATAGAACCTTACCACTGATGTGCTGCTACATCCATGCAGTTCAGACTCAAAGATCAGCACTTGAGCAGAAGAATCCTCTCCAGTTGCAGTACAGCCTCCCAGTGTAAAGCCAGAGGACAACACTGGGTGCCCAGTCCCAAAGAAGTCCTTCATCACTTCCACATACAGTGAATTCTCTCCACACTGAGCAGCTACACTGTTGGCAGGAACAGGAAAAGGCAAGTCAAAAGGAACGTCTGGCTGCTGTGGCTCCTCTGGTAGACTTGGAAAGCTCCACGTCAGTTTCGCCAATGGACCCTGCAACAGCTCTTTTAATTGAACACCCATAAGATCTTGAGAAGACTTCCCAAAGTCAGTCCTGACTGGTGTCTGGACAGAAAACTGAGCGGGAAACCTTTGTGGTGCAAATACTGTGTTACTGGGAACCAAAGACATCCTGGAATCAGCCTGTCGAGAAGCTTGAGCTAATGTTCCAGGCTTAAACTCGCTTGGACTCTGATTATCTGCTGCTCCTGCTTTCCATTGTGCATCAGAAAATCCAAGTGCAAGAATAAACACCAATCCAAATCCAACCTGCCAAAACCCCATTATTGCCAAGCTTGTTTCAATGACACGTTAGGGTGCTACCATCCAAATTTATGCAGATGTCAATCAGAATGGCTCCACCTCTCTCGTGACCAGCATAATTTTTCTCTGCACCTGCCAATTTACTCAGTCAATATAACACAGGTGAAAGTCATTGATTCTAAATGAAGTACCATATAAGGGCATGTTATTAGTAGCTAAACCAAATAATTGCTTATTTGAAATATCAAAATGACAGATCAATTCCCTGAAACACAAACAACCCCAAGTCTTTTTGTGTCTTCCTTTTTTTATTCATTCAGAAACATGGCCACAGACAGAATTGTACACTATTCAAAATAACAAAGTCAAGTCAAGTTTATTTGTATAGCGCTTTTCACAATACAGATTGTATCAAAGCAGCTTCACAGTATTAAATTAAAATAATACAACAAAGTTTTTTCAAGAGGAATTTATTGATTGATAAAATTAAATTAAATATCCCCAAAATATTCCCAACTGAGCAAGCCAAAGGCAACAGTGGCAAGGAACCGAAAAACTCCATCAAGTGACCTAATGGTGTCCTAAAACTCCATCAGGTGACCTAATGGAGAAAAAAAACCTTGGGAGAACCCAGGCTCAGTCGGGGGCCAGTTCTCCTCTGGCATTTATGAGCTAGAGGCCGGATTGTAGTTTGAACTGTAGGATTATATGAATGCCTGACTGAAGAGATGCAATTTTAATCTAGTTTTAAACTGGGAGAGCGAGTCTGAGCAACGAACAGTATCAGGAAGACTATTCCAGAGTTTTGGAGCCAAATGTGAAAATGCTCTCCCTCCTTTGGTGGTTCTGGAGGTATGACCAAAAGCCTTGAATTTAGTGATCTTAAAGAGCGCGATGGATTATAGGGTGATAGAAGATCCGTTAAATAGACTGGAGCTAAGCCGTTTAGGGCTTTGTAAGTCAGTAGCAATATCTTATAATTAATACGGAGCTTAGTATACAAAGTTTAGTATGTTTCAGGTTTAGATTGTTACAAACGTTCTTCCCTCACATCAACAGCCATCTCCACAAGGGACTGAAATGGAGAAATTTAGTTCAGAACCAAAGGAATGCAGGATCATAACATTATTTTATTATAGATTCACTGATATGTTTTCTCCCCATTACAACTGTTATGTTTAGGTTGATCAGAGTGTTTGTGGATTCAATGTAGACTTCATTCTTTCTTGAACTATACTATATGCTGGTCAGCACCAAAAGACTATAATCTGAACAGTCTACTACAAAATTTTTATTTAAAATATGAACAGGTATGAACAAAAGACAAGCTCATTAATGAACATTAAGAACTTAAAACAATGTTGGTGTTTAAAGCATGTTTAACAAACTCCATAGATTTTTTACATCTATACTGAAAAACATGGTGAATGTAGTAAATCCAGATTACATTCATATACATACATTCATACATGGGGTGAGCGGGGCTAGTTGTAACACACATGGTTTAAAACTTTCCACACATGCTTGCATGACAAAACTTGGTGTATTTACTAGTTGCCATATCAACACTGTATAGAGAATTTTCTTTTCTTTTTTTTTTTTTCTTTTTTTTCAAAATTAAAAAATCTTTGTATGAAATCACTGAACATTTATTTAACCATAGCAAAAATAAATTTCTCACTGAAGTTGATTTTTCATCTCTGTTTTTGTATTAATTTAAAATTCGACAAATCTGATATTATTTTAATCTCATCTGTTATTTAACCAGCAGAAGACACTAGCAGGGTTTAAATTAGTTGCGCAGGTGCAGGGGCACAACCCTATTAGAACTATGCTATTCTATACTTTTATCAAATCTATCGAGAAGCCATGAGAAATAGATGAATTAAGACTGAAAGTCAATGTTCAGAAATTATTCATTATTATTGTTTTGAACTATGCTGTATAGCTTTTGCTGTGTTCTTGTTGTCAAAATTAAAAAATCCCATTATTTTATATGAAAAAGTTAATAATTGTATTTTATTGATTAAATATTTTAGTTTGTCTTGTATATTTTTTTTGATTAGATCATATAACATTTGAATCTGTCATATGATCATGTTACAATGTGCCCCTCACATGTTACAACATGCCCTATCTATGGGGCATGTTGTCACATTTTACTTCCATTCTTTCAGGGTAAATCAAGAAAAAATATACACTGTATTAAAGAAACAAAACCACATAATTGTACTAGACATGTGTGAAATTAATGTGGAAAAGAAATTCCCTGAACCCCAAGTGGTTCTCTTACGAGAGGTCTCTCGTACAGAGTAAGATATCTTACGCTAGGGGAAAATCCTTTTTCCGCGAGATATTGAAGCCAAAAATTATCCTTAATTTTGTTATAATGCAAAACGCGTTGCGGCAGCATGCAGACATAGGCGAGGCAGCTCGCGCGCCTATTGGCTGCTCTGCGGCAACTGCAGCAGCCTATCGAGCGAGGCCTGGCGTGAAGGCCTGGCGCCGAAATGGGCGTGGTCTAGGCCTATAAATACCGCTCGCAGGCAGCTATTATCTGATTTTTCATCCTTCAAGCGCAGCACACGCATCGCTGGAGCTGGAGAAGAAGCCGCGCTGTCTGAGAGAGAGCACCTTCAGCGGGACGAGTCACTGAAGTCGCTGGCCACGCCGCCTTCCTGCCTTCCTGCTGCGCTTTCCGGCGCTCATATCCTTTCCATTACTCTGTACTCTGTTTGTGTGTGTGTGTCGCCGCTGCGACACACATTCTAAAAGAGCTAGCATCTTTTTTCAAGATGCCTTCCTGCGGCTCGTGCAGAGCCACACTCAGCGACGGGGACCGCCACGTGGTTTGCGTTTCCTGCCTGGGTGAGGAACATGCAGTTCTCGCGCTCGCTGACGGCGGCTGCCCTCACTGCGAGCTGATGACTATGGCGACTCTGAGGACTCGCCTGGCCTTCTTCGCTGAGACTGCTCCCCCGCCCGCCGCGGTGTCGCACCGTAAAAAGCGCCGTGCCCAGCGGGTCCCGGAACCTTCCCCCAGCCGCCAAAGCTCGCCGGTTCGCCCGCTTGCTTCCCCGGCTTCGTCAGCCTCTCTTCCTGACGGACAGCGGCCGCCGTCTGCCGCCGCTTCCGTCGACATCGCTGACGAGGAAGCCCTGCTGGGAGAGGATGTTTCCTGCTCTATCCTGGCGTCAGGCAGTGAGGATTGGGCGGGCTCTGAGGATCCCGCGCCCCCTGCCCGCACATCGTCAGGCAAGATAGCGTCCATCGAGACGGAGCTCGGCGAGCCTCGGCCTCGAGTGGTCTTCGCCCGAGCAGCCCGCTCACAACCGGCTGGATGGCTTTTTCCTGCATGGGGAGCACGCTTCGCCTGCGTCCAGACCAGCACCTTTTCTTCCTGAGTTACACGAAGAAGTCGCTAAGTCCTGGAACGCCCCCTATTCAGCTAGAGTGCGTCCTGCTGTTTCTTTGGCATTCTCTGCAGTTGACGATGCCAAGAACAAGGGATACCTTTCGCTGCCGCCGGTCGAAGAGGCGATAGCGGCCCACTTATGTCCGCCCTCCGCTGGACGGTGCGCTAAGTTGGCCCTACCCTCTAAAGCTTGCCGCACGACGTCAAGCCTGCTCCGCCGCGCTTTCTCCGCCACCGGGCAAGCTGCGTCAGCGCTGCACACCATGGCTACTCTACAGATCTTCCAGGCCGATCTCCTCCGTAAGCTGGATGAGGAAGGACCTGACGCGATCTGCGTGCCGGACTTAAGGAGTGCCACGGACCTCGCTCTCCGTGCTACTAAGTCTGCAGCGCAGGCCATTGGACGGAATATGGCCTCTCTCACTGTGACCGAGAGACATCTTTGGCTGACGCTCTCGGAAATGGCAGAGTCCGAGCGCACCGCGCCCCGCTTTCCGCCACGGGCCTCTTTGGATCCTCCGTCAAGGATTTTGCGGAGAGATTCGCAGAGGTACAGAAAGCGTCACAGGCTATGAAGCACTTCCTCCCGAAGCGCTCCAGCTCTGCAGCAGGCCGTGCGAAACTGTCTGCACAGAGCTCACAGCCCCAGCCACCGTCCACTGCCGCCACTTCGCAGCGCCGCCAGGCCCGAAGTGCGAGACCGCGCTCCCGCTCATCCGGTCGCCGCCCCGCCGTGCGTGGTCCGCGACCTAGGATTACGGTAAAGTCCGAGGCCCCGAAGTCGTCCTAGCACGTCTAGGAAAACGACGGTGTTCAAGTCCCGCTACGGCCGGACTCACACCAAAGCTATTCGCTCGTCCAGTTCCAGCAAATGTGACTGTTCCAGTGTTTTCTGCAGCCAACAAGCCGGTTCTGTCACCCGCTTGCCTGCACACAAATGCCGTTTTCACGGCTACCCAGATAAATCCCCAAAAGAGTGTATTTTCTGGTGTCCCGGCCACGGCCGATGGTGTCTCATGTGTAGTAAGAATGCCCACTGCCCAGTGCCCATCTCTACACACAAGCACAGCCTGTCACACAGGGCTTGCGCACATAAAATCGACTCAGATCGGTTGCGCTTCAAACATGGTGAATGTGCCCACTACCCAGTGCCCACTAACACCACGCTGAGCGAGCGGAGCGCGCTTCGTATTCAACCCCTAGCTATTCATGCAGACGCATGGGCAAAGCTGCCCGGGGTTTCGAAGTGGGTGCTGGACATTATAAAAAGAGGCTATTCGCTACAGTTTCGCCGACGCCCTCGCCGCTATGCGGCGCGCGTCGAGACCACGGTAAAAGCAGAAGTAGCACATTTACTTCGAGCCGAAGTGGCGAAACTATTGAACAAAGGGGCCATAGAGCCTCTCTCTCAAGTTCAGAGCGAAGGAGGGCTATACAGCAGATACTTCCTGGTACCGAAAAAAGACGGGGGTCTCAGACCCATACTAGATCTAAGGCAACTGAGTGCTTGTGAAGCGACAGTTCAGGATGCTCACGACCAGACAAATCCTCGTGCAGATTCGCCAAGGAGATTGGTTTGTGTCAATAGATCTGAAAGACGCGTATTTTCAAATACAGATAGCGTCACGTCACAGGCGATATTTGAGATTCGCCTTCGAGGGCCAGGCATATCAGTACACAGTCCTGCCGTTCGGTTTATCCCTGGCACCCCATACGTTTACGAAGTGCATGGATGCGGCACTCGCACCCCTCAGAATGAGAGGCATGCAAGTACTGAACTATTTGGACGATTGGCTGATTCTAGCGCAATCTCGCTCAGTGCTCATAGAACACACGACCGTTTTACTCGATAACCTCGAGAATTTGGGTCTCAGTGTCAATTGGGCGAAGAGCTCTGTCACCCAGTCAGAAGATATCTTTCCTGGGCACAGAATTGGACTCGCTGTCCATGATAGCGCGATTATCACCACAGCGCACGGTAGACATTCAACGCACAGCGAACTCGTTCCGCTGCGGCGCGTCTGTCCCGCTCAAGAAATTTCAGAAGATGCTGGGTCTCATGGCCTCAGCATCATCAGTGCTCCAGCTGGGCCTGCTCCGCATGCGCCCGCTGCAGTTTTGGCTGAAAGCGCGAGTCCCACGCCGAGCGTGGGCATCCGGTTTACTTCGCCTCAGGGTCAATCAGAAGTGCGTTACAGCTCTGAAACCTTGGAGAGCGAACGACTGGTACCAATCAGGTTAAGCCTGGGGACTTCCTCGAGGGTGAAAGTGGTGTCCACGGACGCGTCCACCTCGGGATGGGGAGCGCTGCTCGAGGGCAGACAGTTCTTCGGCCAGTGGTCGGAACGGGAGAAGCTCCTGCACATAAACTGCCTCGAAATGCGTGCAGTAAACAACGCGCTGGCGCGTTTTTGTCCCCAAATAAAAGGACGCCACGTCCTGGTCCGTTCGGACAACATGTCTGTGGTGTCCTACATAAACCGCCAGGGCGGCCTCAGGTTCAGGAACCTGTACAGGCTGGCAGAACGCCTCCTGGTATGGGCTCAGTGCAACCTGCGCTCGCTCAGAGCAGCGCACGTGCCAGGGCTCCTGAATATAGGACCAGACAGACTGTCCAGGAACAATGTTCAGGCAGGCGAATGGTCTCTACACCCACAGACAGTCCAACTGCTGTGGAAGAAATTCGGCAGAGCGGAAGTAGACCTGTTCGCGTCTCAAGAAAACGCTCACTGTCCGGAATTTTTCTCCAAGAGCAGGGACGCGCTGGCCCATGTGTGGCCCCGCCGCCCGCTCTATGCTTTTCCCCCCGTCTCTCTCCTGCCTCAGGTGATAGAGCGGATCAGGGAAGAAGGATGCTCAGTATTGCTGGTGGCACCGTTCTGGGAAAACCAACCTTGGTTCCCAGTCGTGATGCAGTTAGCAAGTACTGCCCCGTGGCCAGTACCAGTGAGGAGAGACCTCCTCTCACAGGCCCACGGCTCGATCTGGCATCCTCACCCGGAATTGTGGTCCCTTCATGTCTGGGCCATCAACGGGTACATGTTGGACTCCCTAAAGGAGTATTAAACACAATCACGCAGGCTAGAGCTCCGTCTACGAGACGGCTCTACTCCTCGAAATGGTCAGTGTTTTCGGGCTGGTGCACAGCCCGTGGCGTGTCACCCACAGACTGTGGAGTGACGGAGGTGCTTTCCTTCCTACAAGAGCTGTTGGATAAGGGCAGGGCCCCCTCCACACTCAAAGTTTATGTGGCGGCTATAGCAGCGTTCTCAGGAACAACGCTTGGTCAGTCAATAGGAAGGAACGATTTAGTCATCCGCTTCCTTAGAGGGGCTAAGAGACTGAATCCACCCAGGCCTCCCTCAGTCCCCGTATGGGACCTTTCTACGGTTCTGGAAGCCATGAAAGGTGCGCCATTCGAGCCTTTACAGTCAATTGATTTGAGACATCTGTCTGTCAAGACTGTGTTTCTGCTGGCTCTCGCTTCAGTGAAGCGCATGGGGGACTTACACGCGCTCTCTGTGAGCGCGACGTGCATGGAGTTTGGGCCTAATGACTCAAAAGTTATATTCAAACCTAAGCACGGTTATGTTCCAAAATCCCTCAACACACCGTTTAGGCCGTAGGTTATCTCCCTGTCAGCCCTACCGGTCTCTGATGAGGAAAGAGACGCGGGCCGCCTTTGCCCAGTCAGGGCATTACGAGCTTATGTGTCTCGCTCGTCTGTTTTCAGACAGACGGAGCAGCTCTTTGTTTCGTTTAGCGGGCGTTCTAAGGGACTAGCCGCGTCGAAACAGAGCCTATCCAGATGGATAGTTGATGCTATAGCGCTGGCATACGCCTCCAAGGGCATGCAGTGAGGCATGGCCTCTTCGTGGGCCTGGTCGAGTGGGATTGCCTTGCAAGATATTTGTATGGCGGCAGGCTGGGCCTCCCCGTCTACATTTATAAAGTTCTACAACCTAGAGGTTCCCGACGCTGCCATATATGGAAGAGTGCGGCTTCGCCCCTCCCTCTTCCCGGACTCCCTGTGAGTTCCCTGGGTGATTGTGCACTATATGTACCCCGGGCTTTCGCCCTTGGGTCTTTGGTGTCAGATCTCAGCATGCACGGCGTTTTGCATTGGGTCCCCTAGCATAAGATATCTTACGCAGTACGAGAGACCTCTCGTAAGAGAACGTACTCGGTTACCAAAGTAACCTCGGTTCTCTCTAGAAGAGGGAACGAGTACTGCGTATCTTGCCGTGCATGCACACGCTCTGGTTGCTTCGATGATGAAAAACCAGATAATAGCTGCCTGCGAGCGGTATTTATAGGCCTAGACCACGCCCATTTCGGCGGGACGTGACGCAGCGGGCGCGAAGTGCCCTGATTGGGTCTGGCGTCACGCCAGGCCTCGCTCGATAGGCTGCTGCAGTTGCCGCAGAGCAGCCAATAGGCGCGCGAGCTGCCTCGCCTATGTCTGCATGCTGCCGCAACGCGTTTTGCATTATTATAAAATTAAAGATAATTTTTGGCTTCAATATCTCGCGGAAAAAGGATTTTCCCCTAGCGTAAGATATCTTACGCAGTACTCGTTCCCTCTTCTAGAGAGAACCGAGGTTACGTTAGTAACCGAGTACGATTTACACAAACTGAGAAAGTAAAAAAGTGTTAGGTTGTGCCCTGCTCTCCCCTACACATGGTTCTTTAAAGGAGAACTCGGTAACTCTAGCGAACTCTTGTCACTTCTTCGCTGATTTTCCCTTTTGTTGTCGCATGTTTTCCCCACGAGCTCCCCCTACAGCTGTGGGGGGGTGTATATTTCAGAACACAGTCGTAAAAAACTCATTTGCGGCGGCCTCCTCCCCCTCTCTACCGCTGCTCATGTGCGTTTGTTTTGATCAGAGCAAGCCAACTGTATCGCGTGGAGCTATGTCTACCGAGGTGGGTAATCTGGTAATACATCATACATGCGTGTGTGTTTATGTCGAATTGCCGTAAAGCAATTTGTGTTTCGCGCTCATTCTCGTTCTAGTTCTCGCTTATCACGAGACTTCCAATTTCTAACTTGCCGGGACGGTAGTGTTGCAAGTTGCAAGGTTGGTTTTCCGCCTGGGAACGCTGGGGGGAGCGGGGAAAGTCACCAATATCACCAGAACAGGTTGTTTAACCATCCAAATGATTTCTAGACAGTTTTATTAAGTTAAAAAAGTTACCAAGTTCTCCTTTAAAGGTTCTTTACACGTAGTAACAGTTCTATTTATAACTGTATCATCCTGAAGAACCACGTTCTGAAATGGTTCTTTGTCTAAAAGTTTAGGGTTCTTTATTCCCGCCTTTTTGTTTTTCAAATCTGTAACTGTCAAAGCCACCTCACTACTGGTTTTCTGGAGCTCATGCAGCTGTACAACTACACAGGCTGTCAACAAACTCTCAACAGGTAAATTATTTATTTCTTAAAATGTCTATACATTTTCATTTTAAAAATTGTAAACATGTAAGTGTGAGCAGCTCTGCTCAATTAGGGACACTCATCTTCTCTTCTCCACAAAGTAAGTAATAGAGATATTGAATTTATGATGCATATTGTTAGAATTTTTAATTATTACTTTATGCCTAAACACCCAGTCAAAAGAAATTAATCAAAGCTATCATGACTTTATATCACTTTTTCCTTTTGACACCATTTTTGCTAATTTTGGCCTTCATAAATATAACTGTTTTTACATAATCAATTGGAAGAGACTAAGGGTGTACTCACACTAGGCACGGTTGCCATGAACCGGGCCCGAGTACGATTTTCCCCCCTCCCCACTCCCCCTCTGGCCTGCACTCACATAGGGTTTCAGCATTCGTGCCGGAGCACGCTTACTTCATTATGGTGCGACGGTTTCGGGATAAACAGGAAGAGCGGCGTTCTCACTGAACACAATGGAGTCCAGCACGGTTAGCGCTCACACTGCATGCGAACCGCGCCCGAGTCCAACTGAACCGTGCTCTGGCCCACCTCTTCCAAGCGGGCCAGGGCCGGTTAATCGAGCCGCGCCCGGGCACGGTTCGGAGCACTCACACTAGTCAAACGAACCGCGCTTTGGTGGTCAAACGCACTCGGGCACGGTTCAAACTGGCTAGTGTGAGTACACCCTAACTTTAACTCTTAACTCAATTGTGTATTTCAGGTGCTGTCCCGTATCATAACCTCATCGTCTGCAGAGAGAAATTGTCACTCAGAATACACACATAATAAAGGACGTAAAGACATCATATATAGAGAGCATTGTAAAGATATTTCACTGGAACTTCATTACATCTGTATCATGTTTTTGCTACAGTTTGCCATGTCAATCAAAAGTAGAAGTACCTAATTGACACAACATCCTTTTTTAATATGTAAAACCCAAACAAATCCAGCAGCCATATCACCCTGTAGCCCAAGACTGGTTGCCCACTGAAGCTAAGCAGGGCTGAGCCTGGTTAGTACCTGGATGGGAGACCTCCTGAGAAAAACCAGGTTGCTGCTGGAAGAGGTGTTAGTGAGGCCAGCAGGGGGTGCTCACCCTGTGGTCTGTGTGGGTCCTAATGCCCCAGTATAGTGACGGGGACACTATACTGCCAAAAGAGCACCGTCCTTCGGATGAGACGTTAAACCGAGGTCCTGACTCTCTGTGGTCATTAAAAATCCCAGGATGTCCTTCGAAAAAGAGTAGGGGTGTAACCCCGGCATCCTGGCCAAATTTGCCCCTTGGCCTCTGTCCATCATGGCCTCCTAATCATCCCCATATACTGATTGGCTTCATCACTGTCTCCTCTCCACCAGTAAGCTGGTGTGTGGTGGGCGTTCTGGCGCAATATGGCTGCCGTCGCATCATCCAAGTGGATGCTGCACATTGGTGGTGGTTGAGGAGATTCCCCCATCTATGTAAAGCGCTTTGAGGTCTCAGAAAAAGCGCTATATAAATGTAACAAATTATTAAATTATTAAACAGAGGCAACAAAATATTATAAAACCAGGCAGATAGAGGACAAAAAAAACAAAAACAATATTCAATAAATAATATATAAAAAATAATGTTAATAACACTAATATGAAGATACTAATATTGCTGAAAATAAACTATTATTTAAAGGTTATGTATATTACCATTAAGGTATAGTACTTTCAAAGCATTGTTCTTTATGGAACCTTATTATAAGGGTTCTATTTATTACCAAAAACGATTCTGCTATTGTTACAAGCCAAATAACCCTAATTTGGTACTAGTCTTCTTTTCTTAAAGGTGCAGTATGTAATATTGACAGCTAGTGGTTGAAATGGGTACTGCAGTCCAAATTCAAAATATTGGGAGAGTGTTGTTCCCCTGCCCCCTCCTCCTCAGACTTAACGCTCAAGCGGGTTGTCAGATTGAGGACGCAATACAAATGAGTGCAATTCACAATACAAGACATCGAGCCTCTGTGTGTTGATGAGCTGATTTATCCGCGTTTTAATGTGCGTCTTTAACGGTTGCTCTCTGTTGCATCCTGTCACAGTAAACTGGCCTGTCAATCATCTTTTCAGTTAAAATCCTCCACGTTTAATTTTATTTCACGCCCTACCATATCGGAGAGAAATGCAGAAGCACGTTGATCTGCAGTCGCGGAGAACTCTCCTCATATTAATGCATAATGATGCATTTAAAAGTTAATGGCCAAACATATATTATTAAAAGACCACATTGTTATTGCAGATGAAATATAACACGGATAACATTAAATAATTTTTTTTTTTTTTTTATCAGCTTAAACTTTAATTAGTCACTCAAACCTTTTAACGAAACCTCTGTCGGTCGTGCATATCCACCATGTTCTGTTTTTTTTTTTTTTTAAGGGCACCTATTATGACTCTTTTCACAAGATGCAAAATAAGTCTCTGATGTCCCTAGAGTATGTATGTGAAGTTTTAGCTCAAAATACCCAACAGATCATTTTTTACAGCATGTTTAAATTGTCATCTTTTGGGGCTCAGAAAAACACGCTGTTTTAGTGTGTGCCCTTTAAATGCAAATGAATTGCTGCTGCCGGCCCAGGGGGCGGAGCCTCACGAGCTCGCTCAGAGCCAGGACAATCTCATCTGATAATATCAGAACAGAAACTCTCAGTTGCGGTGTTCATTTCGACCCGGATTCGGACAATAATGCCCACAGAGCCAGAGAATATATGCTGTATGGAGATAGAACAGGTATAGTTTAGTTTAATTATGGTTATAATTTACTTGTCATCTGCTTTTATCCACTATTAATACAAGCCTGCTGTAGCAGACCCTGTCCGAATGATGACCAAAATATACTGATGAGTTCAGTGAAGTTTATTGTACCTCACACAAAAGATGAAGCGTTAGTTTTACTCCAGAGAATCACAGTAAGAGCTGAATAAACACAGTGTAAGAAGTGAGCATTAAAGTCTTATCCATAAACTCTCTCTCTCTCTCACTTTCATTATCATCAACATACACAGCGAAGTACACAAAACACTTGTAACACCTACTGTAACAGTAAACAATATAAACACACCTTTTCAGTGGGTGCTAAATAAACTGGTAAACCTTATATCCGTAAAACGACTCGATGAGCTGTCATAAAGAGCGCGCTCTCACTTTCATTTCTGCCGTGGTCAGTAACGTTAGGCCTGTCGCTCTGAAGACCGTAAGCTGGATCACAAACAGTACAGATCCATCCTCGAGTAACAACGAGAGTAAATGAAGACTGCTATGTTCATTCTTACATCCAACAACAACACACCTCAATCGCTTAGGAGACATTCTTGTCTACAGCTGCTCAAGCGTCGAAACAATGGCAGACTCTGTGTCCAGCTCACTCAGGGCGGGTCTATGCTCAAACTGCAGTGTCAATCAACAGTCGTGGGCGGGGCCTGTGCAATTCTACGTCATATTGCATAGAATCTTAGAACAGCTCATTCTGAGACAGTGCTTATGATTTATTGAGATTGTAAAAAAAACACTTGGTGGATTTTTATCATACTAGGGTGGTTATGCTCACACACTGCCAACATACATTTATGTTCAAACACCATGTAAAAGTGAATTTTGCATAATAGGTGCCCTTTAACACTTTTTACTCATGTTTGTAGTTCTGAACTTGATCCTCCTCCAAAGCGCAATGGGTTGTGGGCAATATTGTTATAGTGAGCACGGAAATAGTAGACCATCCGGGGACTTCTGGCATACTCTTTTCAACATACTATGCTTTAGCACACACTTATTTTATTCTCATGTACTGTTTAGGATGGACAGTATATACATTGAGACACGGGGACTGTGTTTTATGGTAACTGGCAACCTGGGGTGTTGAAATACTACCGGGTAAATTGGAAGTGGGCGGAATCACACAAACGAAAACTAAAACAGACATTCCTGAAACGCACATTTCAAAGTAGAATATCTGGCTGTAGTATTATTTTTAAGAGAAACAGGTATGTAAACTTAGCATGTTTCCTAAATATCTGAAAAATATTATGGTATTTTTATGCTTTAGAATAGTCAAAAATTTACATATAGCACCTTTAACAGTATAGAACGTACTTTTTGTAATTAGGATGTGAAGTAATCCACAAAGTCTGACAGCTCAATATTCATTGGCCGATGGCGGCCATGTATTTCGAGATGCGCAAATGTCCTCAGAAAATATACGGGCACCTTTAACAAAGACACCGCATGCCAGTTTTCAAGTCAGTCTGACTGATTGTTGCATAGCTAAAGCTATATTCATATTGTCATTTTATAGCACATAATTCCACACGACCACAGACTGAGCCCATACATGTGTACAAGAGGGATAGCGGTTTTAGTAGACATAACCACTTCAAACATTTTGGCACCCTGTTGCAAAAGTGAATTAAAATTGACACAGACTGCAGAGAATCTTTCTGCACAGGTTTGGTTCGTGGTTTATGAGTTCTGAGCCATAACATTTGATCACAGTGGTGCCACCATCAGGTCAATTGGGGTGAGCCTTGGTGACAGACAGGTTGGGTCTACTGCCATCACTCAAAGTTTATACTTGGAAATTCTATCAATTACAACAGGGTTTCAGCATACACACTTGAACCCCCAATAATAAAGCAAAATCATCCAGTAAGCACCAGAAAGGATATGATGCTATTGAAATGCCCTTTAGTGTTGTAATGGGCCTAGCCCCACAAATTACTTGAGCAATATGCTCCCCCACATACTCCAGTAGAAATAGACTGGTGCATATCGGAACAGAAACAATGTAAACTGAATAAATATGCTTAAGTGTAGTATTTGTGCAAGTAAAAACAAAGACATTACAACAGATTATATTAAACATTTATTAATAATCACCAGAAGTCACATGACATTCAGTTATTTTTGGCCATAGCCATATTCTTTAACGTCAATGGGGCCGACAGATGCTCTTTCCCAGCGTAGATCTGAGGAACAAATGATTAGTGAGACTAAAGCCATGCATGACAACAACAAGATAGCAGAGTTAAACCAAACCTGTAAGCAGTTGATCACTTCCACTTCTGATGCTACAAGTGGTGTCACAGCAGCCACACACCTGGTCAGAACCATCTGCAGACACCCACCTGAAAAAAAACAACCTCAATTAAGTTAAAGCAACTAAATTACCTGTACACTTATCTAGCAGGCAACATACCCATTAGCAGAGAATGAACAAGCTTTCTGTTCAGAACTTGGAGAGGTTGCCACCTTCAAAATGCATGTGATGTAGACCTGCAGAGACAATTGTTTGTACACCATGGCAGCATATCATACACATGGTCACATAATTACAAGACATACATACCAGCCCACTGTCTGCTTGCTGGAACCTGAACGCCTCTAGCTGAAACCCTAGCTTATCACCTTGAGTCCGGGGCATAAAGTGAGACGTGGAGCCTGTGAGCTTGGCATCAACCAGGCACCTGTGAACAGAACACAGTTAGAAGTCACGCAACCCTTCTGGAAGCTGGGAAACATGAGGTAGCACCTCTTACCCATTATTCTCAATAAAGGAGTATCTGGGGACAGAAGCAACATCAGGGACTGCAGTAGCCACGCAGCGGTCCACAAACACACGGACGGGAACATGGCTGTACAAACCCACTGATGCTTCAAGATTTATCATGTCACCCAGGAAGTACTGGTTAGAAGGTCTCTCAAATCTCCAGTCATCTGCAGAGAGAGAGAAAAAAAAGAAGTCTTAACAGATGATTCACAAGCATACTAGAAATCTGTTTGGCCTACACCAACCAGTCATGAGCTTGAGGGAGAAGACAAAGACTTCCTCTGCAACCTTAGTTGAGGCATATGGGATCCAAGTGGGCATTAAGGCATCACTGCTCACATCAAACACTCTGTCAAGGTATAACAATCAATCCCCTTTTAGTGCAAATTATAGCATATTCTTCAATCCTGAGTTAACAAAAATCTTACCTTGGATAATGACACTCGATACCAACCACCGCAACACTGCTCCTGACAATAGGACTACCATATGATGCCTCTTGTGGGGTGTAGATAATGTTGAACTTATAAACAAGCTCATCCTCAGTCACCTAAACAGAAAGGTTAATAGAAGAACAGTCACATGGACGGTTCAGAATACCTATGATTGTCACAACAGAACCTTACCATTGATGTGCTGCTACATCCATGCAGTTCAGACTCAAAGATCAGCACTTGAGCAGAAGAATCCTCTCCAGTTGCAGTACAGCCTCCCAGTGTAAAGCCAGAGGACAACACTGGGTGCCCAGTCCCAAAGAAGTCCTTCATCACTTCCACATATAGTGAATTCTCTCCACACTGAGCAGCTACACTGTTGGCAGGAACAGGAAAAGGCAAGTCAAAAGGAACGTCTGGCTGCTGTGGCTCCTCTGGTAGACTTGGAAAGCTCCACGTCAGTTTCGCCACTGGACCCTGCAACAGCTCTTTTAATTGAACACCCATAAGATCTTGAGAAGACTTCCCAAAGTCAGTCCTGACTGGTGTCTGGACAGGAAACTGAGCGGGAAACCTTTGTGGTGCAAATACTGTGTTACTGGGAACCAAAGACATCCTGGAATCAGCCTGTCGAGAAGCTTGAGCTAATGTTCCAGGCTTAAACTCGCTTGGACTCTGATTATCTGCTGCTCCTGCTTTCCATTGTGCTTCAGAAAATCCAAGTGCAAGAATCAACACCAATCCAAATCCAACCTGCCAAAACCCCATTATTGCCAAGCTTGTTTCAATGACACGTTAGGGTGCTACCATCCAAATTTATGCAGATGTCAATCAGAATGGCTCCACCTCTCTCGTGACAAGCATCATTTTTCTCTGCACCTGCCAATTTACTCAGTCAATATAACACAGGTGAAAGTCATTGATTCTAAATGAAGTACCATATAAGGGCATGTTATTAATAGCTAAACCAAATAATTGCTTATTTGAAATATCAAAATGACAGATCAATTCCCAAAGTATTTTTGTGTCCTCCTTTTTTATTCATTCAGAAACATGGCCACAGAATTGTACACTATTCAAAATAACAAAGTTTAGTATGTTTCAGGTTTAGATTGTTACAAACGTTCTTCCCTCACATCAACAGCAATCTCCACAAGGGACTGAAATGGAGAATTTTAGTTCAGAACCAAAGGAATGCAGGATCATAACATTATTTTATTATAGATTCACTGATATGTTTTCTCCCCATTACAACTGTTATGTTTAGGTTGATCAGAGTGTTTGTGGATTCAATGTAGACTTTATTCTTTCTTGAACTATACTATATGCTGGTCAGCACCAAAAGACTATAATCTGAACAGTCTACTACAAAAATGTAATTTAAAATATTAACAAGTATGAACAAAAGACAAGCTCATTAATGGACATTAAGAGCTTAAAGAAATGTTGGTGTTTAAAGCATGTTTAACAAACTCCGTAGATTTTTATATCCAACTATATCTATACTGAAAAACATGGCGAATGTAGTAAATCCAGATTACATTCATATAGGCTACACACATTCATACATGGGGTGAGCAGGGCTAGTTGTAACACACATGGTTTAAAACTTTCCACACATGCTTGCATGACAAAACTTGGTGTATTTACTAGTTGCCATATCAACACTATATATATATATATTTTTTTTTTTTTTTTTTTTTTTTTTAATCTTTGTAAGAAATCACTGAACATTTATTTAACCATAGAAAAAGTAAATTTCTCACTGAAGTTGATTTTTCATCTCTGTTTTTGTGTTAATTTAAAATTCGACAAATCTGATATTATTTTAATCTCATCTGTTATTTAACCAGCAGAAGACACTAGCAGGGTTTAAATTAGTTGCGCAGGTGCAGGGGCACAACCCTATTAGAACTATGCTATTCTATACATTTATAAAATCTATTGAGAAGCCATGAGAAATAGATGAATTAAGACTGAAAGTCAATGTTCAGAAATTATTAATTATTATTGTTTTGAACTATGCTGTATAGCTGTGTTTTGCGGTGTTTTTGTTGTCAAACTCAAAAATGTGTTTATTTTTAATTATTAAAAAATCCCATTATTTTATATGAAAAAGTTAATAATTGTATTTTATTGATAAAATATTTTAGTTTGTCTTGTATATTTTTTTGATTAGACCAGATAACATTTGAATCTGTCATATGATCATGTTACAATGTGCCCCTCACATGTTACAACATGCCCTATCTATGGGGCATGTTGTCACATTTTACTTCCATTCTTTCAGGGTAAATCAAGAAAAAATATACACTGTATTAAAGAAACAAAACCACATAATTGTACTAGACATGTGTGAAATTAATGTGGAAAAGAAATTCCCTGAACCCCAAGTGGATTTACACAAACTGAGAAAGTCAAAATGTGTTAGGTTGTGCCCTGCTCTCCCCTACACATGGTTCTTTACACGTAGTAACAGTTCTATTTAGAACTGTATCATCCTGAAGAACCATGTTCTGAAATGGTTCTTTGTGTAAAAGTTTAGGGTTCTTTATTCCCGCCTTTTTGTTTTTCAAATCTGTAACTGTCAAAGCCACCTCACTACTGGTTTTCTGGAGCTCATGCAGTTGTACAACTACACAGGCTGTCAACAAACTCTCAACAGGTAAATTATTTATTTCTTAAAATGTCTATACATTTTCATTTTAAAAATTGTGACTAGTTTCCTATCAATTATGTCTCTTTCTCTTTTTAGTTTAACAGAACATGTAAGTGTGAGCAGCTCTGCTCAATTAGGGACACTCATCTTCTCTTCTCCACAAAGTAAGAGATATTGAATTTATGATCCATATTGTTAGAATTTTTAATTATTACTTTATGCCTAAACACCCAGTCAAAAGAAATCATCAAAGCTATCATGACTTTATATCACTTTTTCCTTTTAACACCATTTTTGCTAATTTTGGCCTTCATAAATATAACTGTTTTTACATAATCAATTGGAAGAGACTAACTTTAACTCTTAACTCAATTGTGTATTTCAGGTGCTGTCCCGTATCATAACCTCATCGTCTGCAGAGAGAAATTGTCACTCAGAATACACACATAATGAAGGACGTAAAGACATCATATATAGAGAGCATTGTAAAGATATTTCACTGGAACTTCATTACATCTGTATCATGTTTTTGCTACAGTTTGCCATGTCAATCAAAAGTAGAAGTACCTAATTGACACAACATCCTTTTTTAATATGTAAAACCCAAACAGAGGCAACAAAATATTATAAAGACCAGGCAGATAGAGGACAAAAAAAAAAAAAAAAGTCAATACATAATATATAAAAATAAAGTTAATAACACTAATATGAATAATATGAAGATACTAATATTGCTGAAAATAAACTATTATTAAAAAGGTTATTTATATGACCATTAAGGTATAGCACTTTCAAAGCATTGTTCTTTATGGAACCTTATTATAAGGGTTCTATTTATTACCAAAAACGATTCTGCTATTGTTTCAAGCCAAATAACCCTAATTTGGTACTAGTCTTCTTTTCTTAAAGGTGCAGTATGTAAAATTGACAGCTAGTGGTTGAAATGGGTACTGCAGTCCAAATTCAAAATATTGGGAGAGTGTTGTTCCCCCGCCCCCTCCTCCTCAGACTTAAATGCATCATTGTGCATTAATATGAGGAGAGTTCTCCGCGACTGCAGATCAACGTGCTACTGCATTTCTCTCCGATATGGTAGGACGTGAAATAAAATTAAACGTGGAGGATTTTAACTGTGAAAAGATGATTGACAGGCCAGTTTACTGTGACAGGATGCAACAGAGAGCAACCATTAAAGACACAATTGTATGACGTGTTAGTATGTCCCAAAGCTTGTCTACTTTTTCAGATTTTTTTGTCAGATTGAGGACGCAATACAAATGAGTGCAATTCACAATACAAGACATCGAGCCTCTGTGTGTTGATGAGCTGATTTATCCGCGTTTTAATGTGCGTCTGCTCATAGAGCTTACTATGGATGCCAAGGATTTTTAGGTCGGGTAGAATCTGCGATCTTTGACCCGGCTCATTTGCTGGCTTCCATAGTTGCAATACACTTGCTGTGTCTCAATTTACTTATACTACGCCCTAAAAGTATGTACTCTTTTTGTGAAGAAAAAGTAGATAGCCTACTTTTGAGTGTGTAGCAAAAAAAGTAGACAAGCTTTGGGACATACTAACACGTCATACAATTGTGTCTTTAATGGTTGCTCTCTGTTGCATCCTGTCACAGTAAACTGGCCTGTCAATCATCTTTTCACAGTTAAAATCCTCCACGTTTAATTTTATTTCACGTCCTACCATATCGGAGAGAAATGCAGTAGCACGTTGATCTGCAGTCGCGGAGAACTCTCCTCATATTAATGCACAATGATGCATTTAAAAGTTAATGGCCAAACATATATATTCATAAAAGTCCACATTGTTATTGCAGATGAAATATAACACAGATAACAGTAAATAATAAAAAAAAAATTTTATCAGGTTAAACTTTAATTAGTCACTCAAACCTTTTAACGAAACCTCTGTCGGTCGCGCATATCCACCATGTTCTGTAGTTTTTTTTAAAGGGCACCTATTATGACTCTTTTCACAAGATGCAAAATAAGTCTCTGATGTCCCTAGAGTATGTATGTGAAGTTTTAGCTCAAAATACCCAACAGATAATTTTTTACAGCATGTTTAAATTGTCATCTTTTGGGGCTCAGAAAAATGCGCTGTTTTAGTGTGTGCCCTTTAAATGCAAATGAATTGCTGCTGCCGGCCCAGGGGGCGGAGCCTCACGAGCTCGCTCAGAGCCAGGACAATCTCATCTGATAATATCAGAACAGAAACTCTCAGTTGCGGTGTTCATTTCGACCCGGAGTCGGACAATAATGCCCACAGAGCCAGAGAATATATGCTGTATGGAGATAGAACAGGTATAGTTTAGTTTAATTATGGTTATAATTTACTTGTCATCTGCTTTTATCCACTATTAATACAAGCCTGCTGTAGCAGACCCTGTCCGAATGATGACCAAAATATACTGATGAGTTCAGTGAAGTTTATTGTACCTCACACAAAAGATGAAGCGTTAGTTTTACTCCAGAGAATCACAGTAAGAGCTGAATAAACACAGTGTAAGAAGTGAGCATTAAAGTCTTATCCATAAACTCTCTCTCTCTCTCACTTTCATTATCATCAACATACACAGCGAAGTACACAAAACACTTGTAACACCTACTGTAACAGTAAACAATATAAACACACCTTTTCAGTGGGTGCTAAATAAACTGGTAAACCTTATATCCGTAAAACGACTCGATGAGCTGTCATAAAGAGCGCGCTCTCACTTTCATTTCTGCCGTGGTCAGTAACGTTAGGCCTGTCGCTCTGAAGAAAAAGTAGATAGCCTACTTTTGAGTGTGTAGCAAAAGAAGTAGACTAGCTTTGGGACATACTAACACGTCATACAATTGCTTCTTTAACGGTTGCTCTCTATTATATATTGAGCAACCGTTAATATAACCAGTAATATATTGGACCACTGTTACACCACGATAAAGAATGCGTATCACTCCGTCCCACGGGCAGCTTTGGGGCTCTCTGATCACTGTTTGGTTCATCTTATACCGACCTACAGGCAGAAACTGAAATCAGCTAAACCTGTAATAAGGACTGTAAAAAGATGGACCAACGAAGCAGAGCAGGATCTACAGGCCTGCTTCGATTCCACTGATTGGACTGTTTTTGAAGCTGCAGCCACCGATCTGGATGAGCTCACAGATACTGTAACATCATATATCAGTTTCTGTGAGGATACATGCATTCCTACCAGGACATTCTTATCATTCACTAATGATAAACCATGGTTTACTGGGAAACTCAAACAGCTTCGTCATGCCAAAGAGGATGCTTACAGAAGTGGGGATAAAATCTTGTATAACCAGGCCAGAAACAGACTGACAAAGGAGATCGGAGTTGCTAAAAGAAGCTACTCTGAAAAGCTGAAAAACCAGTTTTCAGCCAACGACCCGGCATCAGTCTGGAGAGGCCTGAGGAACATCACCAACTACAAATCACCATCCCCCCCATCTGTGGAGAATCAACAACTGGCTGACACTCTCAATGCATTCTATTGCAGGTTTGAGAAGCCCAGACTCACACCTCACACCCGCTCTGATGTGCACTTCACACATCCACCATCACCTCCTGCAACCCCTCTCCTCCCCCCTTCTGCCATCCAACCTGAGCTTAAGGTCTGTGTGGAGGACGTGAGCCGAGTCTTCAAAAAACAGAAGACTAGGAAAGCTTCAGGCCCAGACGGCATCTCATCTGCTTGTCTAAAAGCCTGCGCTGACCAACTGGCCCCAGTCTTCACGCAGATCTTCAACAGATCATTGGAGCAGTGTGAAGTTCCCTGCTGCTTCAAAAGCTCCACTATCATTCCGGTTCCCAAAAAACCTAAAATCACTGGACTTAATGACTACAGACCTGTCGCTCTCACGTCTGTGGTCATGAAGTCGTTTGAAAGACTGGTGTTGGCCTATCTGAAGGACATCACTGGACCCCTGCTGGATCCCTTTCAGTTTGCTTACAGACCAAACAGGTCTGTGGATGATGCAGTCAACATGGGACTGCACTATATCCTGCAACATCTTGACAGACCTGGGACTTATGCACGGATCTTATTTGTGGACTTCAGTTCGGCCTTCAATACCATCATCCCTGATCTTCTCACAGCCAAACTGACTCAGCTCTCCATGCCATCCTCAATCTGTCAGTGGATCTCCAGTTTCCTGACGGACCGGCAGCAGCGAGTGAGACTGGGGAAGCTCACATCCAGGACCCTCACCATCAGCACTGGCGCCCCCCAAGGGTGCGTTCTCTCCCCACTGCTCTTCTCCCTGTACACTAATGACTGCACTTCTAAAGACCCCTCTGTCAAGCTCCTGAAATTTGCAGACGACACCACCGTCATCGGTCTCATCCAAATGGTGACGAGTCTGCTTACAGACTGGGGGTTGAACAGCTGGCTGTCTGGTGCAGCTATAACAACCTTGAGCTGAACACGCTCAAAACAGTGGAGATGATTGTGGACTTCAGGAGAAAATCCCCAGCACTCCCCCTCTCACCATCATGAACAGCACTGTGGAAGCAGTGGAGTCATTCAGGTTCCTGGGCTCTACCATCTCTCAGGACCTGAAGTGGGCAAATCACATTGACTCCATTGTGAAAAAGGCCCAGCAGAGACTGTACTTCCTTCGCCAGCTGAAGAAGTTCAATCTGCCACAGGAGCTGCTGATCCAGTTCTACTCAGCCGTCATTGAGTCTGTTTTAAGCACTTCCATCGCTGTCTGGTTTGGTTCAGCTACCAAATCGGACATCAGGAGACTACAACGGACAGTCCGGACTGCAGAGAGGATTATTGGTGCCCCCCTGCCAGCCCTCCAGGACCTGTACTCTTCCAGAGTGAGGAAGAGAGCAGGTAAAATCATCACAGACTCCACTCACCCTGGACACCCCCTGTTTGAACTGTTACCGTCAGGACGGCGACACAGATCACTGGCCACAAGAACATCCAGGCACAGGAACAGTTTCTTTCCACAGGCCATTTCCCTTCTGAACACTTAACATGCCCCCCAAGGCATATGCCTGTAAGTGCAATACTCCCACTGTCTAGTGCAATATTCTCTAACTCAGGTGATATTTATATTTATATTTATATTATTCATACTGCTCAAAATACTGTAAATATGTTCATAATCTGTAAATGTTTATTCGGACTAAACCCAACTGTGACCCTACTTTTTTACTTTTATACTATTTTTAAATTTTTTATATATTTTATTTTTAGAATTTGTCTTACTATGTTTCTTGTTGTATTTGTATTTGTATTTGTATATGTGCACTCCTCCTCCAAAGCGCAATGGGTTGTGGGCAATATTGTTTCTAGTGAGCACAGAAATAGTAGACCATCCGGGGACTTCTGGCATACTCTTTTCAACATACTATGCTTTAGGACACACTTATTTTATTCTCACATACTGTTTAGGATGGATAGTATATACATTGAGACACGGGGACTGTGTTTTATGGCAACCTGGGGTGTTGAAATACTACTGGGTAAATTGGAAGTGGGCGGAATCACAGACGAAAACAAAAACAGACATTCCCGAAACGCACATTTCAAAGTAGAATATCTGGCTGTAGTATTGTTTTTCAGAGAAACAGGTATGTAAACTTAGCATGTTTCCTAAATATCTGAAACATATGGTATTTTTATGCTTTAGAATAGTCAAATTTACATACAGCACCTTTCTTTAACAGTATAGAACGTACTTTTTGTAATTAGGATGTGAAGTAATTACTTATTCAGATAATTACCTACAAAGTCTGACAGCTCAATATTCATTGGCCGATGGCAGCCATGTATTTCGAGATGCGCGAATGTCCTCAGACAATATACGGGCACCTTGAACAAAGACACCGCATGCCAGTTTTCAAGCCAGTCTGACTGATTGTTGCATCGCTAAAGCCATATTCATGTTTTGTCATTTTAGCACAGAATTTTTCACACGACCACAGACTGAGCCCATACATGTGTACAAGAGGGATAGCTGTTTTAGTAGAAATGACCACTTCAAACATTTTGGCACCCTGTTGCAAAAGTGAATTAAAATTGACCAGACTCCAGAGAATCTTTCGGCACAGGTTTGGCTCTTATGGGGAAAAAAAACCTAGAACTAGCTCACAAAAGTAGGTTTTGAAAAAACTGAAAATTTCACCAGGATGACAAACCCAATATGCTTTCTGTCAAGCATTCCAATGATATAACACTGAGCCAGTGACAAATGGTTTTTGAGTTCCGAGCCATTACATACTTGATCACAGTGGCACCACCATCTGGTCAATTGGGGTGAGCCTTGGTGACAGACAGGTTGGGTCCACTGCCATCCCTCAAAGTTTATACTTGGAAATTCTATCAATTACAACAGGGTTTCAGCATACACACTTGAACCCCCAATAATAAAGCAAAATCATCCAGTAAGCACCAGAAAGGATATGCTATTGAAATGCCCTTTAGTCTTGTAATGGGCCTAGCCCCACAAATTACTTGAGCAATATGCTACCCCACATAGTCCAGTAGAAATAGACTGGTGCATATCTAAACAGAAACAATGTAAACTGAATAAATATGCTTAAGTGTAGTATTTGTGCAAGTAAAAACAAAGACATTACAACAGATTATATTAAACATTTATTAATAATCATCAGAAGTCACATGACATTCAGTTATTTTTGGCCATAGCCATATTCTTTAACGTCAATGGGGCCAACAGATGCTCTTTCCCAGCGTTGATCTGAGGAACAAATGATTAGTGAGACTAAAGCCATGCATGACAATAACAAGTTACCAGAGTTAAACCAAACCTGTAAGCAGCTGATCACTTCCACTTCTGATGCTACAAGTGGTGTCACAGCAGCCACACACCTGGTCAGAACCATCTGCAGACACCCACCTGAAAAAGAAAACAACCTCAATTAAGTTAAAGCAACTAATTACCTGTACACTTATCTAGCAGGCAACATACCCATTAGCAGAGAATGAACAAGCTTTCTGTTCAGAACTTGGAGAGGTTGCCACCTTCAAAATGCATGTGATGTAGACCTGCAGAGACAATTGTACACCATGGCAGCATATCATACAAATGGTCACATAATTACAAGACATACATACCAGCCCACTGTCTGCTTGCTGGAACCGGAACGCCTCTAGCTGAAACCCTAGCTTATCACCTTGAGTCCGGGGCATAAAGTGAGACGTGGAGCCTGTGAGCTTGGCATCAACCAGGCACCTGTGAACAGAACACAGTTAGAAGTCACACAACCCTTCTGGAAGCTGGGAAACATGAGGTAGCACCTCTTACCCATTATTCTCAATAAAGGAGTATCTGGGGACAGAAGCAACATCAGGGACTGCAGTAGCCACGCAGCGGTCCACAAACACACGGACGGGAACATGGCTGTACAAACCCACTGATGCTTCAAGATTTATCATGTCACCCAGGAAGTACTGGTTAGAAGGTCTCTCAAATCTCCAGTCATCTGCAGAGAGAGAGAGAAAAAAAAGAAGTCTTAACAGATGATTCACAAGCATACTACAAATCTGTTTGGCCTACACCAACCAGTCATGAGCTTGAGGGAGAAGACAAAGACTTCCTCTGCAACCTTAGCTGAGGCATATGGGATCCAAGTGGGCATTAAGGCATCACTGCTCACATCAAGCACTCTGTCAAGGTATAACAATCAATCCCCTTTAAATGCAAATTATAGCATATTCTTCAATCCTGAGTTAACTGAAATCTTACCTCGGATAATGACACTCGATACCAACCACCGCAACACTGCTCCTGACAATAGGACTACCATATGAAGCCTCTTGTGGGGTGTAGATAATGTTGAACTTATAAACAAGCTCATCCTCAGTCACCTAAACAGAAAGGTTAATAGAAGAACAGTCACATAGACAGAACCTATTATTATTTTTGTCACAACAGATCCTTACCACTGATGTGCTGCTACATCCATGCAGTTCAGACTCAAAGATCAGCACTTGAGCAGAAGAATCCTCTCCAGTTGCAGTACAGCCTCCCAGTGTAAAGCCAGAGGACAACACTGGGTGCCCAGTCCCAAAGAAGTCCTTCATCACTTCCACATACAGTGAATTCTCTCCACACTGAGCAGCTACACTGTTGGCAGGAACAGGCAAAGGCAAGTCAAAAGGAACGTCTGGCTGCTGTGGCTCCTCTGGTAGACTTGGAAAGCTCCACGTCAGTTTCGCCACTGGACCCTGCAACAGCTCTTTTAATTGAACACCCATAAGATCTTGAGAAGACTTCCCAAAGTCAGTCCTGACTGGTGTCTGGACAGGAAACTGAGCGGGAAACCTTTGTGGTGCAAATACTGTGTTACTGGGAACCAAAGACATCCTGGAATCAGCCTGTCGAGAAGCTTGAGCTAATGTTCCAGGCTTAAACTCGCTTGGACTCTGATTATCTGCTGCTCCTGCTTTCCATTGTGCTTCAGAAAATCCAAGTGCAAGAATCAACACCAATCCAAATCCAACCTGCCAAAACCCCATTATTGCCAAGCTTGTTTCAATGACACGTTAGGGTGCTACCATCCAAATTTATGCAGATGTCAATCAGAATGGCTCCACCTCTCTCGTGACAAGCATCATTTTTCTCTGCACCTGCCAATTTACTCAGTCAATATAACACAGGTGAAAGTCATTGATTCTAAATGAAGTACCATATAAGGGCATGTTATTAATAGCTAAACCAAATAATTGCTTATTTGAAATATCAAAATGACAGATCAATTCCCAAAGTATTTTTGTGTCTTCCTTTTTTATTCATTCAGAAACATGGCCACAGAATTGTACACTATTCAAAATAACAAAGTTTAGTATGTTTCAGGTTTAGATTGTTACAAACGTTCTTCCCTCACATCAACAGCAATCTCCACAAGGGACTGAAATGGAGAAATTTTGTTCAGAACCAAAGGAATGCAGGATCATAACATTATTTTATTATAGATTCACTGATATGTTTTCTCCCCATTACAACTGTTATGTTTAGGTTGATCAGAGTGTTTGTGGATTCAATGTAGACTTTATTCTTTCTTGAACTATACTATATGCTGGTCAGCACCAAAAGACTATAATCTGAACAGTCTACTACAAAAATTTTATTTAAAATATTAACAAGTATGAACAAAAGACAAGCTCATTAATGAACAATTAAGAGCTTAAAACAATGTTGGTGTTTAAAGCATGTTTAACAAACTCCGTAGATTTTTATATCCAACTATATTATCTATACTGAAAAACATTGCGAATGTAGTAAATCCAGATTACATTCATATAGGCTACACACATTCATACATGGGGTGAGCAGGGCTAGTTGTAACACACATGGTTTAAAACTTTCCACACTTGCATGACAAAACTTGGTGTATTTACTAGTTGCCATATCAACACTATAGATATATATATATTTTTTTTTTTCAAAATTAAAAAATCTTTGTATGAAATCACTGAACATTTATTTAACCATAGCAAAAGTAAATTTCTCACTGAAGTTGATTTTTCATCTCTGTTTTTGTGTTAGTTTAAAATTCGATAAATCTGATATTATTTTAATCTCATCTGTTATTTAACCAGCAGAAGACACTAGCAGGGTTTAAATTAGTTGCGCAGGTGCAGGGGCACAACCCTATTAGAACTATGCTATTCTATACTTTTATCAAATCTATTGAGAAGCCATGAGAAATAGATGAATTAAGACTGAAAGTCAATGTTCAGAAATGATTAATTATTATTGTTTTGATCTATGCTGTATAGCTGTGTTTTGCGGGGTTTTTGTTGTCAAACTCAAAAATGTGTTTATTTTTAATTATTAAAAAATCTCATTATTTTATATGAAAAAGTTAATAATTGTATTTTATTGATTAAATATTTTAGTTTGTCTTGTATATTTTTTTTATTAGATCAGATAACATTTGAATCTGTCATATGATCATGTTACAATGTGCCCCTCACATGTTACAACACCTATCTATGGGGCATGTTGTCACATATACTGTATTAAAGAAACAAAACCACATAATTGTACTAGACGTGTGAAATTAATGTGGAAAAGAAATTCCCTGAACCCCAAGTGGATTTACACAAACTGAGAAAGTCAAAATGTGTTAGGTTGTGCCCTGCTCTCCCCTACACATGGTTCTTTACGCGTAGTAACAGTTCTATTTAGAACTGTATCATCCTGAAGAACCATGTTCTGAAATGGTTCTTTGTCTAAAAGTTTAGGGTTCTTTATTCCCGCCTTTTTGTTTTTCAAATCTGTAACTGTCAAAGCCACCTCACTACTGGTTTTCTGGAGCTCATGCAGCTGTACAACTACACAGGCTGTCAACAAACTCTCAACAGGTAAATTATTTCTTTCTTAAAATGTCTATAAATTTTTACTTAAAAAATTTATAGATTTTCTGAATTTATGATCCATATTGTTTGATTTTTTAAAATTATATCTTTATGCCTAAACACACCCACAAAAAACATTAAAGCTATCCCATGACTTTATCACTTTTTCCTTTTAACATGGTAAACGGCTCATACTGTCCATTTTTGCTAATTTCGGCCTTCATGAACATAATTTTTTTACATAATCAAAAAAGAGACACAATATAAGCTAACTCTAAACTCAATTGTGTATTTCAGGTGCTGTCCCGTATCATAACCTCATCGTCTGCAGAGAGAAATTGGCACTCACTGAGAATACACACATAAGGAAGGACGTAAAGACAACATAGAGGATTTTTTTTTAATGTAAAACCCAAATAGAGGCAACAAGATATGCAGGCAGATAAAGGACAAACAAAAAAAGAAACAATATTAATAAATAATATATAAAAATTATATTAATAATAGTAGCCTAATAATGAAGCTACTAATATACTAATATTAATGAAAATAAATATTGTTGAAAAACATTTAAGGTCCTGTATACTAGCACTTTCAAAGCATGGTTCTTTATGGAACCTTATAAAAAGGGTTCCATGTAGCACCAAAAAGGGTTCTTCATAGAACCATTTTTCTTAAGAGTGTACGTATGTACTGATTTCAATGAGGAACTTATTTCTTGCATTAATGCAGTATGTTATGTAGGTACAGTGTGCAAGCAATAACTTCACATTACCCTGTACCTCAATAACATTCCGCCTCTTGTCTTCAATCATTCCACTAAAGTCCTGGAAGTTTTATGAAATCTGTGTTTCAAGATGAATCCTCTGACTTACTTTCTTAGTGTTTTTGTATTGTTTTCAGTATAAATATCTCAAAGTTTTTAAATCATGATACATTTACTTGAGAAGCAAAATAACATAAGATATTAAGTCTTATTTTCAAAAAAAAAACTTAATGAGTTAAAGAGTTAATGCATAAAACTAGAAGAAAACAATCTGCCAGTGGGGTCAGAAAAATAAACAATAATATAAATGTTATTACCTGATTGGCAGATATTTTTTTCTTGTTTTAAGAAAAAAAATCACAAATTTTTATTTATAATTATTTCAGAAAACAATACTTAAAGGTATAGCGGAGGATTTTCTTTTTCCGGGTGGGTAGCCCAATTGGACTATTGGTCCACCTAAGTGTCAATCATTCTGGTGATATGTTTACGTAAGGCCGTCGTACGTGCTCGTGCACACGATTCACACGATGGCGTGCGCTCAAAACACAGGTTGGACTGATGCCTCAGTCGCGAAGTTTCTACTTGACAGGTAAAGTTTGGCATGCTATTTGGAGAAATCCATATAAAATCACTGCTAGTAAAAGTTAATGTAAGCTATGATTAGCTCGTGCATGCTCTCTTGTGCATACGTTTAATAGGTGTTCCCTCTCGGGAGCATGTAGAGTGTTGCGCATGTGCATTTTTTCAAAAAGTGGAGAGGGCGGTTCTTTTCAAAAATTCGGGAAAATCCTCCGCTATACCTTATGTAATTTAATATCTTATGTAATTTTGCTTGACAAGTAAATGTATCTTGTTTGAAGAATGTTTAGAATTGTCTAGAAAACAAGACAAAAATACTGAGGAAGAATTATTTCTTTCTTTCTTTTTATTGTTTTGCTGTGTAGGCTTATTAGACAGTGATTTGTATGCACAGTGTTCAGAGCCACTACAGGGTCAGGGTGACTGTCAAAGCGCCCAATCACAGAATGACAGGGGAGTTAACACCCGCCCTTTGACAGACTGCCTGCCTCCTATTGGGCAAGTTGAACTGGAAGGTTGGCACACAGGTGTTACGGGACTGGCTGCCCGCAGTGGTGAGTGACAGCTGCCCAGAGAACAGGTGTGTTCAGAGCAGACAGGTGTGTGGGTCAAAACATACGTGACTCTCTGTCTCTCACACGCAGGCTTTTTTAGAACCTCTCAAATCTGATTTAACATTTCTGAGAAGATTTAACAGAGAAACTTCAGGGTCATGTGAATATAGGCGACTTGATTTAAAATCTGATTTGATTCAAATTAAGTAAACGCTAAGGGCTGCCATCCCTCTGATTTGACAAAAAACACACAATATATATATTTTTTTAACTCTTATGGAAGGCGCACATACTATTTAGTGGGCCTTCAGACCTCTATCTTTCATCTTAGGCCTTATATAAATCTCTAAGAGATTACTGGAGGATCTCTCTTTATGTTTGCTGAACACAGGGGCAAAAAAAGGCAAATAACTTTCATTAATCAAAAGGTTGAGAAACTGCCACATCACACAGTTGAATGGCACCCAAGTGTATGGTTTCTCTAAATAATCAAAACTCCCATATTCAATGAGGCATAAGAGAGTGAATGAATGAATGAATGAATGAATGAATGAATGAATGAATGAATGAATGAATGAATGAATGAATGAATGAATGAATGAATGAATGAATGAATGAATGAATGAATGGGAAAAGAGAGAGAGAATGGAGACAGACAGGAGACAGGAGAAATATGCATGAAAGGGAAGAGACGGCCATGTGCAATGTGCAGCTGGAGTGTTGGGTGCAGACAAACACAACAGGCTGAGCAAATATTTGAGGCACCGAATGCAAACAGCTGGCATTGCACGGGTATTTGTGTGTAAGGGACTGAGAGATGGAGACTTGCAGAGAAAAAGAGTGATCATCATGGCCTTGTCTTTTACAAACTAACAATAAACGCAATAAAATAATAATTCCAACACTCTATATAGCATCTCATTATAAAAAAAAAAAACTTTTAAAGCACTTATGAAAAATTTACGCAAATAAGAAGTGTATATCTAACTTATTTCTAACATAAGAGCAAGCACATCCATTTGTAACTTGAATGGCTTCTGGTGTCTGGTGTTATTTTACCTGTCCAAAAATAGTCCGTTATTCAGCTTGATATCACAAACTGGTATTTCATATACTGTACACATTTGATCACACTGATCAAAACTAATAACAGGAGTTTTTATCTATACAGAAGGTTTTTTGGAAAGGTGTTTTCGTCAATTATACAAATGGTATGTTGTTAAACAACAGTACAATCCATTGAACACACTGTACTTGTGTCCCTTACAGTCTCGTTTTTGATCAAAAATGAAATAAAGCACCCTGACTAAGGTCAACTGTAACTTAACTGCTTTTCTCAACCGTTTTTATCAGTGTACTACTAATTGGCCATTGCTTTGTTGTCTGTTTGCCACATCATGTACAGCTACAGTACTGTTATGCAATAAGGGGGACAGGAACTGCATGTGTAAGTGTAAGACCTACATGTTCTCGTTAACGGATACGGCATATGTTCCCTGTAGTCAGGCTTGAGTTGAATGAAAAGAGGCGTGCTTCTCGTCGCTTTCCTCCTACTTCAGCCAACACTTTCCCCTCCACTGTTCCCGTCTGCTTTCCTCATCTATCACCAGCAAAGGCCCCTCTTATCTATCTCCTCCTTTCCCTCTCTGCAACCTTCCCTCCCTCTGCCACCCTGCGCTCCATCCATCCGTCCATCCATTCATCCTTCGGCTGATACCGAGCCAGCACTCCAATTTAATTCCCCATCTGTGGACTGCTTGAGATATTAGTCCAGAGATGAGATCCGTGACCCTGAATACGGGGGTAGAAGATTCAGCGAGGGGGGGGGGGGCAGGGTCTCCATCCCGAGTCGAAGTCACGTCTCTGGGCTTGGCAAAGACGCTGCTGCCTCTCTACCTTCCCGGATCTCCTCCTGAAGTAGCTGGGCTAAATATTTGCCCTCTGCCTCATCGCCGTCTGGAGATGTCCTCTCTTGCTAAGTGACCGTCGTCATCACCTTCCAGCTCCCGAGCCAACACCATCTCCACCCCTTCTCTGCATCAACCACGAGAGCTGGCACAGCGACAGCCGGCCAGAACGGAGGCTAGGAAAAGTTTGAGCGCTCAGCTCAAAAGAGGTCAAAACTAGTTCAGTGACCTGGAAAGAGATGGCTGATGCATTCCTAACAACGTGTAGGCCGAGGGTCTTACTAGCATGGAATCATCAGCCCCGGGGGGACTAAACTAAAATACATTTTCATGAATACATTTTTTTTTATAAAAAGTTAAATAAAAATAGCCAAATACAAATACCTTCACATTCTGTCAACATTAAACATGAAAACGCCACTAGATAACAGTAACACAAGACTGTGCTAAGAAATAGACATTTTAAAGTGATATCAGTTAAAGCAGTGGTTCTCCAAAGGTGCTTCAAGATGACTGAAAATTATTTAAAATTTGACTTAGACCTAGAGTCATATAAATTAAAGTCACAATTAAGTAAAGTCACATTTGTAAGTAGTGAGAGATGTTTTCTTTCTTATTGTGATGAATGACTGAGTGTAATAGAATATCAGAATATAGGGAGTTGACTAATGACTTGGTTGTTGTTGTTGGACGGGGTTTAATTGGACTGAATGATTGGAGAAGTTCTGCATATACGTCACCAGAGAGAAGTCTGCCGTTTTGGTCAGAAGGTCCAGTTATGACATTTTGATTAAACATGATGAGGTCAAATGAAATGCACATCATATTAATTGTTCACTAAATCTATAACACACCTTTAGAAAGAAAATACTGTAAATTTTCATCTTAAAACAGCATGGTCATTTTTATAATGAACATACTTGAATGAATATACAGTATATATATATATATATATATATATATATATATATATATACTGTATATATATATATATATATATATATATATATATATATACTGTATATTCGAATGAACTGTATATTCGAATGAATATACAGTATATATATATATACTGTATATTCATTCAAGTATGTTCATTATAAAAATATGTTCATTATAAAAATGACCATGCTGTTTTAAGATGAAAATTAATTATATATATATATATATATATATATATATACATATACATATACATATACATATACATATATATATATATATATATATATATATATATATATATATATATATATATATAATATCAGGTAGAAATTGTAAGGAGTAAATTTTTTTTTTATGATTATCCTTATCATTTAATCGATAAAAAAATTATATTTTAAACAAAAATAGACCAGTTGACATTCATTTTTGCAGACCTAAAATACTAAAAAAAAAAAAACTACAAAAAAAAACTGATAAGAAAATTCTAGGACTAGACCAAAATTCTAGGGAAAAAAGGACAAAAAAAAAAGTACTATACAAATAATAGGTATAGGTATAGCCTAATGGAGGTAGTGGATTTAGAGCATATAAGACCAATTTATTCAATATCATTTCCATGAGTTTTCGATGACTTAATAATAATTATATTAATTACCTTATCTTATTAATTTTCCTGATCCTCCCTCCCCTTTTTCCATCATACAAATTTCCACACAAAAGAGACCTGTCAAGCAGTCTTTGTGTTTCTGTGGAGCTGCTGTGGAGAAAGAGAAGAAACGGATCAGAGCTGACAGAGAGCTCTCGCTGGACCAGAAGCAGCCTGTGAAGCCACCTGAATATTCATCAGATTCATTAGCCCTTTTTTCTTTCCTCTCTAGTCTCTCATTCATCTTGCATTTAATTGCCTTAATTCAATTTAAACATTTCAGAAGGGCTGGACGGGTGGATTCTAGGAGGAGCAAGCACACGCCTACAGGGAAGGACGTGTGTATTTACACGCTCCAGCACATTCGGATTAATGACACCGTGCCAAGATCGCAGGGAGCGAAAGTTGCCGTGAACTTTTTTGCCTCTGAGGGCCAGCTGAGATTTGCCTGGCACACACTCGAACTCCTCCCAGCCACTTGACCCCAGACATCATCTCTGTACACGAGTATGTGTGTGTGTGTGTGTGTGTGTGTGTGTGTGTGTGTGTGTGTGTGTGTGTGTGTGTGAGACCTTGTGTCTGTATCTCTCATAGGCACTTCACATCAACGTTTCTATAATATAAGCTAATTAGGTCTTCATTGCTTCCTCATCTCTTTCTTCTTCCATCCAAACCTTTTTGCTTCTTTCATACTCTACCATGTGGCACGACAAAACTAAAGTGCTCCCATTATAATCAACAGATCTGTCTACACTGTATGTGATGTGACAGCTTTGTTAATTATAATGGGGACATTGTAGTTTTGTCACGTCGTTTGCTTCCAGCCTTGATGCATTGCAGACTGTACCAAATTACATACTTAAACTACACTCTTTGCTGGTGATTGACATGTTGTATGTCTCAGATTCGTTAGGCCCTAGAGAACACATTTTCAGGGAATATTCTTCAAAGTCTTTAAGCCCTTAGTCAGTCAAAGGCATGATTGCATGTAAACAAAGAAATTAGCATCTAGCTAAATAAATGAACTTCATAAAATTAATTGCTTTTTAAAACTTTTCATTACCATGCATCTAAAAATGTGGCGTGCACCTTGATTATGGTAAGGATAAGGATTTTCAAAATTATTTTTTAAAGGAGATTGCTAGGGCATATTTGTATTTGCGCTCCATTATAATATTTGGCATCTCCTTCACAAAATATCTTACAAAGTTTATTGCCTTGTCACAGTAGCCTTTAGCTGAATCACTGGGGGAATTAAGAATAAAAAAAATCTAAACAATATGTATGAAAAGCACTACAAATAATCTTGACATCGAAGTAATAGATTTAAACAGATATAGGAAGGCAGCACAACTGTTTTCAACACTGATAATAATAATAAATGTTTCTTGAGCATCAGATTGATTTCTGAAGGATCATGTGGCACTGAACACTGAAAATTCAGCCTATGCCATCAGAAATAAATTAATAGAAAATAGTCATTTTATATAGTATTTTTGATCAGATAAATGCATAAGAGACTTTTAGTAAATCTTTTTTTTTTTATTCTTGGGAACCCTGTAATTAAGAAAGCCAAAAGTGTAATCTCTCGTGTTTTGTGCAAGCGATTATGGGCAACATTAGCTGAAAAAGCGTGCACAGGTGCACATTTCAAAAACCCACCAGAAACAATATTAATATACCATACAATTTTCAATGTACTATAATTGGAGAAGAGCTAATATTATTCTCTGATTCAATTTAGGATGCATATTCAGAGGTGTTCCACTATGCCCTTTTCCTGAATTACACAATCCATCCTCTATCCTTCCTCTATTGTTTGTTTGCTATTCTCTACTCAGAGTGAGACTCCATTAGACAGGCTCCTCTCGCTGTCTGTGTCTCAGTTTGTCGTTTTACCGAGACCAACTGACGAGCAAAAACACAACTGAAAACAGCCAAAGAAGGGGTCGGCACAGCGATAAGACAAGATGGCCAAACAATGGGAGCCGCTTGCCTTTCTGAGGGAAGACAGCCCTGGAGAATGGAGTGAAACTGAAGATAAGACACAAGCGTCTGAAGAGGACAGCGATAGTGTAGGCCAGAGCTGTCACACTGAGAAAGACAGAGGAAGAAAAGTGATAACCTCTGCTCTGCCGTCCACTCCATATGCCAGAAAATGGCTACACATATGACCTTCTGCATCTCTATTGTTCTGCTGACTGTCTTTTATAGCCAGAACTTGCACAGCTAACACACGTACATGAAAGCACATGCATGCAAACACACATAAAAAAAGGTATAAATCTAAAAATGTTTAGTTAAATATTATTTTCACCAGGGCTAACATGCTACATGCACAAACACATGCATGTATCTGCAGGTTTAAAATAATGAAATGCAAGACTTTTTTAGGATGAAAAAAAATCATCAGGAATGTCATTAATGGAGAAAAGTGAGGCTTTTACAGAGAAAACGTTTTAAACATCGGTCAGTTAAACTTTATCAATGGTGATTACTGCAATAGACCTTAGTCAGGTTAATAGTCGCAGATGAAAACAAGGCTGTGAGAGATAGACGTATAGAGTCTTTACAATGGCATGCACTCTATAAAGGTCCAAGATCACGTAATTTTCACAACTTTTAAAACTGTTGCACAGAGTTTTTGTCCACTGAAAGTAACAATCGGATTGTTGTTAAACAACAGTAAATTAATTGAACGCACTGTACTGTACTTCTATCCCTCACAGCCCCGTTTTCATTCCCGTAAAAAATGTAATATGGCGCTACCCACTAAGGTCGACATAGGTATAAAAAATAAATAAAAAAAAAACCTGATTTGTTTTGGATATTATATATTGCCTTAAAATTGTTTAAAAACCTGCCAATTTGATTTTAATATTTGTATGCCCTTTATTTTCTAATATCTAAATTAAGATTAAAAATATTTCATGGCATAACTAAAATGCAATAAAGAATAAAATAATCAAGCCAAATTTTTTATAGTTTTTCACTAAATAAATTAATGGAAAATAAATATTTAATCATAATCAGGAAATGTCTCTTTTTTTATTTCCAAATTACAACCTCCACAAACATACTGTCATTTATTCTCTTTAACAAATTTAAGATCTTTTATCACCTTAAATTTTTAAACGTGACTGTAATACATTTTAAGGACACCCTGGAAGCGGTCACGAACACACGCTGATCACGAAGTGGGCCGGAGGTTTGTGTCACATACAGATGTGGGTAGCCTCGATACTGACAGAGAGGACACAGTATTGGTCCCGGAGGGGCTTCAGTGATGGGTGGTGGGAGATAGAGATCTTTGAAAGAGAGGCGGCGAGAGCATGAGAGTTTGCCTTTGGACCTGAGCATGTAGATGCCCACCCGCACGCTCTGCCACAGCCCCTGGCTCTTGTCGCTTTGTATCAATCTGCATCCCCTTGATAAAAATAGTGCTTAAAATAGAGGCCCACAGCAACAAGCAACATCATGACCAACGACCCTGGACCCTTATGCCTGGGAATGGCCTTAACTAGCAGTATCTTTTTACATTTTATCTTTACACTCTCATTAATCTAAATCAATTCCAAAAAAATATCCTCTTCAAAACTATCACAGAGTTGGCATGAAAAAGTTTCAGATGTTTGAACAATATAAGCCACAAACATAATAATAATGGGCAGTATCTTTCTAAACCAATGGAAGTCTAAAGTCAAAATACTGAGGCTAAAGTCATTACAGTGTTCCTTTATGTGTGCAACCTATTTGTTAGTTTGTTGTTAATGGATGGACTTATTCCTTACAGTAATACTGTTAAATCCAGATGGATTTTTTTCTCACTGGTTTCCCCACTAGAAGTTGAGCAGAGTAAGCACAGATACACAAGAGGCTTGTAAACACCAATTGCCTGGATTTAACCCTGTAAAGCCTGACTTACAAAACAATATACAGAGAAATCTTCTTCTTCTTTTTTTATTTGTATGGGTCAGCTTATTGAACCTTTATACAAAATATTAAAATAATAATAATAAAAAAGTTTGCATACGTGTTTTATATTTAAATTTTTTTATCGTATTTGATCCGTCAGGCTTTTATGGCCCATATAACATTAGTGATAATATGGTGTTGCCGTTTACACTCAAAGAGGAGAAAAATAATACATTTTAATTTTAAAATGAACAAAAATATGCTATTGTTGTTGAACACATCAATGGAATTTTACAACAGTATAACAGACTACTTGTATAAAATACATATAAAAATCAGTTGTTTGTACATGAAATTTATTTTAAAAATCACTAAAGATTTAATAGCCAAAAAAAGGCATTTCTAGCACAGACATTTTTAGTTATCCTAAAAGGCCTTTTACCTTCTTGGCTACAAAAAAGTATGACCTATCAATCAGAGGGCAGAAGGCATGTTGTAGATTGTGTACAACAGGTTTTTCAGCAAAGTTTTGATTGTGTTGATATTTTAGAGACCTTAGAAATTCATGTATCAAATATGCAACCGTAGGCTTTATAGTGTTAAGCATGAACACACTTTTATTCAGACCTGCATGCATAGCCTTCACAGTTCATTGAACAAACACAAGCACACCATAAAATATGTTTGTAGGCCTCAGCATATTGATATGATGCCTTTATTAGACCACCAAGTGAAAAGATAAGATAGCTAGCATCCAACAGTTCTTTACCTGGATCCGGACAAGCACCTGTGACTTCAGTCTCAAGTAAAGTAGTACATTGGCAGCTACTGTCCTCTAGTGGTGAGTTTTGGTTTTTAAAATCAACTGGATTGTTTTCATGTTGCAACAGGACGTGTGCGCCTATACAAATAAGACGTGTTTAAAACATGATCCCCCGGTTTCACAGACAAAGCTTAAGACTAGTCTCAGTCTAAAATGAATGTTTGAGCTGTTTTAACTGAAAGCAACATGCACTGACACATCTTAAAATATGCCAGTGCCATTGCATTTAAAGGTTTTCACACTTATGCCCTCACTTATATGAATACCAACCTAAACCTAATCTATGTAAAAAAGCAAATATTACATGTTAATAATGAAATAGTTCGCTAATTCTTTCGCATTGAAAAGTATCTGTGTAATGCTTCATTTGAAAGCTAGCTGTACCGCATTTGTGTCTGGCATTCTGTGCGGACATCCCTCCTCACTACCAGGACCCCAGCCAGGCAAGATGGCGGCGCCCAAACAAATCGCCGAGGAGTTTGAAAACTGGTTAAACGAGCGGTTGGACTCCCTTGAAGTAGACCGAGAAGTTTACGGAGCATATATTCTCGGAGTGCTTCAGGAAGAGGAAAACGATGAAGAGCAGAAGGATGCTCTTCAGGGCATTCTCTCCGCTTTTCTGGTCAGTGCACGCGCATGACACTTGCACGCTCAACTCAGCTGTCAAGATCTTTCACACGAGTGCCTCTGCTGTTGTGAATATTGTCAACTTTTAGTATTGTTACGACAAACCTATCTTAAACTCGAAATACGCTCGTGTATTGTACCATTTTATTGGTTTATTTGAACAATTGAAGTGTGAAAGCTGATCAAACGCTTGTTGCCATTCCCCGGTATTAAGTAGTAAAAACAATCGAACACAAGTAACTTAATTTCACGTTTGCCTTTTAAATCGGAAACTATATTTGGATGTAGGTTTACGTAAGGTCTGTGCATAGATCTGTGTTATGGTGGGAAGTCAGTGTAACTATTAAAATGCAGTCTTTTGCATGAACGTTTTACACTTAACTTACATATTGGTAAACAGAGGTCACTTAATTCTCACAGGAAGAAGACACACTTGAGGAGGTTTGCCAGCAGATCCTAAAACAGTGGACTGAGTGTTGCAGCAGATCTGCAGCGAAGAATCAGGCAGAGGGTAAGAGCTGACAGTAGAAAAGCTGAATCACATTGGCCCCATATAGCAGCTTATAACTGCAAGTGTCTCCATGCTATATTTATAATCTCAATTGCATACATTTAAAAAGTATATATTAATACTTTTATTCAGCAAGGACACATTAAATTGAGCAGATGTATTAGTAAAGACATTTATAATATTAAACATTTTTATATTTTAAATGCATGCTGTTCTTTTAAACTCTCTATTCATCAAATAATCCTGAAAAAATGCATCAAAAAGCTGCACAGCTGTTTTAAATTGTAAGTATCAAATCACATTAGAAAGATTTCTGAGCTGTGGTGTGGCAACTTTCTCTTCCTTTTTGCAATTTGTTTGTGGCTGAGCACACTCATCCGCTTTTTGCCTGTTGGATGTGCGCACTGTTGAATCTTTGTATAATATTTTTTTTGTTGTCTTTCATTTCATAATGCCATCTATATTATTTTACAATACAAAATAATAGTGATGCATACTGCGTTTGGAAAAAAAAGTTTTTTCTAATTTCAGATGAGGTTCAGGCCATTGCCAGTCTGATAGAGAAGCAGGCACAGATTGTAGTCAAACAGAAGGTGTCGTCAGAGGAATCCAAGAAGAGCAAGGAGGCTCTACTGGCTCAGTATGCTAATGTAACAGATGATGAAGAATATCCTTTCAATACATATCTGTTGTATTCTGTACTTGTTTCATGATTTCCATGACACCCAGTTGAGAACAAATCATCACTTAATCTCTCTCAAGCTCACGGTTCAGCTGATCCAGTGTGAAGCAGTTTCCTTAACATTTGTACTGAAGATGAGGAACAAGTCGTGATGGGAATACCCATTGAAAAATGTATCCTTTGTCGCTCTAGGAGAAGATCTCTGCTCTGGTCATGTTCAAAGTGTATAATATATATACCTTGTATATCCTGATAATGCTTAAATGACTTGTTTAGTGTCCAGTACTGTTGTAGGAACAGCTGCAGTATGATCTACATTATTTAGACTAAATATCCCTTCACTGCCAGCCCCAGGTCTGTTCAAAAACACCAATGTCGCGGATGTTTTAAACCGCCGCAAACAGCAGCGTGACGAGGCCAGAGAGGACGCACAGAAGAAGAAAGAACAGGACAAGATGCAACGCGAGAAAGACAAGCTGGTCAAGCAGGAGCGCAAGGACAAAGAGAAGAAACGCACTCAGAAGGGAGAGCGCAAGAGATAGAGAGGAAATAGAAACACTTTTGCAGACTATAATGCCAAGGTCATTTACCTAGAAGAGAAAAAACAATGAGACCTCAGCAGACACTGTCCCAACTAACAATGTATGCATCCATATCCGATTTTGGGTTTGATATTGTTTATTGAAAGATAATGTTAGGCTTAATGAGCTGTTTTCTTGGTTTGTACAAAACTAATCGCAAAGTGAGTGAGAATTATATCGTTATTCATTCATTTATTACAGGTGCTGGCTGCTGTGCTACTTGTTTATGGGTAAATTCATAAAATACGATAAATGTTCAGGTCACATTTTAACTCTAAAATCTACTAGATTTTACTAATTTGTTCCCTCTTTCTAAAGGGTTAGTTCACCCAAATTTTTAATTCTGTCATCAATCACTCACTCTCCTGTCGTTCCAAACCTGTAAGACTTTCGTTCATCTTTGGAACACAAATTAAGATATTTTTGATGCAATCTGAGACTTTTGTCCCTCCATTGACTTCTACAAAACGGACACTTTGACGCTTCAAAAAGTTCATAAAGAGAACGTAAAACTAATCCATATGAATTTGAATCTGAAGTGACTCGATCGCTTTATATGATGAACAGCTTGAATTTAGGATTTTATTCACATATAAACATTCATCAGGGAACATAAACAGAAGCTGAACCGAGATTAGAATTTCTGAACAACCATGTGACACTGAAGACAGGAGTCTTCAGCGTGACATGAGAACAAACCTGTTGCTGAAGCTCAAACGTGCTGTGTAACACGAGAATGAATTGGTTCTCGCACGTCAAGTGAACATGCTTGAGGGTCCGTTTACCACAACTGATGTGTGAGTTGATGAATGTTTATATGTGAATAAAAGCCTAAATTCAATGTTCATCATACAAAGCGATCGAGTCACTTCAGAACATTTTTGACTCAACTTCTTAATTCACATGGATTAGTTTTGCGATCTCAATATGAACTTTTTGAAGCGTCATAGTGGTAGTTGTGTCAGTGGAACACTTTGTCAATGGAGGGACAGAAATGTCTCAGATTTCATCAAAAAGATCTTCATTTGTGTTGCGAAGATGAAAGAAAGTCTTACAGGTTTGGAACAACGAGGGCGAGTAATTAATTAACTCATTTTGGGTGAACTAACCCTTTAAGGTAATCATGTGCACAATATAATTCATTCTCCCGGTTTACTAAATTGTGCCCACGTTGTAATAATTTGTTCCTTTATATAAAACACACACACACACACACATGAAGAGTTCAGATGCAAAAGCCTCTAAGTGCCATCTGAAATTTTCTTCTAGAATTATCATTTTTATCAAGCTTGTATATTTAAGTTCAGTCAATTCACTTAAATGGCAATGAAAATTACCTATTAATTATCATTTAAGTGAAATTACTGAACTTAAATTAAAAATGATCATTCTAGAAGAAAATTTCAGATGGCACTTAGAGGCTTTTGCATCTGAACTCTTCATATATATATATATATATATAAAGAATTGAAGGATGAAAAGTGACCTGGACTTGTTTCCATGAGAATCACTCTTTAACCTTTACCAGCAGATAACCAAAATGCTTGTATCTAAAAACAGTATAAATCCTCTTCTTATTGCCTCGGGGGACTTTCAAATAACCTGTGAACCTGTTTTATATGTTTTCCATATGCTGCTTCTTGGTAGCACTCCAGTGATTTTTAACAGAGTTACTCAAGACACAAAAATATATCTATGTTTATTCAGCTCACAAGCTTTTTCAGAACAACCTGAAACCAACTGAAGCCTTCTTGTCATGTAGCAATATATGGAAAGGGCTCAGAGACAACCCAAAGACAGAGAAACATTACTGCCAATGAATAGGAGAGGGGGACTTTTTGGGGCCTGTACCATGATGGTAGTTGAACAAACTCAGGGTTGCAGGATTAGTTTCGAGTTGACAAAACCAAACCGATCCAACCAGACTTTGTTGGTACCACTATGCTGATCGTAAACTTTCTCTGTCAACTCAGGCTTTGATCCTGAGTGTAGGAGTTTAGGTGTGACATTAGTAGCGAACAGCCAATCACATGCTGAGAAAGAGTGAAACTCATTCCAAACTCATTGAAATTAATTTCTCGCGAGAGAAGCAGCTCAATTCACTTATTAAATAAAAGTATTAAAATATTAAGAATTTAAACAAATTTACACAGCAAGAAGAAAATAGCTGTCTATGAAAGAGGACAACTAAAAGAAAAAGTCTTGTTACTGCATATAAGTGCAAGTAAACGTTGTAAAGTTAGTTTATACAGTTGATAAAAGGCATAGAGAGAATTGAACACTTAAGCTCACATGTAGTCATTTTATAGCTTCATCTATTGATTCTAAAGCGTATTTATTTACCTTTATATATTTTTTCATTTGAACTCTGCATAATAATAATTGATGAACTAACTTGTACACGTGTGATCGATTAAGGGTATAATAATTACATAAATAATATTTAAATCATACAAATTTATTAAAGCCAGATGATTTTGTCTTTAAAAATCATTTGCTATGTAGTGACCTTTAATTTGAAGTAGAAACAGGTGGAGTGACTTTATCGCATCAGACATATGTCACTTTGCTCAGAGCTGATTGGTCCAAGTTCGTTTTGCAACCACTTACCTGGAACATAACCTGCCCCGGACCAGGTTAGCCGTGGAGTGCAAGTTACTATGGCGATGAACACTACTAAAAGCCAAACCACTTTCATGGTGCCTAAAACCCAGGGTTGGCGCAAACTAAACTGAAACATACCAGCTTCATGGTATAGGCCCTTGGTGTGGTGGATGTTTCTGTCTCAGTTGTGGTTTATTTTTATTGTAGGGCAGTGAACCTAAGAGATGATCCTAATGCAAGAAGGGTATGTTTATGCATATATATATATCAGTTGACAACTGTTCATTTGAAGCTGCTAGATATTGTGCCAACACCTTGTAGACTGCCCTCTCGGATACTACAATGGCCTGCACTGTAAGCAAACTGATATCTTTAAGCCTTTATTGTCTGTCAGCTTGAAAGATCATGTGATTTGAGCATTATTTTATCAAAGCAACAATATTTAAAATTTTGTACGCTAAAATATTCCAAAATTGGTACAATAAATTGAGCTGTGTAAATGAACGTGTTCACTCTTGACTATGTGACCAGTTAACTTGAGTCACAGAGAATGTAGTTCTGCCTTTTTATATGATACACTTGGTGTCATATGTAGGATTTACAAATTGGATTTTTAAATGGGATGTTGCAAGGCAGATTCAGATTCAGTTTGTCCAAAAGGAACATCATAAGCTATAGTTTGTATTCTCTGGGTGTCACTCCTGATTGCTTGAAAGCTGTTACAATTTCTCAATGAATCTTCTATTTATGCAATAAGAGCTCTAACTCTTGAATACTGATGACTGGTAAAACTGTTGAACAATCTGTTCTCATCTATCCAAACACTGCTTTGCTTACCTCATGTTTTTCTTTACATCAATACAATTTAAATGTTGTAAAGGTCAAATCTGTTTCTTGACCATATTCAGGGTTCAAAGTCTAAATGATTTTATGATGGAAACCACCAAGTGAGGTACACTCTTCAGTAATGTTTATTCTGTTAAGCCAAAACTGCTTGATTTAAAGAGAAAAAAAAAATTGCCTAGGATTTTTAGAACTGAATGAGAGAAAGGGACTTGTTTACAAATGGCTTTCATTATTTTGCCAACCAGCTGTTTTTAATGAGTTGATGGCAACACTGTTTTAAAACGTACATTATTCTGAGTGAACAGAAATTCAGAAAATTATACTGGATTATTTTACAAGTGGTTTCATTTTATAACGACAGGGATCTGCTTTTTTAATTAGGGCAACATGAATTGATTAACATTGTATTTTGGATCAATGTTTAATTAAATAAACAGTAGTTTTACGCATCAGTCTTTGAGTTCTGGGACTTCACTGCTGTGTTATTTTAATTGTTAAACTTGAACAAAAGCAAGGGCAATGAAACAAAACAGTACAAGCACACGTCATATGAACAATGTCAGTCTAACATTTGCCAGTAACAGGTTGTTCACATCATTTATTTCAGTCTATGAATGATGTTACTCTCAGCAACTGAATATATCCTCGAATGAGGTACATCGCAGACAGATTGATCACATACACATACTGAAAAATAGTGACTGATATCTTGAGTTCAATTCAGAATTTAGATAAATTGCAAATAAATAAAATCACGTTCAGATTTTCCGAAAACAAAAGACAGATTTAGAAGGTAATTGTGATTATCATTGCTTATTCGGTGAGACCACTAAAAACCAAGTGCTAACATCAAGAAGATCATGCACAAATAAATAGGTAAATAATAACAGGAAAACTAGAACACATCCTGCTGTTCATAAATACTGTTTTTGATTTTGTGAATGTGTGTATCAGCGGACCTAAAATTAGCTGAGTATTTTGTATAGGTTGTAGGAGACACTAATTAAACTGACAAAAAACCGTTAACACTTTTTTGTTTCGAATGTAACTATTTATACATTTCTGTCAACTGGGTAAAAATATCCCATTATCCTCCAAAGCCACAGACCTTACTCTTGCTGCGCATTCTGTACCATTATCACCATTAGCCAGTTAGAAGGTCCTTCTGATTTCATCTCTCTTTCTTTGACAGCTGTTGAATCAAACTTTCATTCTCTCTCAAAACGCCTTGTTTTTACTGGCAGCTCCTCTGGGGTCCTTGGACAAATAGCTCAATATTGATCTTACTGCCATAATTCCATGTATTTTGGAGAATTTGATTATAATCTGATTGGTGGTTTTCACAGAAGACTGATAAATATTAATGAACTAAGAATTCCATCTGCTGCCCACAACTGAGCCTAATGTATCACTATAGTGGAATAACTTAAATAACTCATTCATTCCTCTAAAAAATGCAATCCTATCACCTCTTATGCCTTTTTGTACAGGTTAGACCGATGTTACTTTGTGTCGGAAACGCACACACACACAAAGACTGTATACCTGCCAGAAAGTGATCACAGGGTAGTCAGTACTCTCTCCAAGCTGCTCTGCTCAGGACTGTCTGGGCCAAAAGGGGAGCAGGCACCTTTCACGTGTCCCTCCTCTAGGTAACTGCTTGTTTTAGGCAAAGTCATTTGTAATGCACACCAGAGAGCAGTTCGGGCCTTTCTGGTGCTGCTGCACATGTCCTTCACTGCAGAAGCCAGCAGAAGTATCTCTGTGAGATTTGAAATACAAAATAAATAGCGTGATTAAGGGCATATAGGGAAGAGTGTGTTGAATCTACCCTGGGTCAAAAACATCATCAGCAAATACTGCAAATTAACTGAACATAATACTTTATAATATAATTGTGCGTTCACACCACCACCGGTGAAAGCGTCAAAATTCGCTCTGGCTGCCCTGCCAACAATGCCATAGAAAGATTTGTGGATGCTCTGACGTAGATAAAATGCTTGGTCTTTTTTTTTTACTTTATTTAAAGGGGCCGCAAAGCAAACAAGCATGTTGATCGTTATTTTCAGAGATGGGGGACTCGAGTCACATGACTTGACTCGAGTCAGACTCGAGTCGAAAATTTAAGGACTGGAGACTTGCTTGACTAAATAAAGAAAATGACTCGACTTGACTTTGACTTGAGATCCAATGACTCGAGACTTGACTTGAACTGTATGACTCGAGAATGACTTGATATACATTTTTATATAAATTATCGCAACATCAATTGATGAACAAAATGAAAGCAACGGAACCATTGACGCCAGTCATCAGATTCTGCGTGATTGCGTGACGCTGCACAAGCCCAGGAAAAACATACATCGCGGTGAGCGCGCGCTAAATACAATAACATCTCCCAGCATCGTTTCTTTTTGGATATAAACACTAAAATTGACCATATTCATACAAGATGATTTGCTGTACGCATAATAACTGGCAAGGGATGTCGGACGACCATCACAAGCTCGAACAGTCGAACTTCATTCACCACGTCTAAAAGTGAGGCTTGTTTAACCTGTTTGTTATAGTTAATTTGACTATTTTTAAATCTAGAGAGAATATTGGTCAAAAGAGCATGCCTCTTTATACACAATTATGTTTTCAAATGTAGCTTAATGTTGTCAATATTCAAATGATAATTAATGATGGCATATGTTTTGTATAACATTTGCCACATTTCTTTCCAATCATACTTTAAAGCCAAATATGTCGTTCTTTCCAATGACAAAAAACAACATAGAAAACTGTTAATGTTTTGTCGTGTTTTATGTTTCTCTTAAAGCAGGGTTAGATGTTATCAGGGGTTTGGGGGCAAAATGCCAGCAGAATTAATATGCACCAAAAATTCAAAATGTGGTGGAAAAATTGCCCTAGTATGAGTTATTTTTATAATTATAACATATGATATTAACAAATATTTCCAGAATATTGGCGCGATTGCAAATGTGATAATGATTTTATAAAACAGTTCAGTAAACAAAGAGTGAATATTGTGATGTGACATTTTAGACCTAATATTCCAAATATTCTCTGTTTTTGCTCTATTTCTTCAATGACAATAGTTCCAAACAAGCCACATAAAGAGTGATGCGTATTTGTGATTCAGTGACCTAGTTGCTTAGTTCCAGAACGAATCTGCCGTTTTGAACAAATCAGTTGAATGAATGCTTCTATGACTCGTACATTAAGATGGTGATTTGGCGCCACCTATTGGCGGTTTTAACTTCATAATTAAAAATAGCCTATACAACTAATATAAAGGGGATGCCAGTTTGAAGAATGCCATTTGGTGGCATAGGAACCATTATACTTGAAATGTGAATTGTTTAATACCTTTTAATGGTCTTCTGCAATGTTTGAGGCATATTTATTTTTTCATGCTTTATTGTTGGCCTAATTTCAGTTACATTTACATTTTAGGCTATGTAGTTTGAAATTTAATTTATTTTTTAGATGTTTATTGTAGTAACCACTCAGCTGTGAAATGCATATTTAAAAAAATGCTGCAAATAAAACCATCAAACTTTTATATGACTTGCCAGTGACTTGTGACCCAAGCTACGACTTGACTTGACTTGCTTGACATAAAGCAGTGACTTGACTTGACTTGACTTGCTTTTCACAAAATTGACTTGGACTTGCTTGAGACTTGAAGGTTAAGACTTGAGACTTGCTTGTGACTTGCACATGTGTGACTTACTCCCACCTCTGGTTATTTGTGCAGACTGACCAAGTAAGCAAGTAAATAAGTTAACCTCATGGAATCCTTTAAATCTGAAAGTAAGAAATTGATCGATGGATCTTAACAGAAAGAACTTAACAATTATAGTGACATTATAGTGAATTATAGTTTGCCAACGAAATAAACCAATTAAAAGCCATTTGTGTGGTGTGGCTTTTGTGTTCAGGGTTAAGTGCTAGTCTAATTTGTATTCCCCTGAAAAACAAGTGTTCTAGCGCAAAAATGTTGCCTATAAATGGTGTTGTGCGCCTTCTTATCAAATTCCCATGATCAACCTGTCCTCTATTTTGCTTGGGAACTAATGTGGTCGGAACCAAAGTTTACAGGACTGCGTTCTCTGGAATCCTCTCAAGCGGAGGATTTCTACATTCCGATTGGTTGCCGCCGAACCGCGCCATAGCTCATTACCATAAAGCTGACCTGACTCTCCGCGACGCCCACACCGTCCAAGATGCACTGCGCTGCTTCTCACCGGAGCTCGCCGCCGACTCACATTGAAAATTAATGACTTCCGGCCACTTTGACGCTCTCGCCGGCAGCGGTGTGAATGCACAGTAATAGGTTGGGATTATTTTATTTCCATTACTTTTATTATTTTATGTCTTTCACCTTGTAATACACATTATATAGGCACAAGATAAACCTACGCTAACTAAGCAACAGGTTGAGTAGGAAATACCATTTGCAGCCCCTGTCATCTTCCACTTTCTTAGGATTGTGGCTTCACACTAGTTTACACAAGATGTGTACTTCCTGCTTTTTGTTACAGTGCATTATTACTAACCCCTGTCCTCTCTAAAGAAGGCCGCCGGCTGCCTCTGTCTGCTGTTAGCATTGATGAATTCGTCCTTGCGGCGTGCCTGAGTGATGTAGATGATCTCGAGATGCCTGTCCAATGCTGAGCTGATATTAGCATGAAACGGAAAACTCCGCAACTGTTCCATCTTGCCTAGCAAACCTGCCACCTACAAACACAAGGCAATTTTGCATTATAATAAGGAAGAGACATCTCATCTGTAACTATAGTCTAAATCAATGTCCATTTAACTCTAGAATATAAGATCACAAAATAAAAAAATTGGCAAAAGCAGGGTTAAAAAAGAAAACATTTTCATCCCATGTACCCCCAAATATGATGATCCCCTTCAAATATATAATAATAATAATTAATTCAGTTTATCTTTGTTTAAGCCACAACAGTGGTTTTCTCTTTTGTTGTTTGATTAACTGTGGTGACACAAACAGCTGCGGGTATATGGGCTACTGTCACTCTAAGACGAATGCACATAATATCCAATACCAGTAATGACAAGAATCCGTTTTCTTTCTGTTTACAACTCATAACCAACTGCGTTTACGAGGAAACTGTCCGTTCAAGCACTAATGGATAAGAAAGGGAAGGGAATTCGGTGTTCACGAACTTCATGTAACAACACATAAAAATGATAAACTCACTCTATGATGGTTAAACTTTGCAATTAATCTGTGAATCACATGCATTCCGAACCGGGGGACAGCTAGCTTGTACGGATCATGGATCAACTACGATACCCGATGCACACATCGCGATAACGATGCTAAAATGATACATCGTGCAGCCCTAATATATATATATATATATATATGTGTGTGTGTGTGTGTGCAGTATATATATATATATATATATAGGTTTCCAGCAGCACTTTGGAACTAAGGCGGCCGCCTAAGCAACACACGCCTTAACTACGTCGTAAAAAAAAATGTATATGAGGATTATGAGCGATATCCGCCATGTTACTCTGTCCTGTTTTCTCCCTTTCAATTAGAGCTTAGATTCTCTGCCCGAGCCCGAACTTGACCTGACCCGACCCTCGAGTAAAATATTTACCAAAATATATCTTTCTTTTTTTTTTTGAAAAGCTGTTTATTTATCAATTATAAATTGTTATTTAAATGTAATATTTAGTGTTTAATAAATAATTGTTAAATTTAGTACAGAGCCTGTAGTCTATAGCCTGGAACACACCAGTTTTTGTGCGTCGGCCGACTAAGTTTCCTCAGTGTGTTCAGCACCGTCGGCTGAAATCGGTCCTCGACGGCTTTTTTTCGGCCGATTCGACATGTTGAATCGGCGTCGGGCCGTCGGTGAAAGAGGGAACTCTGATTGGCTGTTCAGCTTAGTGAACGAGTCAGTGCACGAAAATAATAGCAAAACAGCGGGCAAAGTCAAAACGGTACAGATAGAAGGCTGTTCTAATGTTACGTCATCTTACGTGTTCCTTTGGCGAATATTTCAATATTAACACGAGAGGAGTGGAATAAAGAAAGTGTTTAGCAGGATTGATATTCAAAACGGTAAGCACGCACTGCTTTGTTTACGGTTTGTGTATCTGCAGCCGGCAGCGTCGGTTTCCCTTTTTGAATGACGAATATAGACGAATATATCTACAGAAATAGTTGTCTCATTTACACACAGGCGCAGAACGCGCATTCCAGCTAACAGTCGGCAGTAGTTCTCTCGGTGTGTTCAAGTGCAGCTTTTTACCCCGACGCGAGGCGACAACACAGTCGGCTTTCATCAGCGCTAGTTCGTCTGCGTCGGCTTGGTGTGTTCCAGGCTTATCACACAAACAAGCCCCTCCCCAACACATTTTCTGCGGGAAACCCATATATATATATATACACACACATAGTCAGTATAAAATAAAAATATACATATGTGTAAAATATTTACATTCTATTAAGTTGACAAAGTTTATTTTTTCCTACCCACCATGTTAAAAATACTGTTGCAAAACCTGAAGACAAACATAAAACTATGGATGCCAACAGAATAAAATCATTGTGATTATTCTTTCATGATTTCAAAGATTTCATGATTTTTTAAGGTACAATATAACAGTAATAATATTTTACATTAAATATTTTTTATCTATGTATTGTTATTTTATTTACATTTTTACACTTTTTCGGCAGACATGCTTAGTACCCTCTTGTGGGCCACTATATGAAAACCCTCAGCTAGAGTTTTATGAAAAATACTGGACAGAAAGCTGACCCTGGCCTGTTCACGCAGCTGGTCTACAATGAGCCTGTCCACTCTGGATGGGTTTGGAGGCATTTTGGGTAAAACGCTATTGGTCATCATGGACACACATTTTCCTGGGTAAGTCTTTGTAAGAACAGCTTCTGCCTGTCAGAAAGAATACCATATTACATTAGTTTCTTACCTCATAATGCTTGTGAAATAAATATAGTTCAGTATGCAAACTACATGGTAATTTAAAAGCATGATTCACCAAGACAGAAGCAGTGATAAAGTAATCCATAAATTATTTTCTTTAAAAAATACTTTGGTTTGGCTATAATACTTGAAAATTCATGAATGAAATACATGACTACCCTCATGTCTCAAGAACATCACACTTACATTCTTTCTCTCTCTTTCCAGCATCCTCCACTGCTCGTAACATTCCTCCAGGTAAAAGTGTAGTTGACTGTTGGGGCTTCCGAGTGCCTTGCCAAACTTAGGCAAAGTCATGGCAGATAGAAACCCAGAGAACGACCCATATCCTGATGCTTGGCTCAGCCCAATATATTCTTGTAGATAGGGGCTGAAGGGTGAAATATCTTCAGCAGGCTGACACTCATTCCTGTCGATGAGGGACGCAGAGCAGTAGGGCAGTTGGGGTTGTGACTGAATTGGTTGGCATGCACTTTTTCTGGGATCACCCATCTGATATAGGAAAGGGAAATGCTGTGATGGTGTTGCTTTGGCTGAGTTTGAACTAGCTCCATTGTATCTCATTTGTCCTCTGTACATACTGCCCAGCCCCTGGTATGGACTCTGCAGGAGTCCTGTTTTTTTGTCTGCTTCTTTCGGGAAACCAGAAACTGTGGGTTTCATGCTTAATCGCTGACTAAAATGCCCATCGACCATGAGGCCCGCCAACGACCTGTTGTTCTCTAGCTGGAGGTCAAAATCTGTAATGTCCACATTTCCTGCTTTCTTCCTTAAACTTTCAAAACTGACCTGGCCTATTGCACCATGTCGATTTACTACATTCCCTTGACTCAAATCAGCTGGGACTCTCGCTGCAGCCCGGAACAACTGTTGAGAAGGATGTAATGGAAACGTTCCAGACGTGGACGTGAGCTTTGCAAACCCCTGTGATCCATTGTTGCTGTTGGTCTTTGCTGAAATGTTAGCTTGGATTTGATAATGGTTTGACTGGACTGGCTGGAACTGCTTCACACCAGTTTGAGCTGTCAGAATGGCTTCTTTGTTTGGGTGCAAGGTTGGAGGTACGACGGTAGGTGAAAAAGGTTTAGGTTGCATAAACCCTGAAAATTCATTTGTAGTATAATGATTTTGTAAAAGAGTCTTTAGATCCTCCGCTTTAGATCCTTTTTGCTCCAAATGGTTGCGGGTCACCTCTCTCTTAAAATTTGGTGTTTGAGTAATAAGCTCTGACATCCTTTGAAAAGGATGACTCTTCTGGTCTGCCATGATTTCCTCTGGATTCCTCTGTGCTAAAAGCCCGTTCGATTCTCTGCAGTAGTTCATATCCTGCTCTGCCAAGAGAAAGGCCAGTTTACTGACATCCTGCAAAGAGAAAGGTTGGGAGTTTCTGATTTTATCTTTGCTCACAGATGAAAATTCATGAGATGAACTGAAATAGGAGTCATCCATTTTTTGTGGAGGGCAGCAGTAGTTGTTGACAGTGCTTCTATAATCAGACAGGCAGTTAGTGGTGCTGCGGTATCCTTCATCCTTCTCTGGTGTAATATGCTCAGGTTTACTTGCCCTGGACTGGTAAAGGTTAGAGATTAACGATGGGGGTGTGTTCAGGCCTGGGGGGCGAGGGAGATCTTGAGGAGAATATGCATCAGCCTCTCCATTACAGGAGGTGAAATTACAGGGAGGTGAACAAGCATCAAATCCATTGTAATTCTGGAGTTCAGCCCACTGATGAGATTCTCTGCCTGCTGTCTGAGGACAGGCATTGGTCATGGCTTTAGGATAAGTCTGGTTTGATGGGAATCCAGAAATGGGTGGCATCTGCACATCAATATTGAAGTACTGCATGCTATCCTCTCTTGTTAACTCTGGAGACCAGACACCTTTCAGACTAGAAAAATACAAAAATATATATAAAGATTTTGTTATGCATCAAGTTCATGCAACAAGCTTAAAGAAAGCTGGTGGATGTTTGGATTAAATTATAAAATTACTAAAACTGACATAACACATTAACACAAAACAATAAATCGTTTAACATACGCTCATTTTTTAAGTTATGCGGTCATTTATATGGTTTGACACAACCAAAAGTCATCAGGGTTAGAGAATTGCATAGAGAATTACGAGGCTGCCACTTCCGTCAAATTTCGTGCCGCCTCCGGCTCTCGACAAAACTCGGACAGGCAGTCACATGCATTGTTCAGATACACTTTTTCCACCGTGGCGGTTGTGTTACGGGTTCCCGGCCTGTGTCCATTCTCAAACCGTATAGTTTGCCGATAGTGCTGCGCAGATCATAATCCGCGGGTCGGGCGGGCCAAGTAATAAAAATATAACATTCCAATTAATCAAGGGTGGATGACAGATAAATCATTATAATGTGTTGACTTTAATAAAGACACGTAACTCTCATCACGGTAAAACGCAATGAACGTGCGTTACTCTTTTACTTTCCATTTTAACAACGTAATTCTCTTCAGGGAAAACCAGTCAAGGAAAACATATGCCAGGGCTCGACATTAACGCTTGTCCGGGACACGTGTGTTTTTTTGAAGGGACAAGTGAAAGATAATTGTACTTGCCCAACCGGACTAATGCCCTGATTTGAAAAAAAACGTAATATAATTTTTTTTTTACATAATTACTAGGGAATCACCGAAAACATTATTTAATTTAATGTAAGTGGCGATTGATAGCCTATAGTAGTGTTGTCAAAGTACCGGTACTTCGGTACCAAGTCGGTACTAAAAATGTGACGATACCAGCATTTCTGTAGTACCGGGTATATTCGGTACCCACTAATAGGCAGCTGCTTTAAGTCACTTCTGTGTTTTTATCTAAGCGCGGGGCTCCAGACTAACTTTTTTACTTGGAGCACTGTCTGTGGCCGATATATCCCACGATATATATAGTGTCTGTGTATATTAAATTTAAATATTTAAACTATTTAAATATTAACCCTGCATGTTCTGCTTGTCTCTGTGTGAATGAATGGCGCAGACGGGCGGTTTCATTTACCTCACACACACACTGAAGCACGAGCGACGCTCGCGCTGTTTTCAGTCTCTGCTGCCTCACGATTAGCCTAGAAATCTAGACGCACCCTAGCGGCAGCAAAATTTATTTTGCAGCCAGGGTAGTCTAGCAACTCTCCGTTGACTTTCGAGCTGGAAAAACCAAACTCTAGTCAGGCCAATCAAAACGTGTATAGAGTCGGTGGGCGGGCTTAACATAATGACGGCAGAGTTGTGACGGTTCTGCGTGAATTCCCTGCTACTTGAAAACAAAGAATGGCGGCTGCTGGCGAACAGCGGTCTTTCGAATCAGCTTTGGCCGCGACTCTGGAGGACTTGAAGTTAAGCTTTTCTTTGAGAAAAGAACAAATAACGGCACTTAAGTCATTCTTAAAAATGTGTTTGTAGTTTTGCCGACCAGATACGGCAAAAGTTTACCCTCCGCTGGTGGGCAAATGCTCTGGTTGGTTGTAGCGCTATCCTGTTGCGTGCAGAGGGAATTTGAAAGACAACCGTTTATCCCGCCCCTCGGATTGAGCTGTGCCAATGGTGAGTTGCCAGACCTACCTCACGATATGATGACATGATGAAATTCATCTCCAGAGCCACTCTGAGAGTCACTTCATGAGCATTTTACCGTTTAATTTGAGAAAAAAACTATCGTCATAACATACACACACACAAACTCAAAGGTCTTCACGGCAACCCGTCAAAAGAAAAGTTCGGTTTAACTTTAAGAAATTGACAGAAATAATTATATTAGGCTACTGTACAGTAGATTTAGCTACGTCTCCATGCGATTTTTTAATAAGCAATATTTACGTTTAAACAGTATGTAGCCTTTAATGCTTATATGTATTACTTATGATTACCGTCATAAATAAAGTCATTGAATTGAATTTAATATATATTTTCAAATAGTTAAATAAAATAGAAAAATAGTTCCAACAGATTTTGCTGTGGTACCGAAATTGGTACCGAGAATCGTAAAATTTTATTGGTATTGGTACCGACTACTGGAATTTTGGTATCGTGACATCCCTAGCCTATAGTTGATATACTAATGTATATACCTACTAATGTAGGCCTACTGCTGGTAACAAAGTTGCGCTGTTGAGGCTTGCACAGTTATTTATAACATATTATACAGTTAAGAAACATCACACGACCAGAGTGCTGTTTTCCTTAATGCCATCAGGATTGAAACCGAGACGCTGATTTCATAACAGTACAATAAACAAATAGTTAAAATGAAGTCACTTACATTTTAGACACAATGACTGGCAATAAAGCCTCTGTTTAGGCTATTAAGGAAATGTAATTTTGCCAAAAGAAGAACTTTTAATTTAAATAAATGATATTTTTAAATCAGCCAACTTCAGTGTGATATGTTACCATATTATCATGCTTAACACTGAGAACTTGAATAATTGTAATGTGATGATCAGATGCAGATATCCAAAGAATATCATAGGTTTGGGCGGTTGGTGGATGGATTATTTATTTTTAATAGCGGATTCAGGTGACTCAAAGTGCACCAGATTAATGAATTTATCTTTAAGGCGAGACACTACAGGTGAATAGGGTAAAAAATTTTACTAAGAGATATCACCATGAAACTTTTCCAGTTGATTACCTAAATTAAGATGAGAAAAAAAATGTATTACAAGTTTTCTGTAATTTAATGTTTAAATATGCAAATGAGTAATTATCTAATTAAATATGCACTAATTTGCATATACAGTATTTTAAAAAACTAAATCTGTGTATTGGATAAAGCCAAGTTCAAAATTCTTTTTTCATTGTGTTCACGTTAGATGGGGAAAAAAATTACAGAGGGATTTATGGATATCTACTTTTGTTATCCTGTAAATCAGAATATACTGTCAATAACCTTAAAAAAAATGTTTTTTGGAATAAAATGTTATATAAATCAGGCAAGGAATAATATATTTACAAATCCCTCTGTAAATGTCTTCATAATATAACTAGGTACAAGACTGGAAAGTTTGGTGTATATAGGTGCTACTGAAGTGGAGATTTCGGACTTGAAGTATGAGAGAAAAGTCATTTTGAGAAAAATGGCTTTAAAGATTATCAGCCAATGAGATTGCGCATTTAGAGTTAAATCCCCCCTTTTGCTTTCACGATTGGTTGCTGATAAAAAGGAAATGTCCATATTTGGAGAGAGAGCTTTCTAACGGTGTATGTGATGACAGGCTGCCGGCAGCGATCGCGGAGCAGCGGGATGATTTAGAACGCCAACTTTTGTTGAATTTATGAGAAATCTACAGATGCAAACAGAAAAAGTGTAGTAAAATAAAGACCTAAATGTGTATTTCAGACATTTTTTCACCACAAGTCTGAAAGAAGACATGTTATTGAAGACAAATATCTCAAAATTGACCAGTGAAAAAAAAACTATGTTTTTGCCTGCCGTGTCTCGCCTTGAAATGTACAAAATTTTCTTTCGGGAGAGTATGCCTCCGGACCCCCCTAGAGGTACCGAGCTCAACCAACAAAAATACTGTGGGAAACACAGTAGGCTATATGATTGTCTACGAAAAATACAAATTTAATTGTCTTATTATTAAAATACATTATCAGGATTTTACCAACACCGCCTCATTTTGAGCCAGGAAAAACCCTGATGGCTATTACTGTCATAGGAATAATATTATAACATTATTAGTATTAGTATCATGTAGTGTAATGTAGACTGAGAAAATATATCACAATTTAAAAGAGGTTTAAAGGGTCATGAAACCCCCCTCTTTCAGCTCAAGTCTAGCTCACAATCTTTTTGAAAAATGAAACTTAAATGGGCGTGGTGGCTGTGAGAAGAAGGGAGGGGAGTGGGTGTGGTATGGCACGGCAGGGGAGAGGGGAGGGGGGGAAACTGTCATCGCCAGTGGCCCAAACCAGAGACAATTTATATAAGAGACATGCCACTTCCTCAATCCTCAATACAACTATATAAGGAAAACCCGTAACGGCAAAGATGGCGGTTGTATGCACATGTCCCGCCCCTCCTGCTGGAAAGCCAATCATCTGCTTTTAAAAGTCAAGCCGGGAAACATTTAAGCCTATCGTCTGGTTCCACTGACGCATGCGCACAGTTGAGGTTTTGCGACAGCGGAGAGAGAGAGAGAGCCCCGGTCGCGCGCGCGCACTCTCTCTCTCTCTTCGGAGCCAGGCGAAAGTGTAAACAAGACTTCACCGTCTCCAAATTAAGCGCTGTCTTGCTCTCTCTCCCGCACGCATATTAATCAAAATAAAACGACATTATGGTAAAAGGTCGGAAGACCAAAGTTTCATGTGGAGCATTCGGAGATTATTTTTTCCTGAATTACCGCTGGGTGTGAATTGTGCTAAAATTCGTTGCCTTATCTTCTCTGAAATGCGTTCCGCACATTCAGCTGACATAAAATTACTCTCTAAATAAACGAAAAAACCTATCCAGTGATGTAATGTTTTCTGTGTTGACACTAACCTTGTGGGATGTCCATGTGCTAACTGCTGGGATAATCACACAACCGTATGACACGTCCAATTCGCGAACTAATGACTCCTTTGAACCGATTCATGTTAATGAATAGTTAAAACAACTGATCTATACAATACATTGTTATTACTGATAAAGTGCAAACCTGCTTATATTTAAATAATGGAGAACAATATTGACATTGAATATTGCACAACACCGGCATTCTGGATAGAGACATAAATGAAGTTGGTGTCGTGAACCCTTGCGCATGCGTAGTAAAGTATAACCTGTGGGGAAAAAGGCGTTTTAAACCTTATTTTGGGGCAAAGTCATCAAACTTTTTCAGCGATTTTTATCATATTTTACTGCTGTTTCTATACATGCAGTTTTTATGTCCCGGTGACCAGTGAAAGTGCAGTTCTGACTCTCTGCCCATTCATTTAGATAGGAGCCTGGTCTTGTTAGTCCGAAATAGCTGCCCGGGGGCGTTGCCAAGATGGCGGCCGAGTGGCACGACTTGCCTAAAAGGACTTTGCCCAAGCATATCGACTGTCACTAAAAATCAGTGGTAAAACGTGAGGAAATGCTAGATTTTTTTTATAGCTGGCAAAGTTAAAGTCTAATGAAATACACGGACACCTTTTTTGTCCTTTCAAAAGTAACTGAATGCCCTGCTACATATATTAGCCTACTACAGTAATCATAATTCTATTTAAAACATATAAATGTACATGTATATGTATAGTTATGTCATTATAAAATATATATTTCTTTATATACATATAAATGCATATATTTGAAAATAATACATTTTCCGCTTAAAAAAACAAACATTCCGTACACAGCCTAGATCTAAGCGCCCCCTAAACCCACATAATAAAGATGGACAGTGACATAGAAATTTGCACAAATTAAGCATACGTTCCATACAATTGAGGTATTATCGAAATATCTAAATTTTAATAACGAGTGATTATTTAACAAAAGGCAAGTAAAACGGTCAGGGTTACATTTTAGACACACACACACAAACACACACACCTCTGAAGCGATAGAAAAGTCCTCAGGACCGCATCACTCGCAAGACGAAACCTGCATTGGTGTACAAGGCCGAAGTCCACCATTCTCCCGTTGAATGGTTGCTACACAACACAGTTTAGATGTGTCCGTAGTTGATGGCCAACCAACCGCCTGCAGTCAGAGTCTAGCCCTGGCAGCATCGCGGGGAAAGATGCACTTGAATTTTTGCACCACGAAAACAAACGCGCGTCCCATCATTGCTCTCTCATCTACTACGCGTCTGTCATTGGAAAGTTCCACGTGGTGTCATGAATAATTAAGAGCAAGTGTCTTCTCATTGGATAAGAAAACTCAGTACATGAATAATAATGAGACACCGATGAGTCATCAAAGTACTATAGTGCTCTGCCATGTCACAGCCTGTGACGTGGACACGATGAAGATTTTAAACCCGGAAGGTGAAAATAGCGGAAAAAAACTGAAATTTAACCATTTCCCCCCTACTATTAAATCTAACAGATGCTAATATTGTCTTCAATGGTGTTCAACACACATACCTCTGTTAAAATCTCCGAAAATTTGGTTTAGGGTTTCATGACCCTTTAAGTCCCCTTTAAAGTTCAGGTACAAGTCAGTACACAGACCTTTTCTTTGTTCAATTTGCACACTGAATATGGGTTGGAGCTCTTAATTTTTAACTCTCAAAGTGCTCCAGATTTACGAATTTTCTTACGGTGGGGCATGCCCCGGGACCCCCCTAGAGGGGCCGAGGTCCACCCACCACAATCTCACAAAATCCTATGGGAAACACTGTATTTTAACAGTGTTGTTCTATAAACAATATGATTACTTGCTTTTGATACTTTTTTTTAACCAAATATTATTGCCTCATTGTTATTATATATGTATTTTAAGTCATTTTAAAGGCTCAGGTCTTTGCTTAGGTCTATTTTTATTACCACAAAAAAAAATATCCGATTAGTCGATTACCAAAATAATCATTAGTGACAACCCTAGTCAGTTTATATTGTTATATAAGTTTCCCTCAATATGTTAAATGCATTGGCAGCCTTAGAAATTATATTAAACATTGTTTACTAAAGTCATTTGAATCAGAAATGAGCAATTTTCCACTTATTATTAATAATTAGCATTACAGGTCAATTTCTGATACAAAAAATCAAGAGGGACTTACTTCTCTGAGACGTATGAGGAGTATGGGTCCAGTGAATCTGGTTCTTCCAAGATGTCGGACACTAATCCATAAAGATCAGTCTCACTCCCACAATTACTGGCATCTACCAGATTTCTATGCAAGACAAACATTGGTATTAGATACACAGTTATATCTAGCCGAATCTCCAGATGACACTGAGGCAAATTGATTCACTTGCAAATTGCATCCAAGACATAAATGACTGGATGTCAAACAAAATCTTACAACTCAACCAAGATAAAATAGAAGTTTTGATTATTGGATCAAAAGATCAGAAAGAGAAATTGATCCTTAAACTAAATATACTGGGATTAAACCCAAGTCAAGTTCAGAAAAATGTAGTTGTCTTTGACTCTGATTTTAATTTTAAAGCTCATGTACATAATATTACCAAAACAGCATTTTATCACCTAAAGAACATTGCTAAAATAAGACCATTTCTCTCTGAGCAACACAGACAAATTAATGCATGCATTTATAAATAGCAGGCTTGACTATTGTAATGCCCTCTTTTCTGGTCTACCAAAGACTACAATTAATCAACTATAAATAATCCAAAATACTTCTGCTCGAGTATTAGCAAAGACTAAGAAGAGAGAGCACATTACACCTATATTAAAGTCATTACACTGGTTACCTGTTAGTTTTCGTATTGATTTTAAAAACCTTTTATTAGCTCATAAGGCATTGCATGAATTTGCTCCAGATTATCTCTCAAAAATGCTTACAGTATATGAACCTAGAAGGACTCTCAGATCCTCGGATTATTTTCTTTTAACTATACCACAAAGTAGAACTAAAAGATTTGGTGATGCTGCTTTTAGCCGTTAAGCTCCTCGCCTCTGGAATAACCTTCAGGAGGAAGTAAGATGTGCTGAAAATATTAATAGTTTTAAATCTAAATTAAAAACATATTTTTTAGGCTGGCCTTCCTGTAATGACTTATAATGCTTTATATATTTTTCTTCATTTTTAGTTACTTGTTCTATATTTTAATCCTCATAAACTTCATTCTTATTCTTATATTTTAATGGGTCTATTTTTATTTATATATATATATATATATATATATATACTAACTATTGTATCTATTGTTTCTTTCTTGCATGTAAAGCACTTTGAACTGCATTGATTTGTTTGGAAAAGTGGTAAATTAAATAGGCTTGCAACAAACAACAAAACCCTTTTGGATTACAGTTTTAACTGTTAATATAGTTAATAACTTATAGTATTATTATTATTATTATTAATAAGTGTCAAAATAAAAATAACCTGTTATTAGGCATGACTTGAGGCCAATCCACTGATTTACAGTCTTCCTGAGTTGGCCAAACTGTATAAGGTAGTGGTGCGCAGTCCTGCAATGTGCAGTCCGAGAACGAGTTGAAGAATCTGCTGTCACTGAAATTATGCTGTAAAAAATTTAAGAACACAGCATTTGTTGATAAAAGGCATATAAAAAAGGATATATATATATATATATATATATATATATATATATATACATTTAAAGTATTTTCAAAAAACAAAAAATATCCATCAATATTTGGAAAGAGATTCAAAATCATATGGTCTTTTAAGGCGGAGACTGATATCTGACATCTTTATCTAAATAACTGCTAAAAGTACGTTAGTTCCAATTACTAACGTTATACATTGAGACATACACGCAAATTGCATACCCTCCCTTGATGAATAGGTGAAAGGTAAAATGGCAAATTAATATTCTAAAATCATAATTGTATTAATTCTTTTAAAAATATCTTTATGATGTATTGACAGTTTGAACGACAGTATGAAGGTCTTCTCACTTGAGTCTTGTTGGTGGAAAAGTAGGAGCCTGGAACTGAACTATGAAATCGATCAAAGACCGTTCTTGCTCCATTTGTATCCACATTGATTTTGTTTTTCACTGCATTATTAACCTTAAACACAGGAGAAAATTATATGAATATGTCTGAATGATGTGCTGATGTAAAGGGAAGAAAGTTATTATATTTGTATGCATACGGGTAAAAATTAACGTTAACTATATGAAAATGGACAATAATGACATGACAAATAACACACACACCCCAACATATATTTTCATGTTAGTACTATATATAATTATCAACACGCGCCAAGTGACTTTTTGTACATTAAATCTAGTCAAATGAGGCCTTGTGCGGATTTTCTTTCGCCTGGTGATGCGACATATCTGTTCTTCTTACAGTCAAACATGAGTCGATATCATTGCCTATTACTTTTCTTACTATGCTAATGAACGTTTTAATTGGGTAGTCTATATGTACACGTAAAATCTGTATTCGGTCGGTAACCAAGTTAACTTAACAAGCAGACAGAAAAAGTGAACTAGCCAAAAGTTTTTCCTCAGAACAACAAGCTCTTAACTTACCTCCATTGACAATGAACTCTGCTGGCAGGGGGCCTCTCTATAAATTACTAATGATATAAATTATAAATATATATTGTTCACGATTGTTCTAATTAATCAGATGATTTAATGTGAGAATAAATTAAAGACGTCAACCTCACGACGGGCCAATTCTTTCACGTCAATTTTTCGGAGAAGATCACGCAACCTCGCCCGTGTCTCTTCAACCGATGTACCCGCGAAGCCTTTGCGGTCTCGAGCCGACAGTTCTATTGGCTAAACCGGCTTCAATTAGCCAATCAGAGTCAATGTAATGGTCGCGTGCAGAGTTGCAGTTTTACGCTTAGCAACGCACTTGAACACAGAAGAAATAAAAAAATAATCAAATGAATGAATGTCCCAATAATTGATCCTTTTTTTTCTCTCGCTTTATTTCTTTTCAAAAATTTTTCTTAATCAGAACTGTCTTAATATAAACATAAATTATATATTATAATTAATGCTACATCCCTTTGTTTGTATATTCCTATCCTCAATATGTCACTATTATTATCGCTATTATCAATATTACTAACCTTTTGATTTTAAACTTATTTTAAAATTGTGAAATATAAGAAATACATTTAATTAAAAAGAAATAAACGCAAAAAAGAAGAAATAAAGCGATAACACAGGATGAATGTCACTAACAACACAAAACCACAAGATGTCGCCACTACCCATCAGTAACAGATAGATAGATAGATAGATAGATAGATAGATAGATAGATAGATAGATAGATAGATAGATAGATAGATAGATAGATAGATAGATAGATAGATAGATAGATAGATAGATAGATAGATACTTTTATTTATTTATTTATTTATTTTGCAGAATAGATGATTTCCAAGTTCACGTTCTCTCATTTATCTATACCAACTTAGTTTAGTACCAACTTAGTACCAAAATAGTTTTAATTATAAAAAATACTTACATTTATAATACGTATAATTACGTAAAAATGTATAATACGTATAATTATTATGTATTAAATACGTTTTCAGATGACTGATGGCATATGGTGTTGATATGGGTCTTCAGCGATTCAATTGGTCTGAAGACCTTGTGTGATGGGGGTTTAGAGTAAAAACCTGTTTCAAGACCCCCGAAATCCCTCCTCCTTCTCATACTCCCTTCAAAGTCAGCAACAGGCAGCCCAGGGGGAGCTTGAAACAGTCTGACGGACAAAGGGGGAAAAGTCATGCAGAGTCGCTCCTGCGCGCAACAGATATTCCTGGCAGAGTATGCGATTTACACTAGTTCGTGAGTTTATCGAGACTTTTTGTTTTCGATTATCAAATAATATGTCGACAAAAGCATAGTTTGTGGACTCACATTGTATTCAGTGAAAGTTAGGCGGAACTTTCCGGGAGAATGCAGGCGAGTGGAAGTTTGTGTCAGTTTTTGGCACTGATGTTGCCGTGCTGTTTCGTGGCGTCTGGACAGTATCAGGGAGATAATGGGATAGCCGTCCCCGACCACGGCTTCTGTCAGCCCATAACCATCCCCCTGTGCACGGACATCGCTTATAACCAAACCATAATGCCAAACCTGGTCGGACACTACAACCAAGAGGATGCCGGGCTGGAGGTCCACCAGTTTTACCCACTGGTGAAGGTACAGTGCTCGCCTGAACTTAAATTCTTCCTGTGCTCTATGTATGCTCCGGTGTGCACAGTTTTGGAGAAAGCCATCCCGCCATGTCGCTCCATCTGCGAGAGGGCAAAGCACGGGTGCGAGGCCCTCATGAACAAGTTTGGCTTTCAGTGGCCAGAGCGGCTGAGATGTGAGCATTTCCCAGTGCTGGGAGACGGACACATCTGCGTGGGCCAGAACGACTCCACGGCCACGGTGGCGCCCGTCCACATGCCCGCTCCAGGAACGCCGGGCGTTCAGCTGTTTTCTTCGCCGGACAAACCGTTCCGCTGCCCGTCAGTGCTCAAAGTGCCATCCTACCTCAGCTATAAGTTCCTGGGCGAGCTGGATTGTGGTGCTCCGTGCGAGTCCTCCAGAACACATGGGGCCTATATGTTCTTCACGGACCAGGAGATTGAATTTGCCCGGATTTGGATCCTTATCTGGTCCTCTCTTTGCTGTGCGTCCACTTTTTTCACCGTAACCACTTATTTAGTGGACATGCAACGTTTTAAGTACCCCGAGCGTCCTATTATCTTTCTGTCTGGCTGCTATACCATGGTGTCCATTGCGTATATCGCTGGTTACTTTCTTGGGGATAAAGTTATGTGCAATGAGAACTTTTTTCCCGACAGCTATAAAACCATAGTTCAAGGTACGAAGAAGGAAGGGTGTACGATTCTGTTCATGATGCTGTATTTCTTCAGCATGGCTTCTTCGATCTGGTGGGTCATCCTGTCTCTCACCTGGTTCCTGGCGGCCGGTATGAAATGGGGCCATGAGGCTATTGAAGCCAATTCACAGTACTTTCACCTGGCTGCCTGGGCCGTTCCGGCCGTAAAAACTATTAGCATCCTGGCCATGGGGCAGATTGATGGAGATTTGTTAAGTGGCGTCTGCTTTGTGGGCCTGAATAATCTGGATCCCTTGAGGGGCTTTGTGTTGGCCCCCCTCTTCATCTACCTCTTCATTGGCACCTCGTTCCTGCTCGCCGGTTTCGTGTCGTTGTTCCGCATCCGCACTATCATGAAGCACGACGGCACCAAGACTGAGAAACTGGAGCGCTTGATGGTCCGCATAGGCGTCTTCTCGGTTCTCTACACCGTCCCGGCCACCATCGTCATTGCCTGCTTTTTTTATGAGCAGGCCTTCAGGCAGCATTGGGAGAAGAGCTGGATCAGTACGAACTGTAAGAGCCTTGCCATCCCCTGTCCCATGCACCCCGCTCCTCACATGACCCCCGACTTCACCGTCTTCATGATCAAGTATCTAATGACTCTCATTGTAGGGATCACTTCGGGGTTCTGGATCTGGTCGGGAAAGACGCTGCACTCTTGGAGGAAGTTCTACACACGTTTGACCAGTGGCGGGCAAGGGGAAACCACCGTATGAAACGGGAGATTGTGGTCCATGTTTTATTGCAATAACTCATTTGAGTTATCGAATAAGAAAAAGATAAAGTGCCTTAGATTGTCAGTATTTTGAAAGCAATAATACTTGTCTATTTTCAGACTGTCAAGAGACTTTCAAGTGGAAAGAGAAATGGGACATGAACCACTTTGCTTCCCCAAACAAACACAGACAATTTGATACCAAGTGCAGAAATGTTTTCCTCCCCCATTCTGTTGTACCTCTGTTTTTTCTCATAAGCTGCTGGCCATAAAAACTCAACTTGGAAAGTGAGATACCAGCTGGGAATTCAACAAACGACAGAGCAAAGAGAGCCGAGGGGGGAGGAGAGCTCGAAAACTTGTCATCTAATACGGCAGGCAGTTGTGTCAAAATGTAATTAAAACAATGTACATATTTGTAAAAATCTGTATTTGAACATTATTATTATATATTTGTATTTATGCAAATCTATCTTTTTGTGTTTTTCAAAGTTTGATAGTCTTCTGTATTTAGAATTTGTAGCCACTAGTCTCTCTCTCATATCTTCTATACTCATGTGTGTCTCTCTGTTTCTAATTAAAGTTGCTGTACATAATACTTCTCCTTTTCCCTCCGAAAACTTTATTTAGTCCTAAAGTGAAAGAAAACCCCTTCTCATTATGTGTGTTGTAGATTTAAAGGAAAGCCTTTAAATAGCCCTCATATACTCGCCATCATGTTGTTCCAAACCTGTATGTCTTTTTTCTTCTATTGAACACAAAACAATGGTTTGAAAATGTGTGTGCGTTATTTTTTATTTTTTACTTTTTAATGTTTTGCATTTACTTACATTGTATGAAGAAAGAAAGACATACAGGTTTTGAATGAACTGAGGGTGAGTAAATGATGACAAAATGTTCATTTTTGCATAAACTATCCCTTTAAGCATATAGTTTTGTCATAGAAGTTATTGCTTTAATTAACTGATAATATGTAGTGTATATGTCTTGATATTCATATTCTTCTTAATATATCTACCAAATCTTTATACTCTGTGTCCCACAAACACTTTCCTAAAACCAGAGTTTGGAATGATTGTGTGAATCAGAGAGAGAGAGTGCTGTATTTGTTTGATTGTGGTGTGAAGTAGGCAGCCGTCGAGGAGCAAATGGTTCTCGCATGGTCCTGAGAGCTGAGGCATGTGGGGAAAAAAAGGGAAAGCACATGATGAAATGATTGTGTGTGTTTGTGTGTGTGTGTACATCACAAACCAGCTTGCTTTTGCCAAAATGGTGGAGTGTAGTGGTCTGTGATCAATACAAAGCTTTTCTACGGTGCAGGTTTTTATTCCACTAACTTTCTGACTCCATTTAAGGTTGATTGATTTTCATGTCTACTTTGCTTTAGCCTGTGAGTGTATGTTTGTGAGCTCAGGTTTCTAATGCCCCTGGGCAGCCAATTTCATGCTCAGCAAGTCAGCCCTTCATACAATGTTGCCTTCCCCCTTTGTGCCAAATCTTACTCATTTAACACGCACCACTTTCTATATGTGTACTTCATAACCCGTTCTTATTTTCAACAGTTTGTATCCCTAGAATTTATACATCAAATAAATGCCAGTGAGAATTAACATTTATGTGAGTGTATAAGGGAAAGTTCATTTAAATATACACTATACCAAACTTTTTTTTAAGATGTCTCTTATGCTTACCAAAGCTGCATTTATATAATCAAAAATACAGTAATTTTGTGAAATATTATTACAATTTAAAATAACTGTTTTCTATTGTAATATATTTTAAAATGTAATTTATTCCTGTGATGAAAAAGCTGAAATTTCAGCATCATTACTCCAGTCTTCAGTGTCACATGATCCTCCATCCACATTCTAATATGATGATTTGCTGATCAATAAATATTTTATGTTAATATCACATTTGAAAGCAGTTGTGCTGCAAATGCCTAACTAACACTTTTTCAGGATTCTTTGATGAACAGAAAGATCAATAGAACAGCATTTATTATGTCAAATTATAAATGTCTTTGCTGACACTTTTGAACAATAATACATCTGAGCAAAACAAAATTATTAATTTATTCTATATATATAATGTATACATATAAAATGCTGTTAAACATGTAAAAGTTCTAATAGTATTTCATGTCAACTATGTAACCATGTATTCATGTTCTCAGCAGATGCTTGCTTATAAAAGCAACTAAAGAATAACATGCAAATTAATTACATCAGCTGAGAAGGCACAAGTAATGCTATAAGCTTAAGCTTCCAAAATATCCAAAAAGTATCCAAAATAACTGCAAATACATCTTGAAAGCATGATATCATTATGATACTGTACCGTACAGTCCACGCTCAGGGCCTTTATAGTGCCGGTGGTAGATGATTTTTCTTTTTCTTTATTATTTAACATTCATCTACATGTTCACAAGATATTGTTGTCTGCTACAAAATGTAATACTAAACTTGCTTCAGGACTTTACAACTGACATCAAATGAAGACCAAACCAAAATTGTTTAATGTACAAAAGTAACAAAAGTTTTCTAAAAATCAAACAATGACATGTATTTATATAACCCCCTGAAAACCCCCTAACAATTCACCACAAGACACAGTATAGTCAGCATAAACCATGTTTTGGCCACAGCCCACCAGCTGAGAACCACTGCTTTATACATACACACTCCAGTCTCCATTACATTTATTTAAACACACACAATCCAACAGAGATGATGGAGGCTGCAGATACCTCAAATAGTATAATATCGAACTAGAAAGCCTAGCGGCTGCTGTGTTAATATAAAATGTTGTGTGTAGGTATGCGTGTTTATGAGTCTTAACAGTAAAATGATATGTCCTGTAACGCAATGTAATCTCTCCAAACATTTAGTCAAGCACGAATGCTCATACGGTACGCGCAACACTGGAATCCCCCTGAAAGATATAGTAATTCAACTCCCCCCTGGAGATGATGTCATTACACGCATGAAGGGCAAAAAAGAAAACTGATCCACCCTTAAATCTCAACAAGTACAGAAATTGTCCCATCGTTTTTAAATCTATATTGTTTTCTTGTTTTCCAGTAAAAAAATATTGAATCTTAAAAAGAACAAATTTACCTATAAAGGAAAGTTGACTTTTCATATTGAGAGAATATATCTTACATTAAGTTCATTTTTATTTGTATTTTTCTTAGCCCGTTACACTGTAAATGGTAACCTGCAATTGTTACCTTACAGAGCCATTTTACCTTCAACCCATAACAAATTTTGTTGGAATTAATTAATGGTAGCTACTTGGTTAATGTTAGTTAATGCATTACCTAACAATGAGCAAAACATTTGTTACATTGTTTATTAATCTTTGTTAAAGTTATTTAGTAAAAATGCAACTGTTCCTTAGTTCATGTTGGCAGGTCCATTACATAATATTAACAGATACAACTTTTGATTTTAATAATGTATTAGTACATTTTGAAATTAACATTAACTAAGATTAATTAATGCTTTAGAAGTATTTTTCTTTGTTTGGTCATGTTCAAGTCAACTAATGTAGTTAACAAATGTGAATAAATCTATTCAGTGATGCAAATACTAATAAAAGCAGTTTATGTATATATTACCATTTATAGGTTTCTTTTTTTTTAGCACAGAATATTGTTTTGTGCTCCTCACGTTTCGGTCAGAAATTGGATTTTATGGTATTATTACATACACATATTATAAATTATATTTATGCAGTTTTAATCCATTTATTCACTTTTTGAGCATGAAAATGAAATTTCCAACATAAATATTGAATGCTGTGGAGCACAGACTTAAGTTTGGTTTGGTCTCATTTTAAAGAAGACACTTGGCTTTTAAGTGAAAAAGTATATAAAAAAGTGAACTTAATTTTTTTTAATCAAAGTTATTGTTATGAAAAATGCTATTTTCAATTTTTATAAATATATATTTTCCAAAAAATGGTGAGAAAACCAAACTTGATGAAAGTTTCGTACCATTCAAATTAAAGGGATACTTCAGGATTTAGCATTAAGCTCTGTATTAGTAGAAAACCTGTAGTATTTTCTAATTAACGTGCTTTCTACCCTCATATCCCCCTGAGACGAGAGATTTATGTATTTTTTGTCTGGAAAAAATCCTCCGATGACGCAAAAATCGTCATTTTGCGTCATCGGAGGATTTTTTGGCCAGAGGCTAAAGACTACAGCCAGTAGGAGGGGCTGTCCCGCATGTTTTCAACCCGCCCATAGAGGGTGGGATCTCACTCACAGAATGTACACAGTATCAGCCGTCTTTCTTTGGAAGCTAAGCTAGCAGGCTCTTGTTATGTGGAGAAAGCTGAGTAGTAGGAGAAAGCTGAGTAGTAGGCGTTACCATTCTCTTTTTCCCGGACATGTCCGGCCGTCGAGATCGTCCAAAATGTCCAGGATTCGGCTTTTGGTTTCTGCAGTCGCCATTCATTGTTTACATGCACACCTTTTTGTTTCAATCTAACTGAATTCATTCCGATTGGTGAATCTGAATGTAGTGTTTACATGAACGCTAAACAAGTGATCGGTTGATGTGCGTTTTAACATTGCTAAAAAAATTCCCGCTCCTCCGTGAGAGAAAGCCTACGAGATCGGTGCGTCTCCGTAATCACGCCACCGGCCTCGCGCCGTTCTCCCGCGCCCCTCAGTCTCGTCCTGCTCGCCACAGTAAACATAATGAATGGCGGCCGACTGTAGAACGCAAAAGCCGAATCCCGGACATTTTGGGCGATCTCGAAGCCTAGTCTCACTAGTAGCCTAGCCTTCTTGTTTTCAACTGCGCTCTTTTACCGGTAGGCGTGGCTTGGGAGTGGCCTCCTAGGGCAGCGAAGCAAGTGCATTCTGGGAGTTGTTGTATTTCATCCACATAAGCCAAAAATACATTTTCTGGCTTTTCTCAGTCTAGAAAGCTCCAAACTCAAAAATAATTTCACATTTCTTCAACATAAATGACCTATTTTAAATACACATTCATCTTTCCAGAGGTGAAGTATCCCTTTAAGTAAAAATTTTTTATTTATTTTTTAATACGTACAATTTTTGAGTCAAAAATGGGCTAATAACTTCACAAAATCCTTTTAAATGTTTGCTTAACAATAAATAATTATATATTTTCTGAAAACAATGTTAATTTATTTTTGCTCCTAAATAAAAATGAGTACTTCATTTATTTAAAGATCTATGTCTCTGTTGTAAAACTCTCTATGTGTAAGAACATTCAAAAATGCTGAAAACACACCTCAATAACACTTTCAGCAAACCAAATTTTATTGCTGACTTTATCAGAAAATCTCAGAGATAGTCGTTATAGCTACTGTTGACAGCTCAACAGTGCTTTCAGATCTGTGCAGAAGATATTCATGTCTCTATAAAGATACTCATGCAGAGTCTGTCATCACTTTCTTTCTTCTTGCGGCAGATACCTTAATCCCTCAGGGGAGACCAGAAAGATGTAGGCTAGATAAAGCAGATGTATCAGATTTGTTACAGGTGATATAAGGGTTTCTTATGACATATGACACAGGTCTAAATGATATGTTGGCCTTGATATAGAAAATAATGAATCTATATGTGTTTATTATTATATGGCTTTCAATGCTCCCTTCAAATTGCTATACACTCCCAATTCCCTCTCTCTTGCTCAGATGAAAGTAGGGAATGCAGTGAGCCAGTGGCCAAGTATAGAGCATTGACTGCACTCTATAAATTTGGCTGGCTCAGTGACAGCTTATATCCTTATGTGTGTGTATGTGTGTGTGTGAGATGGTTGACTTGCCATGGGTTTGATTTTTGAGCATGGTTCAAGTTTATGACAATCCCTGTTTGCATTTCCAACCAAAGAAGGAGGTGGAGGAAAGCATAAATGTAACAACGAAACAATGGAGTAATAAATAGTTGGATATGGGTTCTGGAGCGGAGGGTAAAGTGCGCTTTTCCATGATGATTTTTGTGCGAATGGTTGAGGTGATAATGTGGAAAATTTAGTAATACTGTAATGGGCTCTATTTCCCACCTTATATATTTGGTCCAGGATAAACAAGAAGCAAAATCATTGGGAGAACAGACGACTGTTGAAAAGAACATTTGTCCTTTAACCTGCAGGCCAATAATGAAAACAGCAGCCAACTTTACCAAACACTTACTTATGCAAAATTGGCACACTAAATGCTAAAAACTAACTGCACTAATCAGTTTAAACATCACATACGAGTTTAACCCTTTACACACTGAAAACATGTTTAATGATGTCATGTATAAGTGACACTTAAAAGTAAGGGCTTACAACTCTACAAAAACAAGGTAGTTAACTTCATGGTCTCATTTGGTAGAAAACCTTTAAAATTTGGCAGATTTTTTTTATAATTTTTTTTTTATCATGCTTGGAGGCTGTTATATTACAAAAAGTCTCTGGTAACTCTCATAACCTCGGTTCTCTGAGAGGAGGGAACGAGACATTGCGTAGCTACGCTATGGGGTTATCCCCCTCCTTCCACAAATACTGAAGCCTGATTACATCGCGGCAGTCAAATTAACTGGCCAATGACTCACGAGCGCACAAGCTAGGGGCGGAGTCCCCCCACTATATAGCTTGGCAGTCACCATCATTGAATCAGAATCTTTTGACTGTTTGAACAGCCATTCGAGACTCTGGGAATTACAACAGCAGCATGTGCAATGTCTCGTTCCCTTCTCTCAGGGAACCAAGATTACGAGAGTAACCAGAGACGTTCCCTTTCGAGTCTCTCATAGCTACACTATGGGGATAGCGTATAATCCCGTTGTGTTGTAACCCAAAATAGTGAGAAGAGTGCATGAGCCAGACTTGATAGAGCAGAGCCCGTTGACCATTTCACATCCACTAGAGCACCTAGGGGAAAAGATAGTAAAGACAAATAAATGCCCTTCAGCTCATAGCAGAATGGGAATAAGCAACAATATAGATCATGACAACTTCACATGAACTGGCAGCAGCATCGCTGGTGCCAGGCATATACACAGCAAACAAACGAGTCATACTGATGAGAATAAATGAAGGGACTACATCGCTATAACATATGATATTCAACAACCAACTTCCCACGATCGAGAATAACCTAAGTGCATGCATTGGAACTAATGAATATAATGATCTAACTGTTGCTGAATCAGCATATTCAGGATATGAAGCTGGTTGAAAGCCGGCAGGCAAATATTCTAAATCGACATTCCTCTATCCCAAGCCCATGAAGAAGCCACACTCCTCGTGGAGTGAGCGTGAACTCCAAAAGGACAGGTCTCATTCTTAGAAGCATATGCCAGCGCAATCGCTTCCACAATCCAATATGGGGCAGCCACTGTTTCGAAACTGGCAGTCTCTTGGTGCGGCCTCCGAAACAGACAAACAGCTGCTCAGACCCTCTGAAGTGACTGTACCTGTCCAGATGAGCGTGCAAAAACGTGGACTGGGCATAAGGGATGCGGTGTTGGTGGAGAATCCTGAGGAGCAAGCGCTTGCATCACCTGTGCTCTCAAGGAAGTTGAAACCACTTTAGGCACATTCCCCCATCTGGGCTGTAGTCTGACCATACAGTCATCCTTACCAAACTCCATACAAGCAGAGTCCGAAGACAGTATGTGCAAATCACCCACCCTCTTAGTGAGCAAAAGTGCCAGCTTGAACTCCGTTGTAAGCAGCGGTTCAAAGGGTGGCTCAGAAAGTGTACTAAGTAACATTTGAAGGGCGGGGCTCCCTCTTCTTGGGATAACGAAACTGCTTCATCTTAGGTCTCACAGCCAGCTTCAGGTTCGTCCTCAAGCCCGAGGAGGGTGCAGCGAATGGCCTGTCATGCCTCTTCGCGTTGAGCAGATGAGGATCTAGAGCACGACGGAGCTCAGTGCTTTTGACTGTTTCTGATACAGCAGCCGATGCCTTGGGAGGTCTTTTTTGTAGCACTGAGCACTAAGTCCGTCGCTGAGTGCAGTTTCTTGAAGGCAGCAGAATCCGGGCCCTGTTCATCCAGCGTTTGCAGCATTTTGGCCTGAAAGATCTGGTGAGCTGTCATAGTGTAGATTGCAGAGGCTGCCTGCCCAGCAGCCATGTAGGTTTTTTCAACAATGCGGGCAGTGGTGCAACACGGGTTCGATGGAAGCGATGGTGATCACGCTATGAAAATGGAGCACCTCCAGTAATGGAACACCTCCAAAGAAAACACCTTTTAAGAGTTAGTCATATTCCTTATATTCACTGTAAAGCCAAGCTTATAATCTTTAAAATGACAGCTATTTTGTGTTGGGCAAGCAAGTGTATATGAAGTAAAGTGATGATAACATGATGATAAGTTTACAGCGCCCCCCGTCGGTCTGGTTTCGGGCCGCTTCGGGTTTAAGGTGTTAATCCATTCTTACATTGCATTAGGTATACATTTTAAATTATATATCATATAATCTATTATACATTTTAATTGTAAAAATATTCTAAATAGTTTTGTATAAAAACATCTGCTAAATGAATGAATGTACATGTTTATTTAGTTCATTTTATAAAGTTCATAATTGATTCATAATTTGATTTGTATTAATTTGAAATCGTGTTGGATGGTTGATTCCTTTGTCTTCGTGGTAGTTGAGGTTACAGTTAGCTCATGCATGAACTAACAATGAGAAGAATATTTGTTTCAGTATTTATTAATCTTTGTTAATGCTAGTTAATAGAAATACAACTGTTAATTGTTCATGTCAGCTCAGGTCCATTAAATTACAATAACAGATACAACTTTTAACTAATGTTAACAAATAAAACCTTATTATAATGGCTACCAAAGTTTCTTTAAATCTTCAAAATGATACTTCAAATACATGCATGTCTCAAAGTTAAGGTGTATTCTAGTAAATAAATGATATCAAAGCTAAAAGGACATGGATCAAAAGGCCCAAAACTGTCTTTAATTCTGAAATATCATCTTTGCAGTGACACATATTTTACTTGTGATCTTCTTTTAGTTGTTCTTGCTATAACAGAGGTGGAGAAATAGTGAGCATATTGGCTCCACGCTTAACGCTAGCATGCATTATAAATGTTAATGGTTTGCCAAAGTAAAGTAAAGCTTTAGCTTAGCGTTAATACTGATCTTCACTCTTCCCAGACTTCCACTGTCTTCACTCACAGCTTCTGTTAGAGAAACATGCAGATCAAAGCATTTTCTCAGAAATTCTTGTTTATTTCACTCTAACAGGTTTGAGAAAGCAGATGTTTTTAAACAGGTTATGCTATGAACAACAAAGCTGTGCTATAGAGAAAGCAGACATAGCAAAGGAGAAACTAGACAAAACTAACATTTAGCAGCTTAATGGAAACAAAAAATATGTTGGGTTTAGATCTTCTGATGTGTGTGTGTGTGTGTGTGTGTGTGTGTGTGTGTGTGTGTGTGTGTGTGTGTGTGTGTGTGTGTGTGTGTGTGTGTGTGTGTGTGTGTGTGTGTGTGTTTTCACTCATTTTATAATTCTTGATGAATTAAATGGCCTTTATCTCTTCCCCTACGACATGAAAGGACAAGCTAAATAGTGGGCAGAGGAATGTTAACCATCAGATCACATACTGATTAGCACACACGCACACGCACGCACACACACACACACACACACACACACACACACACACACACACACACACACACACACACACACACACACACACACACACACACACACACACACACACACACACACACACACACACACACACACACACACTCCATGTTTTATGGGGACTTTGCATAGATGTAATGGTACAAACAGTACAAACTGTATACTGAATATTTAGTATGATTTATAGGCTGTTTTCCTCATGGGGACAAAAAATTTCCCCACAAGAAAAATAATAATAAATGGTATTACTATCTTTGTGGGGACATTTGGTCCCCCATAATGGTTTACCAGACCACACGTGCTTGTCCACATTCCCATGTGGACATATCTGAGCTTAGATTTGACAAGATATTGTGGTAAAACCATGTCTGTTCAAGAGTCTTTTTCTTTAAAAATAGTAGTTGTTTCATACATTCCCTCACATGTGTCTGAAGGTATACACTGTAAAAATTATTTTGCAGTTTCAATGTAATTTTTTAAGTTGACAACTTGCAGTTCCTGAATTTATTCATTCAACTTAACATGTTAAGTTTTCACTGTCTTAAAGGGTTAGTTCACCCAAAAATGAAAATTCTGTCAGTAATTACTCACCCTCATGTTGTTCCAACCCCGTAAGACCTTTGTTCATCTTCGGAACACAAATTAAGATATTTTTTATTAAATCTGAGAGCTGGCTCACTCCTACATAGGCTTCTAAGACACTATAACTTGCTGGCCCAGAAAATGCATTAAAGACATCGTTAATATAGTCCAAGTGACTCCAGTGGCTCAATCTTAAGTTTATAAAGCGACGAGAATACTTTTTGTGCGCAAAAATTATAAAAAATGACGACTTTATTCCACTATTCATTTCCTTCTCTCTGGGCCTCGAGTTAGTTCACGTAGTGTAAAACGTACAACACAGACGCGCTGCGCTAAAACACTACGTGAACTAACTCGAGGCCCAGAGAGAAGGAAATGAATAGTGGAATAAAGTCGTTATTTTTTTTTATTTTTTTTTCGCACAAAAAGTATTCTCGTCGCTTTATAAACTTAAGATTGAGCCACTGGAGTCACTTGGACTATATTAACGATGTCTTTAATGCATTTTCTGGACCAGCAAGTTATAGTGTCTTAGAAGCCTATGTAGGAGTGAGCCAGCTCTCAGATTTAATAAAAAATATCTTAATTTGTGTTCCGAAGATGAACGAAGGTCTTACGGGGTTGGAACAACATGAGGGTGAGTAATTACTGACAGAATTTTCATTTTTGGGTGAACTAACCCTTTAACTAGTTTGTAAGTTGACTTAAGAGTTTTTGCTGCCTCAACTCAAACACATACGTTGAATCAATTTAATTACAATACCACGTTCTCAAAATTTATTGCGAGATCTCATGAAGCACAAGATTTAAACATTCCGCCATCGTGTATAGTGTCCCTGCTCTTGACCATCTGACCCAGCTACTATCAGTATCCCTCCATCTTTCCATTTCCCTCTTTATATACAAACAGGAAGAAGTTTGTGTTCCTGCTTCCACCTTCTTTTGCGAGAATTACTTCCTGTGTAGCATTGTTGAGGTGTCTGCATGTGACACAGAGAGACTGACATCACTGATCAATATTTAAGTGTGACCAGATGACCTCTTTTTGGGAGGACACCTAGGGGGAAAAAAGAATAAGAAAGTACAGAAGACAATTATATATAGAGCATTATAAATATTTATTTAAAAGTTATTTTTAACTTTTACTCATCAAGAACACATTAAATTGATCAAAAGTGACAGTCAAGACATGTAATGTTAAAAAAAAAATCCATTTCAAATAAATGCTGTTTTTTTACTTTCTATTCATCAAAGAATCCGTAAAAAAATTTTTGCCAATTACAGTTTCCACAAAAGATATTTTCAACATTGATAAT
>NC_138725.1:52799365-52876865 GCF_965113295.1 Leuciscus leuciscus | reverse complement strand
CTTCCCAGAAGTATTTCATTTCTTAACCACCCATTCACAGAAAATCAAAGCAACATCAAATGATCAAACAGGAAATCTTTGTGTACCGAATCCCATATACCACAGGAAGCTGCACAAATATACAACACTGCTTGTTTGCGGGGAATATGTCACTGAAGTGTTTGAGAGAATAAGAGTAACTTCAATCAGAGCATTTTTTTGAGGACAAGTGTGAGGAAACAAATGAAATAAACCACAGTGAATCATTTACTACACAGATGTGCTTCAATGAAAGGACTGCACGCACTTTACCATTTAAAATGGCCTTCAAAATCATTAATCATCAGAAGTGTTTTAGGTTTTTTAGGTCATGAACTGATTCTGACAAATTTGTTTCAATCATCTTTATTTATTTACATCAGCTATACCCACCTCTCCAAGCATAAGTGGTTTTCAGCCCATTTCCTACATCTGAAAAGTCAATAAAAGCTACGATGCCTATAACAATATGGGTGAAGATAGCAGGTGTGTGTCAGAGGGTTCTACTTGTACATGAAGAACCACATCAGAGTTATTTGTGTTTTAATTCAGGTAATTCCAGCAAATATTCCCCACTTTAGACTGAAAAGGTTACAGGTCTTTGAAGTATTAGCTTACATGTTTTCATGTGTTATTCCTCATTCTTTCCACTAGAGTGCACAAGATTCTCACCCTCTTTCAAATTCAGGAATAGATACTTGACATTAACAGGATTTTACACTTTAACAGGATTTTCCAATGTATCAGTTGATTACTGCAACAATTGAAGCCCACTATTTTTATACATAATGCATATTTGATGTTCATTTCACAAAGCACTCTTTCATTAGTTCATTAATTTTGGCCCAACTTTGTGTGTACAAGTTTTACATTGTTTCCATTCTTTCTTTTTTAATGTTGAGATTATTATTTGTTTTAATAATAATAATAATTATATAAATATAGTATAATATAATAATTATGATTATTAATTGCACATATTCATTTACTTTTGAACCAGAAAGTGTAACATTTGAAAAAATGACTGCTATCACTTTACCATATATATATATTTTTTTTTTTATGTACAGGAAATCCTTGTGCGATTTATGAGTCAAATAATTATTTGTCAGCTGCTTTGTTTTTTGTTTCCAGTTATTCATGGATTATTGTCCAGGATCTTCCTGTCTGCATTCCAACCGTAACAACATTAACAGACCTTTGATGGGCTGATTGTACACTACCCCCTTAAAGTTAACGGATTAACTCTCTACCACAAAACAAAGCTTTGGGACTTCCTCTAGCTCCTGACAAGCACATATTTCAGTCATGTTACAGTAATTTAAAGTTCATTATTTTTTTGTTTCAAATACACATACAGTAACATTGTTTTTCTGCATTATTGATTCCAAATGAGTGTGTTCACATGTTCAAGGTCTTTAGTGGATGTTTGGGTTTCTCTGTGGACTGGCACATCCAAAGCAAACAGCTCCTCATCACACACCACCACACACACACAAAGATGAGAGCGGGAGTTTTAATCACTTCTGGTTTTCATGTGGATTTTTGTTCATTACACTCCTTAAAATTGCTTGGTTTACATACAGTACAAAATGCTGTTTACATAAAAGTGGACACGTTACTCAGTAAATTTATATTCTTCATTCAGCAATGATGCATTAAATTAATAAAAAGTGACATTTATGCTGTTCCAAAACTTTCTATTCATCAAAAAATAAAAATCTGAATGATTTCAGAAGGATCATGTGACACTGAAGGCTGGAGTAATGATGCTGAAAATGCAGCTTTGCAAACACAGGAATAAATTAAATTTAAAAAAATATTCAAATAGAAAACAGTTATTTTAAATTGTAATAATATTTCACAATATTACTATTAATATTAGATTTTTTTGATCAAATAAATGCAGTCTTGGTGAGCATAAGAGACTTCTTGAAATGTTCTTGAATTTTCAGACTAAATGACACAGATTCGAAACAATCAAGCACAGTTTTCTTTTCAATGAAAACGAACACACAACCAAAGTTCAACTGATAACAAGGCAGTAATTACAGAAGGGAAAGGAATGGGGAATGCCTGACCTTTGATTCAGTTTTGAATCTGTTATTTGTCTATCTTTGTCTCCCTTTTCACACAGATAGATTTAAATAAACATCCCTGACATGACACAATATATTTTACTTTTCCAAAGTATTAATGAACATAACATGCACATAACATGTTCTCTCTTATCACCCACTCTATGTTTCTCTCTCTCTTTCCCTTATCATAGCCACAGTGTGTGAAAAGAAACTGTGTTAAAAATATATGTTGAAATGGTGTGATAGTTGCGGGTGAGGTCTGAGAGGAGGTGCTGAGTCTAACCCAGCAAGATGACAATCTCCTGTAGAACGAATGAATGAGGCTTCAGTGGTGGGGAGGAGTCAGAAACTAAAGAGAGAACGCAGAGAACAACACAGGTCAGAGGACATGTGTGTGTGTAACAGACACAGGAAAATACGAGGCGTTTGATAAGAAAGCTGGGAAATGACTTGGATTTTATGAAACGGGTTTATACTGAGAAGAGAAATGAGTATCACTGATGGGAAGACACGTTATGTGTCCACTTTCAGGATACAGCTGTCAGGCTCCCAGTCAAAGGCGGCTAATGAACAAGGGTCCCGACCCACACACATAACTACAATCAACCCAGCCGTGAAGCAGCCTGAAGAGACACTCAGCACAGGCAAGTCTGCAAACTTCTTGAATCTCGCATTTGCACACAAGTGTTTGTGAGTGTGTCTGTCAGTATTTGCATACTCCAGAGAGCCTATTTGTGTTTCTGTATATGGGTTTGGGCAAGTTGGTTGGATGTTTGCATTTTAAAACATGTTGAGGTTAACATGACCTTAATTTGTGGTTAGATGCGTGATCTTTGCAGGAAGTATTGTTCTTAAGACAATCCCTCTATAGAGTCGTCATGGTTAATCATTTTAACAGTCATCTAGGAATGATAGGCACTTTGTTTTCACTTTCACTCCATTTGGATTGTAATCTCAGGTGATGGGGAGTTCATTGCACAACTGCATTCAGCCAGATTTAGACGGGGAAATCTTGTACATTCTTATGTGACAGATAGGACATCATAATACCTGCCTGAAAGGATTTTTGTTTTTTTTCACTACCAGACTGACTTCTGATAAAGATACTGATAAAGAGTACTCTACTCCACCAGTTACTATTCAATCTAGTGTTTGTGATATTCTGATATATATATATATATATAGTGGGGTCCAAAACTTTGAGACCACTAGTGGAAATGGTGTGCACAATTTTGCCTTTTTTTCTAAATTAATCAAATGTTTAATTAAAAAACTAACAGCAAAATATTTTAAGTGTAACGTTTAAATTATTGCAATGTGCATTTCAAAATATCACTTTCTGGGGAAAAAAACACAAAAACAAATGGATCTATTTCTACTTGATCTAAACCTGTGGTTCTCAATCTTTTCGATTTGTGCAAAATAATATTCGAAGGCCCCTCATATGAGCCATGATATTTTCTGCTGTAATTATTTTTATTAACAGAAACTGGGAATTAATTAACCACAATTATTCTTGTTATTCCAGAAGTTTCGAGAACTGTACATTCTTTTACAAAACAACAGTTGAAGGAAATAGAGGTTTGTTGAAGGTTTGTCGCTATACTCACGGCCCTCGATATATGCAAAGTTCTTTTTCGTTCTTCGCTTAGGGGTAAAACGAAGTTCGAAATACATGAGCAGCGATATACTGTTAGCGATCATCTGACGCTTAGATGAATATGTAAATATGTGCTGCGCGCTTTCCTCTCAATAACAAAATAAACGCACAACAAAATTAAAAAAACAGCAAGCATTTTTTAAATAAAGCATCTGATCATTGCAACGTGGATATGTTTGCACTAGCTCTGCAATTCGGCACTCTAGTAATGTCACGTCACGTTTATTTAAATCAAGCATTAAGCCGTATTAAACATGAAAAACAGTGTCAGTATCTCGTTTCATCAGAAGTACAACTTCATTTTGTTCATATGTGTCCATGTCTTCCCTCGTGGACGTCTGATGAACTGGAAAATGAACCAAAAAAGATGTCCGCGTGAAAGAAGGCGGAGCCTCCGCACACACCTACTTATAATGTAATTGTCACAGACCAATGGTATTGCAAAGATGTTTACCAGCCGTAGCAAACTTTTCCCCGGCCCCCTGGTTGAGAACCATGGATCTAATCCATACAAACTACTTTTGGTATCTTATTAGGTATCCATACCTAATTTGTCAGGTTTATTTAATCAGATTAAATAAAAAATTTAAGAAACATAAAACCAGTTCATTTAGATGTAACAACATGAATTACATTTTAATCTCTTTTTTATTTCTTCTTAATTTTACACCCTAACTTTACTTCTGTTTCAAAATAAACGTTCCTAAACCATTATGTGTATTTCCAGGTTTAAAATGGTCTCCGACTTTTGAACCTCACCAAATCTTATCTTCCTCAGGATGCAAATTACTGACCAGGCAAGAGGTCACTATATTGGCAGGAAATTCCTTCCATGCTAATTTGAACACCAGGCTTTTGTTTTGTGTTTCATGCACTGGCTTGTGTGGGACATGTACTGTATGTTTGATGGTACTGCCGCTCTCTTCTGAACTGCATTTTAACATGATTACAACACTAGTTCCTTCCTTTCATTTCTTAGATCTTATCACCTGATACATGACAGTGACAGTACAAAGAATGAAACTAAAAACATTTCAGTTTGTTCTTCTCAGAATTGGAGTCACCATTTTATTTTTTCGACAGTCCCATAACAACCAGTAAAAAATGCTTGTTTGCATGAACAAACAAGGATTACTTTAGGCCAGATCAAAAGACCATGTGATCTACCAGGTCAGTGAGAACAAAAGTGTTTGGTCCATTGTTAAGACAGGAGGACTAGAATAACTAGTTCTTTTAATCGAAATGACATGCTATGTGTCCCTTGACTAAATGACAAAAATACAAAAGAGGCCATTCACATTTTAAAGTTACTATGTTCAAACACATACTTTTGATAGGTTAATTGTATTATACAAGGCTCCACCCAATGCCTTGTACAAAAGTTAAGTGATGGTATTTTAAACAGAAACAAGTTTGTTGGAGGAGTGTCAGATGAGATCACACTTTAGCTCAAGCCTTTGGTCTGATTTCAGTCCGCCTTTTTGAGTTACAACAATTTTGTTAGTTATATTGTTCTTTTGTTGATCATTTTTTATTAAAAGTTTCTGTTGCTTTTTGCCATTCTTATGTGGCATGTAAAATAAGCACTGTTTCTAGACAGAAGGTGTGATGGCGAGGATGTTAAGAGATACTGCAGCTGTTTACTGGAACACATCTCTTCATTTATACGAGCCTGGTTTCTTCCTGTGTGAACTTATTGTTAAACACTATAGTATACACGATTCAGGTCTAATATTAAGCTCTTGTTTATTACAGGAAAAAAAACAATGTTCTTAATCAGTATTTTGATCTTGTTTTGCAGTAAAAATGTGACCCTGGATCACAAAACCAGTCATAAGTCGCACGGGTATATCTGTGGCAATAGCCAACAATACATTCAAATTTATCGATTTTTCTTTTATGCCAAAAATCATTACGTTATTAAGTAAAGATCATGTTCCATGAAGATATTTTGTAAATTTCCTACTGTAAATATATAAAACATTTATTTTTGTGAGTGAACGCACCATAATTGCGAACATAAATGGACAAATTTTAAGGCAATTTTCTCAATGTTTCAATTTTTTTGCACCCCCAGATTCCAGATTTTCACATTGTTGTATCTCTGCCAAATATTGTTCTATCCTATCAAACCATACATCAATTGAAAGCTTATTTATTCAGCTTTCATATGATGTATCAATCTCAATTTCAGAAAATTGACCCATGTGACTGGTTTTGTGGTCCAGGGTCACAAATATCTAAACATCATTAAAACAAGATAAACAAATTCACTTGCATAAGATAACAAGCTTAAGGCATCAAAATCATGAACTAACATGTGCATATTACTGCTTAAAATTAAATGAATTATTACTAAATAAATACCAATTTTTTCCTATTTCAACAGATTAGCAATGCATAAAACATGCTAACAACAATGTGCAGCCGGAACGGAAAAGAGCAGAGAAGTGCAAGCATATTATTTTTAAGTAATATCACACTCAAGAGTCCTGATATATTCAGACAAACAGCACGATTGTGAGTGTGATATTGCTTTTATGCAATACCTCAAACAAGTTATATTGAGAAACTTAGATTTTTAACACAATATTGGCTACTTTGTCTATTTTTGCTCCACCAACCAAATTATTTCCAAATGAAGCCAGAGTCTCTAAACAACAAAGAGCAGTGGCGTTCCTCAATGAATTGGTGCTTTTGAATGAATCGGTTGAGTGAATGATTTAATGATTTTACTCATAAAATGAGGTTTGTTCAACTTCAAGCAGAGCTACGCAGACCGATATGACATCAGAGTACCCCGAGAGCAGTTCGAAAACATATGGAGCCGTCTGCTTTCTAATTGCTCTCGCTGTACTTCAAAGTTATACACCGATCGGTCTGTCTAGAGCCGCTTCACACCTATTGTTAAAGGGATAGTTCACTCAAAAATGAAAATTCTGTCATCATTTACTCACCCTCAGGTTGTTCCAAACCTGTAAACATTTCTTTGTTCTGCTGAACAAAAAGGAAGATATTTTAAAGAAAGTTTGTAACCAGGCCGTTTTTCGGGGCACCACTGACTTCCATAGTAGGAAATAAAATACTATGGAAGTCAATGGTGCCCCAGAACTGTTCAGTTTCCCACACTCTTCAAAATATCTTCATTTGTGTTCAACAGAACAAAGAAATGTATAGAGGTTTGGAACAACCTGAGGGTAAATGATGACAGAATTTTCAGTTTTGGGTGAACTATCCCTTTAAGTACATGAATGAATCGGTGTGTTTGAATGAATCAGTTAAAGGCACATGCAAGATTTGTACCTTAATATAACAGCTTTGAAATCATTTCGATGGTAAACGAACTCGTAGTAGGGCGAATCATCCCGATAGCAAGCAGGGGGGGGGACACCGCTGGCAAAACCAGCAATGCAGGTTTGAGAAGTGGAGCCCCGACAAATATCGCGAGAATCACGACTTGCTTTACGGCACGACATATGAAGCAGCCTCTATGGAAGACACTAGCACGCATTTCAGACGTGAATCATGGCAGAGTCGACGAAGAAAGCGCGGCTGGAAGAGTGCAGAGACGGCTCTGCGTGAGTGGTATTTACGACAGTAACGTTAAATACAAGTACTCCACAGTGACTCTAGGGGTCGCTGTTTGAGGAAAACGGAAACTGCATAGTGTGCCTTTAAATGAATGATATAATGACTCACTCATGAAGACTTGCACCCTACTGGTAAGGATGTAATCAACAAAAGACTGACTGGAACACGCAAATTCAGACAGTGTGATACAAACAGTGAAAAGTCCCAGTGCTGTTGGAGCAAATTTGAGAACTGTACTTTATTGTTGTATAATAAATATCTGCAACTAATCTCATTCTTCTTTGCTCTGTCAAGCTAGAGAGTGGTAAACACAGCCACACAAGGGGCCAGGATCCACCTCTTTTCACTGAACCCCTCGAGGACTGTATAGTGGATGAAGGAAATGACATCAAACTGAAAGGGACTATCACAGGGAGCCAGCCAATCAACGTTTCCTGGCTGCATAATGGTGAGTCCAGTTTTTTTTTTTTTTTTTTTTTTAATACTGATTTTGCTACTGTAGTCTGGGTAAGAATCTGTACACTCTAAACTGAAGATAATTATGTTTTCATATGCAAGTTCCTCTTCCTTACTTGACATTGTACATTTAAATTGTTCAGTAAATAAAAAAATGAAATATCAAGAAAGTCATATCAATTGCATGCATACAGAAATGTTTTATTTAATTTAAATTTAAACTTTGATGACTCAATTCTTAATGCCACAAAGTCACCCCTTCTCTTTTTTCCATCCATTTGTACCATAACCGTTTTAGGTGAGTTTGTGCTGTTTGGTAAATCCTCATTTGTGGGAAGAGAGGTGAGTTTGGTAGTTAAGGAATGTCTCCCGGAGGATGCTGGGGCTTACACTTGTGTGGCCGAAAACACAGCAGGAAAAACATCCAGCAGTGCAGCAGTGTGTGTGAGAGGCAAGTATGTATAGTATATTCAACTTTAGTCTAAAGTGTATACTGTGTAGTGTATATTTCTACAAGAGCATTGAATGTCTAATTGCCTTTTCTAATATAATTCTTTTTTTCTCTCACTCATTCTAACAAATCAACTGTAGACTATGAAACAATTGCTGGGATGCATAACGAGATGACCCAAACATCTCACTCACATCCTAATTCTTCTCACCCTCACACTCCTGATATTGTAAATGGGGTCTTAAACTCTAGCCAAAACGTCACAGATGACATCAGTGTTTTTAAAGGCCCACAGTCGCCCCAGACAGGAAGTCCTATAACAAGCTCTCCAGCACTCAAAAGAGGTATGTCACAAACAATGGCCCTACCCATGAATTTACCTCAAAGATTAAAGTATAGGACGTGTCATTTAATACATGGAACATTTTTGGTTCCTTCAAAGCTTCCATGTCATGTCATTAGGGTGGTGTCACTTCCTAAACTACATCTAAAGCGATTTTAAAAAGCACTTTAATTTATCACATTAGAAAAATCCAATTATTCCATTAATTATTATACATAGCTCATATATTATATTATATGCTCAGTATATTTAATTTTTATTCATTATGTATATAGACGATATAATATTTCTATAAAAAATTGAAATATATAATAATAAAGGTAACACTTCACAATTAGGTCTCATTTGTTAACATTAGTTAATGCATAAGCTAACATGAACCACCAATTAACAACACTAATACAGCATTTATTAATCTCTGTTAATGTTAGTAAAAAATCTAACTGTTCATTGTTCATGTTAGTTCACAGTGCATAACCTAATGTTAACAAATACTTTTCACATTAATGTATAAATAAATGTTGAAATTAGCTTTAACTAAGATTAGTAAATGCTGTAGAAGTATTGTTCATTGTTAGTTGATGTTAACTAATGTAATTAATGTAACATGAAACCTGTCTATATAGTGTTAGGATAATAGATCATATAAAAGGACTATTTCCTGACTGGTTAACATACTTATGGTGTTGTCATCTAAAGCATTTCCTCTAATCTATTGAATATTTTTCTTAGACACACATACTTGATCATTTGACTCCTCCCTTATATGATAGGCAAAGCTTAAGCTATAAATGCTCTTTAACACAAATGTATCTGCACACACACCTGATTCTTTACATATTTGTGTTATCTCTGTGTCATGTTACAGAGGTGCTTGTCAAAAGGAGAAGCAGCTCAGGTACAGGTAAGACCATCAACATTCCATTTTCAGTTTTACTTTTGCATCTTTTTTGCTTCTTGGTGAAAGATTTACTTGTTCTTATCCTTTTTTCTTCATACCATAACTTAACAGTTGAATCCCAGACTTTTGGCACAATTTTCTGAATTTCAGTGAAGATCTTTTCTTTCCTTCCTCATTTCTTAAAGGCATTCTGATTTATAGCCTCCCACACCCACACCTGCTTTGCTTTTCTTAATATTCTAATAACACCATGTCTTTTAAAGCTTTTTTTGTGTGTCTTGAATTGCGAGTTAAAGTGTAACCACTGTGACCTGCTTCAAAAAAGGAGTAATTTGCTCTGAGCGGCTGTGTTTCACTCTGCTGATCTTAACTTCTAGATCGACTGGCTCTTCCAGGGGCTGTTAGTGTTGTATACATAATAACAGGAAGCTGAATACAGTGTGTTGTGTCCTGGCTACTAATGTTCATCTTAAGAATGACTTTATTCTTTTTAAATACAGTAATCCTTGTTGTCCATAGCAATATTCTTTGATAAAACCTACCATTAAACATCAACTTTTGTCTTAGATTGTGTATTTATACCTTACAGACAGATAATCAGTTAAAGGATCCCAAATACTTAGACTGAGGTATAAAAATAGGAATTTGACAGTTTATAAGCATCACTTCAACATGTTATCAGCATTTTCTTTGGTACTTCTGTTCGTAACTGGGCTGGGCACTGAAGCACTGAATAATGAATGTTTTCTTTAGGTCTTTTGGTCTTTCATGTAAAACACACTGCTATCTGTGGTACCATGCGGTTAGATCAGGCTTTTATCAAGCCAGTCAAGTTCATTTGAGTGTTGATTTGAATAATTGCAGTATGGTGGCAGAACTAAACGCCTGTAAAAAAAAAAAAAGATTATAATATAAAATCTTAATATCTGAATTGTGTGAAAAAAAAGTGCCATCTGGTTTTCTGTTAGAATAATGTTTGGAGTGAAAGCCACTTCTGCCAGAATGGTGTGAATGTACATTACAATTATTTGCAAATTAATACATTATATGTATAATTATATTACAAATAATTGCAGTTGTATATGTATTTTAACTTTATATAAAAATCCGAGAAGTAAAAGACTTAAGCAAAAGTCACCCATTGCTCTCCATTTAATCTCATTGCTGTCTAGGAAAAACAATTGAGATATTTTTGATTTTCTTTCTTATGGGCTGGTGTTTACAGCACCTGTGCAGTTTGTAGATTCATTCGATCGGCTGGAGGTGCATGTTGGAGAGACGGCCCGTTTGACCTGTTCCTTCAAAGGCAGCTGTCCTGTTGCGTCTTGCTGGGTCTGTAACAAAAAAGAGGTAAATAAGCAAGCACTCACACTAACACAACACAATCCAGACACGTTTCATACTGCATGTCCTCCTGTTTGGATGTTTAATTATCTGTCTTTCTGAAGGTGGTGGAAAGCTCCAGGTTTCATATAGAGTCCTGTGATGAAAGCAGTTCTCTGGTGATCTCTGAAGCTCTTCCTGAGGACTCTGGACGTTACACGATATTTGTGCGAGATCGCAAAAGTTCAGCCCAACACACAGTGACCCTGAATGTCATTGGTAAGGTCAGACAGACAACCCCCACATTGAGTAGTTATTTGGGGTGTGATGCTCAGTTTTTAGTCTATTACTGTAACGTGGATGCTCTGTTTTGGTTCTGTTTTCCCTGTTCCCGTTTGCCTGTGTGCCCTGTCATTGTAAGGTGATATATGCTGTGTTCGAAATCGCCCCCTATACCACATTCACTATTCCCTACATTACTTCACTAAAATAGTTCACTTGAAGGAGTGAATGAAAAGGAGTGAGAGAATTTGGATAGTTTTGCATAGTTTGAAACTTAGCAAACTGGAAGCTCCAGTAGTAATGAGAAGATTTGTCTTGAACTCTGTCATGGAAACTAGCATGTATAAACCTTAATTAAACAATTTAATAATCAATTAAAAAGGAATTTATACATGTATGATATTACGCTGTAGCCACAGTGGACCAGCGGTTTGTATAATGAATGGATGGATGATTCAGCTGCGGGCGCCATCTTCTGGTCAGATGTGGGAATTTATTCGACATGCGACTCTCACAGTGCACTATGGGTATTCTCTAGCCGTTGAGCTTACATCGGTTGTACACTCGTTATTGCGGTGCATTGTGGGATTGAATGAGTGCACTCGATAATGTCAACTATTGTTTTGGACACCACCACAAATGGATTTCCCCTCAAATAGTGTTCTATATAAGGGTATAGGGTGAAATTTCGGACACAGCCCTAGTTTCCTAGTGTGTGCCAGTTTTTTCCCTTAGTTACTGATTAAGTTCACCTGTTGTTCATTTAGTTACCTCATTTCTCCCTGTGTATTTAAGCCCATAAGTCTCCCCCGTAGTGTTGTCAAAATTACCGACTTGGGTGACAAGGGTACTGAAATGTAAATAATGTGACGCTTTGAGCGTTGTTGAGCGGAATCGTAAACACTGGTCCGCTGATAAACGCCTGCTTTCAAACGCTCCCTTTTGTATCTGTGTAAGCGCTCAGTGAAGAGCATCATTGATGTATATTTACAACATGTTTTTGAAGTGCTGGTCATTGTAACTAATCACAGACATATTTGATGAGCGTGTGAGCACAATGGGCAATCAGAGGTGTTTACGATTCCGCACAACAGCGCTCAAAGCGTCACATTTTTAAAATGTTACCCAAGTCGGTACTTTTGACAACACTAGAGTTGACTTGCGTTAACTCCAGTGTTTTGTCTTGCGTTAACGTTCCATGTTCGTTCGTATTAATCCTGTATTCTCCTGAGTGTCAGTTAATTAAAGAATATAAATACTGAATTCTCCGTCGTAGTGGTTACTGACCAGAAAATCGTAACAAATCGTACGTTATTAAAAAAAATGCAATGATTAAAATGTTTTTCCTTCCTGAATTTAAATACATTCTTTATATTTTTGAGAGGCTTGAAGACAAGAATTCCTGGGTGGTGTAACTGTACAGAGACTGTATGAAACAATACGATAATAAAATAAAATAATATCATTAAAAAGTAAAAAGTTATGTAATGGATTAAACTTTTATTAACAAAGCAATTTTAAAATATTATTTATTTCTAAACTTTGCTTTTTAGCTTAAGATATTTTTTTTTACTTTCTGACTTTTTTATTAAAAGACATCTTGTTCATGTCAAATTGAGTAACCGTACTATAATATGCCAGATATATTCAAGCCTAAAAAGTACATTTACCTTATCAAAATCTCACTTCACATGTAGAATAATTCAATTAAATTTTCATAGAAAATGGTACAAACATTTGGTGATGTGATTTGTATTTATGTGTGTTTTATCCAGACCTGCCACAGCCTCCTGCCTCCTGTCCCTTGGCGTGTGTTCTCTCCCCTCACTCTCTGGTTTTGTCCTGGTCTGGGCCGTCTTACGATGGTGGCAGCGCTGTGACGGGATACGTGGTGGAGGTTCGTGAAAGCGCCGGTGAGACTGACCACTGGAAAGAGCTCACAGGCCAGTGCAAGAGCACCTCACTCAGGGTGACCTCAGGACTCCAGCCTCAGGGAGAATACTGCTTTCGGGTCAGGGCCTATAACGCTGTGGGCATCAGCGAACCGAGCCAAGAGTCCCAGCCAATCAGGATGGACAACCCAGGTGAGGTTTTTCTGAAATGTTATAAAAGTTGATGACTTTTAGTGGTCTTAATGTATCTTTTATGCCGAATCAACCCTTACTGGCTTGTACTTTTAAGCTATTTTCTCACAATTTATGGGGAAAAGGTCCAGTAACCAGATTGTAAACAGGAAGAATGCATTTAAAGTCATTACCGAAGACGATGCAATCTAAGGGTTGAGGCTTTGAGTTGAGGTCCCATTGTGAATGAAAGCATGTTGTCTTTCAAAGCAGAGCCCTGTGACGAGAAACCAGTGGAGTATGTGAATGTCACCATCAACACTGAGAATAAACTTTCTGACCACTATAATGTCCTGGAAAAACTAGGAGTGTAAGTATCCTTAAAAAACGCACACATTCAGCGGGCCTCATAGCTCTCGTTCACAGGACAAAACTTCTGAGTGCATACATGTTCCTACAGGCTTACTTGCATCAAAAAGAGAAAACAACCCACACACTTGACCCTGATTCCCAGAAATATGCCTAGATAAATGATCATGTTTACACAAAGACGCTGACTCGAAAAGAAAAATAAGCAGGGTTAAGTTAGAGTCAAGCTTGGTACATTTTGAGTGGAAATTGCATCATCCCTCATAACATGTAATTCATAGATTCATAAAAAATAAAAATAAAAAAAACTTTTCCTGGACTGAGCCCAGAAAACACTGATTTAAGGCAAAATATCAAATTCTCTTATCTAATTCTCAAGAACTGGATAAATGGGAAGTTAGGATATAGAGAAACAATGATTTCATACTCCAATTCTGAATCTTCCCCAGAGGGAAGTTTGGCCAGGTGTTTCGGTTGACCCATAAGGAGACAGGACGTGTATACGCTGGAAAGTTCTACAAAGGTCGTCGGGCAAAGGAGAGAGAAGCCGCGAGGAAAGAAATAGAGCTAATGAACTTCTTACACCATCCAAAATTGGTGCAGTGTCTCGCCGCATATGATAACAAGGCAGAGATGATCATGGTGATGGAATAGTGAGTATCTTGCATGCTGGTGTTTTGAAGAGTGCACTGTTTTTAGAACAATATACAGAAATGAGAAATGCCAACAGGGTCAATGCATTAACTTCAATAGCGACAATAGTTTGATCATCACTATAGTATTTTTGCCACCTAACAGCTGAATCTGTGTCTATGTGCAGTGTTGCTGGTGGGGAGCTGTTTGAGCGTATTGTGGATGATAGTTATGTGCACACAGAAGTGTCTAGTGTGGGCTACATCCGTCAGATTCTGGAGGGGATTCATTATATGCACCAGCAAAACATCATCCACCTGGACCTCAAACCTGAGAACATCGTCTGTGTGGACAGAACCGGGTTTCAGATCAAAATCATTGACTTTGGACTCGCTAGCAAGCTGGGTACGAATATACTGACGATACTGTCAACACGACAACACATTTTGTAATAAAATTGTGTAATAAAATAACAAAAAGTTATATAATATATATTTATATAATAAAATATATAAATTCAAAATAATATCCCACTTAAATATTGTTAATGTAAGTAAAAATATAAAATAATCTATAATAAATAATAATATTAGATATAGTTACATTTAATTAAATTAAAACTAAATTACATTGATTTTACATTTCAAACATATCTAGACATATCATTTAATACCATGTTTTATTTGGAAATGAATGATGGCAATACCAATACTACTTCGTAGTACCATCAAAATATAACACAACAAGCAAATATTTCTATGGTAATCTTTCAGTACTATGGTATATAGCGAAGTACTATGTTGTTGATACACAGTACTTTTCACAAGGGATCTCTGAGTGAAATGTTTGCAGGGTTATTATCGTTACCTAAAACTACAACTAAAATATTGAAAACATTTTTGTTAACTAAAATAAAGCTGAAATAAAATAAAATATCAGAAGAAAAAAAACTTAATCATTTACCTTGACAACTTACTGAAATAAGTTTAAGTTGAAATAAAATAATAATTATAAAATAATAATAACTGGAAATAAATAAAAACTAAAAATGGAATAAATATTTTTTTTTCATATTTAAAAAACGAATAAAACCACATAAAAAATCAAGTAAAAAAAAGCAAATTCAAAATATTGATAAAAAACTATACATACATATGTATATAACACTGTATGTTTGTAATGTACATTAGATCCCGACACACCTCTGAAAGTGATGCATGGCACTCCAGAATTTGTTGCTCCAGAAGTCATCAACTTTGAGGCTGTCGGTCCGGCCACTGACATGTGGAGCATTGGTGTCATCTGCTACATCCTGTGAGCTCAAACACTGCCTGTCACTTAAGCGCTTGTTGCCCCCTTCTGGTGAATCATGCCATTACATTTAATCTGATTCTGATTTGGTCCTCTTGTAGGTTGAGCGGTGAATCTCCATTCCAGGGTGAAAGTGACACAGAGACTCTGGCTCTCGTGACAGCAGCGAAGTGGGAGTTTGATGAGGAGAGCTTTGAAGAGATCACAGACCTGGCAAAGGATTTCATTAGCTCTCTGCTCAGCAAAGATGTCAGGTGCTTTATTATCCTTCACTTCCCTTACACACATCATACAGATGCGTAGCGTCCACACAGATTTATAACTGTGCGTTGAACCCTCTTGACAGGCGTAGGATGTCATGTGAAGATGCCATAACTCATGCCTGGTTGGCATATACGTGTGTAGACAACACCAGCAGCGCCACCAAAAACCTTTCCAAAAACAAGATGAAGAAATTCCTGACCAGGCAGAAGTGGAAGGTAATCTTATCACGAAGTTAACTTCTTTTATATTTGGTTTGCTAACTGCATGATGTTATATGAACAACACTCAGTCAAGTAAGTGAGTTATAAGCATTTTAAAAGTTTGATTGATTTCAGGTGGAATAAAGCAATAGTTGGTCCTTTTCTCCAAGCCGGACAAAATTATCTCGGACCACACCAGAGACTGTGGTGCTCACTGCTCAACCGTCGGATAAAGCGTAACGGTTACTTACGCCTAAATTGGATCATGTGTGCTTTGATAACCAATCACATTACAGCCTTCACGTCATTGAATTCGTTCAGAGTTGTGAGACAGTCAATCATAGGCTATGTCCGAAATCGCCCCCTATACCCTTAAAAAGGGCACAATTTGAGGGGACAGCCATTTGACATCAGACATCTGTCTAAAAAGAGCAAACATGTTGAAAATTAGCAGATGGGCTGTCGATTCATTAAATTATTAGCTGTTTCCCACAAATGCAGTTAGTAAAGCCTATCCTCTATTGACATCCATTTTTTAAACAGCTATGGAAAAATACTACGGAATCAACTGTTTGGTTACCCATATTCTTCAAAATATCTTCTTTTATGTTCAGCAGAAGATGATGACAGAATTTCCATTTTTGGGTGAACTATCCTATGATGAGGGAAAATGGGATGGGCGGAAAAATTATATTTCAATGCTTATGTGTACAGTCGCAAACATTTTCTAGAATGTCTCAAACAGATCAGGGACCTCATCAGTCTTTTTGACCAATTCATTTATTTTAAACAACTGATTCATAAGAGTCATACGTTAGTGAATTGGACTTCTGTTCTTTCGTTATCATTTTGTTTCTCTGTTTTTAGAAAACAGGCAAAGCTTTGCTGGCTCTGAAGAGGATGGCTATCTTGTCTAAACCAGAGGCTTCTGCAAGCTTGAGCCCTGTAGATGGTGAGAAAGAAATTAAACATGAACAAAAAATCAATGTGCTTCAGAAACAAGTGTAAAATACCATAACGCACAATGTCAGCATTTGTGACTTGTGACATCTCTGCCAACTGTGTCTCACTGAAGATGTTAAATGCTCTTTTTATTGCAGTGACAAATTATTTTACACTTCAGTTTCTTGTTATTATATGTGTTATAGAGACAGATAAAGCAATGCAATCTCTGGAGCTGAAGCTTCAGTGTAAACCTGAGTTCAGCAAGACTCCGTCTGACCTGACCGTCCCGCAGGGCTCCAGCGCCCAACTCTCCTGTCTCATCACAGGTTAGGACACACTGATGGATGTCAGTGACCTTCTCCACAGACTTCAGAGCCAGTCTCTCATGAAGTCACGGCTTCTTCTCTTTGTGTTTCAGGTTACCCTGACCCTGAGGTGGTGTGGTTGAGGGATGGTGAGCTGCTGGAGTTGCAGGACGGGTGTGTGACGGTGGACTATGAGGAGAATGGCAGCTGTACACTCACCCTAGAGAACATCTCTCTCCACCACAGCGGCCTGTATTCCTGCAAAGCCACTAATGTACTCGGGGAGGCGCTGTGCTCTGCTACACTTACTGTAGAATAAACAGACAGACACATGGATTCATAATAGCACACACAAAACAATCATAAATACAACATACACACACCAGAGAGATTAAAATATACTGATACAATCAATGGGATATAATTGTGAATTCAGTGTTAAAACTGTAATAAAAAAAATCGAAATTATGTTATTGTCATTTATTATTATTTATGTTTATGAGAATATAATTGGACGGTTTAATATCATTGGCGATTAATATAAATATCATAACATCACTGACCAATTCATATCAGTGAGCGATGTTTAGCATTGTATGTGACCTCTCAAAATAGACAAAGCTTTCACAAAATTTTACACCGCTTAATTCCTATCAGAGTCTGTTTGAGTTTAAATAGATTCTGAGAACTCACCCCATCTAAATTCACCCTATTTGTTTTATAAATATATGTTATAGATCTTCTTGTGAACGACTCATCCCTGCAAAAAATGCAGATTTTATAATAACAAATGCAGTTTAAAATATCACTCGCATTCTAAAAGCCTCATACACACTAATCTGAGCCTGTGTTTGTTTCAACTTTAGCAGTGTGTGGATAGTCTTTCTATTCTTTTGAATCTCTGGTAATGTTATAAACTTTGTTGGAATCCTTAAAACTGCTCTCTGCTCTGATCACAAATTTGGTAACCAAATGTATGTGTTACTGATCTCAGTGTAAAGGAAACCTTAGAAACATTTGCAGGTTTGATGATACATGTTACTGATGCTGTATGTGCAGGTTTGACAAAGTAAAGGCCATTTTGTGGTCTTATTTTATGTATAAGAAATGGGTTTTCAACAGGATGCATGTCATGTCATCATTTGTTCCTGTTTAGTCACATTTCCATACGATCTATAATCCAGCAATAAACTGAATTTTCCCTCTTATTTAGTGTGCCATGGTCATTTTCCTACAATTTGCATCTGCAGTGTACAGGAAAGAAATAAACTACATAGTCTGTCCAAGTATGAAACAGCATTTTTCATGTTTAACTAATCTAAACGGATGGGCAGATGAGAACAAGACAATCTGTATTTTGTTCTTCTACATCCCCATGTGAATTTACCTGACCTCCTTTCTTGACCTGGCCTGAGGTCAAAGGCCAACAGCACAAGAAGAAGAAGGTCAATATAACCAAAAGATGTGCTTTCTGGCTCATTCTGAACATCTTTCAAACAAAGGTGACTTGTAGCTATGTTATCTTACAGTACCTTCCAGTAACTATCCCTCTGATTCTTCATTAATATGAGAGTAAGTTGGATGTATGCAAATGTATTTTTCTTCTGGTCTGGAAATTGTAGTAAAATCACACTAACACCAGATTTAAATAGTGTTTTACTATAACCATGATATTTGTAGTAAAGCCATGGTAGTAAAATGATTAATGATCAATCTGCCCCAAACATGTTGTGTTTTCTTAAAGTTGCTGGTCACCAGCATGAGATTCTGTTGGCCCAATCAGGCTTACACAGGCAACCAGCTTCACCAAAAACCATGCTAATACACTAAAACAAGCACTAACCAGCATAAACATGGTTCATACTGGTCTTTTCAGCAGGTTTGTACAGAGTACATGACATGGGGGTGGGAGAACATGATATTGTGGCCACGAATTAAGAATTTGTTCCTACAGCTTATTTTGTTCCCTCATTATACTAATTGGTTCCCTTGTTTTAATAAAAGGGATAGTTCACCCCAAAATGAAAATGCTGTCATTTACTCATCGTCATGTCATTCCAATCCTATTATCTACAACTTTAATCTTCGAAAAACAAATTAAGATACTTTTTAATGAAATCTGTGAGGTTTCTGACCCTCAATGGAAAGTCCAAGAAACTAAAACTTTCAAGATCCAAAAAGGTCCTAAAGCCATCATAAATTGAATCTATACACTCTCAGAAACCTAAAGAGTGTATATTAATACCTTAAATATTGGTACCAAAAGTCTACATAGTACTGGCTAAATGTTACATATTATAACCTTTTTAAAGGGTACTGTCCCAGTGACAGCTTTTGTACCATTTTTATCTGAGAGTGTATGAATCCTAAATGAATGAGAGTGTATGAATCCTAAAGCAATCGCACCTCTTGACTTGAATTAAACCATTCAGATTATACAGATTCGTTTTACGACGTCTTTTTGGATCTTCTATGGTTTGGTTACCTGGACTTTCAATGTAGGGACAGAATACCTTAGTTTGTGTTTCGAAGATTAACCAAAATCATACATGTTTGGAACGACATGAGGGCAAGTAAATGATGACAGAATTGTCATTTTTGGGTGAACTATACTTTAAATCACGGTCAGATTGAATAAAATAAAAACAAGTGAACAAGTAGCACAACATGGCCACGACTGAATTACAAAAAGCATGTCATGTGCAAGGGCTCCGTTGGTTTGTCACTTTTAATCAAATGTTCTTGCTTGTAACAGGTGTATATTTCAAGGCAAAAAAAGTGGGAAATAAGCTGGTTTTGCAAATGATCATTTGACCTTCTTAATGCAAATATATCACAGATAATGGATGACAGAAACATCAATCACAAGCTGATGTTGTACTATAAAAACCTGCTCCCCCCATCACCAGAGCACCAGACTTTCCTTCTCTCACGCTGACAAAGAATGGAGATGCGGAAAACTAACACTTCATCTTCCCAGAGTGTAGACGGGAATTTCTCCAACATTTCATCCCACGACCAACTCTGCATAGGATCGTACAACACGTACGCTTGTTGTCAATCTTCCATTAACCCTCTATGTGGTTGCAGAACTATGTCTGAAACAATGTGCAACGAGTCCAGGAAACTCATCTACCTCTTCCCAGAACAAACTCCTCTTTCTTCATCTAGCCTCCTGTCATGTCTTCTATTACGTCAGAGTTGTGCTGAACATCGTCCAGAACCTAGGTGGAGTGATTGGAATCGGACAGGAATACATCACAGCCTTCCACAGCTGCAGTTTGATTGGAGGATCCTTGTTCTTTGCTGGCATGTCCATAGACTTGTATGTAGCTGTGGCTCATCCTGTAGCCTATGTGAACCAAAAAGCATCCACAAAGCAAATACAGGCACATATATTCTGTACATTTGTTTGGATGTACAGTGTCACCATAGGAATAGTCACAGTCGTTTTTAATATCACAATGTACCATCCGTTGACTATGGCTTCTTTTTGTGCAGCAGTCCCTGTGAGTTTCATCTTTTGTCTGGTTATACTGATCATCTTACATCACTCTGGATCAGGAAAGGGCAGTCAGACGTCAAGACCTGACAAAATCAAACAGACTGCTATTCGGTTCATCTTGAACAGCTTGATTATATTATCGATTTACTTTCTGCCTCACATCTGCGTACTGGTCTATGTATCAGTAAAGAAGGCTGACTGGTTACATCTGCCATGTCAAGCTCTACCTCTGATACTGACGGTCCAGATATCTGAGTTTGTGACACCTCTCATCTTCTTCCTTAACACAGGAAAACTGAATGTGATAGCTAAACATTGTTCAACATTATGTCGCAATATTGGCAGTTGAAGGAGAACTGTAAAAATTGGATCCACTTTGTGTGAGTCGTAACTTTTGCATCCACAGTAATAGACAAAGAAGAAAATGTGTAGATTTACATCAAATGTAACTTTAAAATCAATTCAGTGAGCAAAAACGGTCTGTGTTTGAACAGAAGAGCGTTTTAAGGTTTTAAACACTGTGCACTTACACTTCTCATCAAAGATTTGTTAATTATCAGAGGAGCCACATTTTTGTTTGTCTCTACATGTGAAAAATAATAAACCTGATTTTGAAAATTGTCTTGTAAACACATAGAACTTGATAGTTTACATGAAGATATCTGAATTACACTTTTATTCAAAGGTTTGGGCTAATTTGGTGAAATATTATTACAATTTAAAATAACGGTTTTATACTTGAGTATGTTTTAAGATGTAATTTTTTTCCTGTGATGGTAAAGCTGAATTTTCAGCATCATTACTCCAGTCATCAGTGTCACATGATCCTTCAGAAATCATTCTAATATGATGATTTGCTGCTTAAGAAACATTTCTTATTATTATCAATGTTTGAAAACAGTTGTTCTGCTCAGTAGTGTTGTAGGAATGGTGATAATTTTTTTCAGGATTCTTTGATGAATAGAAAGTTAAAAAGAACAGCATTTATTTAAAATAGAAATCTTTTGTAACATCATAAACATCTTTACTGTCACTTTTGACCAAATAAGTACATCCTTGCTGAATAAAAGTATTAATTTCTATCAAAAAGTACTACTGATCCCAAACTATTAAGGGGTAGTGTATGTCTCCAGAAAACTGAAGCACACATCCACAGACTTTACTAATCAACATCTAGAAATTAGGTAAAATGATATACGGTGACAATCTGTATTTTCAGATGCTGTAGTCAGCCTTTTTTTCAGCATTTTTAAACAACTGTGCCATTTCTAGTTCACATTTTAATTGGTCCATCAGTGCAAAAAACTAAATAAATGACAAAAAAAAAAGTGAATATGATATTACAAATATGATATGGTCTTCTAATAAATGTGGTCAAAAATATTTGTTATTGATTAAATTGATAAAAGAATTAGCAACATGAGGTCTATTATAGCTTTATATGAAACTTAGCCCATTGACACTTTTTTAAATACATTTTAGATCTGAATCAAATGAGATTTAAAAGTAAAAAAAAAAAAAAAAAAAAAAAGGACCAAGACAATGAGAAGAAAAATGTTTTCAGAGAATGTTTTATTTAGTTTAGCGTCTCATTAACAAATGTTACAGAAAAAAGGGTTACGGTCAATGTTCACTCATAAACATAAGCTCATTGATGCACTGATTGACTATTAATTTAAACATAAATTAAAATTTCATCTCTGTTAAATACATATAAAGGAGTTTGTGCTGCCTACACTGACAATTCACAGCAGGCCTTCGCTCATAAAAAAAAGAGAAAGATTGAAAGACAATGATAATGTGCCTATTACTCATCTATAAAACGCTTGCAATCATTAGAAATAGGGGTGAGGAAGCACTGTAGTACAAAAAATAGCTTTCTTACTCTCCCAGTTCCTTTTAAAAAAACACTCCCTGATTTTACTATAAAAAGAAGCATAGCTGAAACTTTCACAAGATGAAGTTAGATCTCTGGGAGTAGAAATGAATGCACAGGTCCTCTCGACAAAGCTTTGGAGGGTTCACACTGAACTCCAGGAGACAACTGAATTGGAAAAGGTTGGCTAAAGTGGCATGTTGGTTTAATGAGGCCCAAAAGATGATCACAGTTTATCACAACAACAAAAAAGCAACATTCTTGATCATATTGCAAACAAAAGCTGCCATGCAATTATGCAGAAAACAAATGCTTTCAATGACTGCTACACTAAAACATGTTCAAACAGACCATCTCCAATCCAGTTGTCTTTTAAAGATCAGACATAGTCCTTAACAACCAGCTGCTTTCTCCTGATTGGACAGAGTGTTTCTATGGGTGCAATAGCAGCCAATCAAATGGCATGCACATTCATGTAGAAGAGTGTATATTAGCAGGTGTGGAAGTAGTAGATTCTTTCTCTAATGACTATGAACGGATGTGTGTGTGTGTGTGTGTGTGTGTGTGTGTGTGTGTGTGTGTCTCACATGGCTTTCACTTTGATTTGCTTCATTTTCATCTGCTTTTTCTCCAGCTTCTTCTGATCACGACGTTGGGCGGCTTCCTGAATTACAGAGGGAAGAGAAAAGTTTGTATTGATGTAGATGACGGCACAATAAGAGAAAATATCCACTTTTTAATCACACACACACTCACCTCCAGGCGGCGCTGTCTCTCAGGATCCTCCTCATTCATGATCCTCTCCTTCTCCGCTCTCTTCTTCTCTTCGCGGCGCGTCTGAGCGGCCTCCTGTCGTTGATTGTGGGTTTGCTTCAGGAAGTTCTCCTCCACGCGAGCACGGTTCCGGTCTGCTTTCTGCTTCCCCTAAACACCCAGATAAAGCTTCACATTAACCCCTGACTAATTCAACATGTTGTTATGCACATTGTGCGTGTGCACTCACCTCTCTGTTGAGGCGGAGCTTCTTGACCTTGTCGATGCTGTAGATCACCAAGTTCATCAGAGGCAGCAGACTGTCCATATCTTTGGGAGATGTGTTACCCATCCCAGGCACTGTAAAGCACAGCACAGCACATTAATAGACTGACAAACGTCATGCAAGTACAGAAATTTGTGGATTATGAATTTCACTCACCATTAAATGTAAACAGCAGTGTTTTCTTGGTCTCGGGCAGCTTTAAGGGCTGACCTTCCCTAAAAATAATTTAGAAACCATTAGCATTAACATTTATTAACCAGTAAGAGCTCCTCCAACATAGTGGAATAATGTAATAACATCTACTAGAAGAATAAGAAAAACTCTTAGCCTTACTCTTGCATAACTTTTGGACCAGAGAATTGGTCCGAAAAATGGATGGACTCGATCTTGTCAGCATGACCGGTGAGGTAATGTACCATCTGAAAACAGAACAATAAAAATAAAGTACTGACTCATGACATTGAGAAGTGAAGGAGGATAAATATACATTTCACAGTGTTTTCTTAGTAATGTTTAAATACTATTATAGTTTTAATTATGTTAAATTAGCTCAGTTTTAATTTTAATTTTAGTTTCAGTAATTTGTAGTGTTTTTGATTTGATTTTTATTAGTTTTTTTTATACATTTCTATTTAGCTTTAACATATTTTAAGTTTTAGTTTTAGTCATTTTAGTACAACAACTTAACCTTTTTTTTTCAGTTAGAGGCCAAATTAACATTTCTAGGTTTCATTTAAGTGTTTCCATCTAATTTCTTAATATTTTTTTTAGCTTTTTTATTTTAATTTTTTTATAGATTTAGTTAACAATTACAACAGTGTTTTTATTTTAGAATCCAGTTTGTCTCATGACTGGGAACCTCTGATGTTCAGCTCACCTTGCTGTCCATCACTCCATCCGTAACCTCTCCCATCTCTGATAAAATGGACAGAGATTCAGGAAGGCCATATTTTGCCCCTGATTTGGGCTTATCACCACAGAACTCACTCTGTAAAGAAACCAAGAAAGAATAAAGTTAGCACAGACCAGTTCCTGGCACATTAAAACTACTAAATAAACTTGTAATAACACTTCTCTGGCTGCACTACTGTAGTTCAATTTGCAAACAAACAAATTGTATATGTAATCAATCTCTCTCACACACACGCACGCGCACACACACGCGCACACACACACACACACAATTTATTTCAAGATTCTTTGATGAATGGAACAGCATTTCAAAAGAACAGCATTTATTTGGAACATTGTAAAAGTTTTTACTGTCACTCACACTTAGCGTCTTTTTTGACAAGAACAAGTTGACAACGGCGTTTTTTTAGCAAAAAAAAACGCTGGCAGCGTTCGGTTACAAATAGCAGCCGAGCGCGTCTTTTGTTGCTATAACAACAGCTGGAACAGTAGCCTAGTGCTGTGTGATGCAAAAAATGTCGAGAAAGAGAAAGTTGGCTCTTGCGTTGGTTTTTGAAGTTACCGGGGAGGAGAATGTCGGTTCACAAAGACGTTTGTGGGTGCACGACAGACAGTTGTTCTTGTTGTTATGGAAACGACAGGTCTCGCTACTCGCTTGTCATTGGTCAGCTGTCAAAAAGGCGCTTGACGTAGGGCGTTCTTTTCAGAAAAGTTGAACTTTTTTCAACTTAAAAAGACGCTCTGAGCTGCAGAAAAAGACGCCGGCGGTGGCGTCTAAAAAAGCGCTCAGGACTTTTTTGAAAAAACGGTTTACTCCATAGGGTTATAATGTAGAACAGACGCTGGCAGTTTGAAAAAAGACGCTAAGTGTGAACATAGCCTTACAGAGTAAAAGTACTGATTATTCATTTCTGACCCCAAACATTTGAACAGTAGTGTACATAATATTCTATTCTGTATAAAATGTTTAAATCCTTTATGACTAACCAGGTCCTGCATCTCTTTCTGCAGCCGTGCCATGGCCTTCCGACTGCCCACGGCAAACACAAAAGTGTCCATGTCATCATCATTCAGAGTCACTTTAACTTGCTGTGTAAAATGAAGAGCGAGAATAAGAGGAACAGCATTTTGAACATCCATTTGAGATGCTACTTGTAATCAGTCTATGTTAATACATCAGAGTTTGTGTGTGCCTACCACTTGATCACAGACTGGTCTCATCATCCTGGCCAGCACATTCAGCAGGTCTTGTCTTTTCAGAAACTGCACAACAACAACAACAACAACGACAACGACACTATAGTGAATACACATATCAAACAATGTGTTTTTTTCTCTCATATTCAAACACACGTGCTACCTTAAGCTGAATCAGCATCCCCTCACAGCAAACACGTCCTGAGCACCACAGGTTATAGATGTGCTCATTCTCCTGGTTCAGCTTCCCCGTACTGGTGGCCTCCTTACTGGTACCATCATCCCCTAAAAATAAAGTCACAGGGTCAGAGAAAACGCCATAAGAAGAAGAAACAAAGTGGAGCGAGAGTTACACTTACCCACGAGGGCAAAGTTGCTCTCGAGAAGTTCTCTGTGGGAATTGAACCAGGCTTGAGCGAGCCTGCTGTTCTTGTTTTTGCCAATTATGTAGTTCATAATATAGGCAAGAAGACCGGTGACCATCAATATCTCCATGTAGTAACTCTCCCAGCTGTTCTGCAGGTGTGCTGGGACCTGTAACATACAAACACACAGTTAGCTAAGGATACCAGAAGTGCTTGTGAAGGTCAAATGCATTTTTTTTTTTTTTTTTTTTTACCTCTCTGTATATAAGAGTGTCTTTGAATGAAGGGTTGCTCTTCTCGTAGCCTTCAAATTCCTCGTTGTCATATTTGCTGTACATGTCTTGTTCCTGTAACAATGATCAGATTAGATTAAATCATTCATTCACTTGGACTTGTAGAAGAGAGGAGATAAGAATCTTTACCTGTGCATCGCCATCTTCAAACTCATCCTGGCCGTCTTCGTTCTCCACTGTGGCCTCGTCTTCGTCGTCCTCTATGGGTGTGGATGAGGGGGCTGCCCGCGGGGGTGGCTCTTTCTCCACATCGACTGCTGGGTCTTCACCGACATCCTCAAACTCAGCAAAGTCATTGTCATCAAACTCAGCGATGTCCTCACCGTCATCAAAGTCATCGTTGTAGCGCCCCCTAGTGTCCGGCAGGGCCAACAGGAGCAGCAGGGCTGGGAGGAGGAAGACCAGGTGCCTCATGGCTCAACCTGCACAGTAAATGACAAATGAACTGTACTCATGTTTTTTTCCAACACTTTGGTGTCACATGATTCTTCAAAATCATCTTAATATGTTGTTGTGCTCAAGAAACATTTCTTTATATTTAAAAAATATATATTTTTTACAAGTCCAAACTTTTAAACGGTAGTGTATATCCAATCATATTTGTTGGTACAGACTAACATGAATGTTAATGGTGTAAATGAACAACACAGAGTAAATGTATGAAAATAGCATACATTTACTATTACTGATTTAATAAGTGATTAGATGGCCCTGGAGTGTGTATCCAAAAACATTTCCCATTCAGTTATGCCTATGGTATGAATGCTGTATGCTAAAGTTAAACAGGACTTGATTGTTTGGTTTCTAATACCAAGAAAACTAATGTTTACACTGCAAAGAGTCAAGCCTAAAAACAAGTTTACTTGACATAATTCTTTGTTAAAAACTAAAAAAAACTTGTTAAGCAAATTAAAGCAATTCCTCCTCACACACATAAAAGTAAGATTATTTTGACCTAATGTCTAACAGTACTGCGTGTATGGCATGATTATCAGTGTGTATTAATGAATGATTAACGGTGCAGTAAACACACATAATGGAAGGAATAATCATTTCAAATGGGCCCCAGGATGATTAACATATACAAATTGGTTCAATGGTTTTAATACTGAAACAGTAACGGGAGAAACAAAGAACCAGCAGGAAGGGGGAGGTCAGTCTTTTGAGAGTCTTATCGTCGAAGCCTAAGCCTCAGATGTTCAATGAAACAAGCATCTTCTAATTGGCTGAAAGTCTTTATTAATTACATGGCAAAGACTGGTTGGCCATACACTAAGCTGATTCGCTCTTTTCCTATGGACTTTATGGACAGTGGACACTAACCGTCTTACAAGATTATGCAAACTTAAGTTACCTGAGGCTATATTCATAAATTACGCAAAAAATACAAAATACCAATAAAAAACCAAATGTATGTTACATATTAAAATTTGTATATGTTATAAAAACATAAACAGATATAAACATAAAAAACAGAGGAACTTATTACAAAGGCTTTTTGGGCCCCATAGCTTAAATTCCATTTAATTTCTTCACTGGTTTGAGTCCATATTCAGAATAATTGACAGTACAAGCATCCAATCCACTGTGTGTAAATCCCGACAGGACAGTAGCTAATAGCTTCTGCCAAGACGACGAGATACATGCAGCTTGTAATGTGAGTTAACAGCTATAACCGGGTGTCAAGTCATCCTCCACCTGTTACAAGGCTGGGATTGGAATAAGTACTCGAAATATTAAACCCTAGATTCCGAGCTGACGGAATTGTTATTAAATTTTAACCATGTGTAACCTCTAACTCGGAAAAGCTTGTCGTACCAGAGCCAATTCCTCGCTAAACTACTAGAAAAAGCCCTGACATTTTCCGTGCGTGTCGGGCGTGTCGTGTCGGGCAAATCTAACAACTCTTCAAATCGAATGAGAAAAGGCTATTCGGACCGGTCTCTACCCCAACCCCCATGAGTCTTGCTCCATGATAGCTAATTAGCTCGCTAGCTGTGGCTGCTACACGATCAACCTCAGAAAGCCCACGACACACTTCTGCGCCACTGTGGCTGCGTCGATCAGTTCACCTCACAGGGTTAATACGAAAAGTCACCGATAACGGCAAAAGTCACGAAGACGTACCTGTAAATATCGGTGTTTCCTTCAGTGGCTAACAGTGTGTGACAGCAGCTGTATCTCTCACAGGAGAGGCGAGGGTCATCTGACAGACTATACCCACAATGCTTTGCGAAAAGATCTGGGCGTTTGTTTATGGTGGTTTGCACCAGAAAGAGTTACAATGTTTGATAATGAAACATTTAGAATCAAATACTTCTTTAATTATCTTAAATCGCCAATTGTACCTAATGAACGACATTCAGTTTAGAATCATTAATAATGTTTATCCTGCTGCTGAAATTTTACGGAAAATATTTCCGTTTTGTAGTAAATTTTTGTGGATTCTGCTTAGAAGAGCCTATAACCATTAAACATTTATTTTTTTCTTCCCCGGTCACATTGCATTTCTGACAGGATATTTATAGCTGGCTATAAAGATCCTGTAAATAAATGTATTTACAAATGTATTAATTATTAAATTTAGCTATTCATTTATTTCATGTTTTGGTTTATGTAGTAAGATCTCTCAAAAAAGATGTCATTTATGTTAAACATTATTATTACTATGGGTAAATATCATATAAAAGCAACTGGAATAACCATAAACCCTCTTTATCTGGTTTTAAATATGAATGTAAATATTTAGCATCCATAAAATACTTAATGTAACTCTTTCCTTCTAAGATTTTGTACATGCTTCAATTTGTTCTCCTTGCATCCCCCCTTAAATGTCTGAAGATTATGCTTTTGTTTATTGTATTGAATATGCGATTGTTTCTTTTATACACATTAAACTGTTTAAGCATTAAAATTATAGATATAATGGAGATTTAATTACGTTATTTGTGTATATTGTCATATGCATATTATTGTTCCATAATTGAGTTTGTAAATTTATATTGTTTAATGCAAAAATATTCTGTTTAACGCTCTGATAAATGATTAACCCTAAATATGCATTATCAGAGAATCCCAAGAAATAATATTAATTATTATTGAAAATGGTATAAAATAAAAAATAAAAAAAATAAAAAAAATCGATATTTGCGTTTTGAACTAGATTTGTTTTGTATTTTATGCTTAATATTGGGCATCCATAATTGGTATTGACCATTGTTTTACTGTTTCTTGCATGAATCCGCTATTTCTTTTTTATATTTAGGATTTTAAATATTGTTCTTTTGTGGGGTTTTTTAACTATTTTTAATCTATCTCTTGAGCCACAGTCAGATATATATTGCACACTTTGTTGCTTTTCAAGGCTAAAGGGGACAGCTGAAAATTCAGAAAAACCTGCCCTATATGATGTGAAAGTAAAATTGTCAACTAGCAACATAGTCTATAAATAACTCCAACGCTCAGCCCCCATTTTCTATGAGGGACTTTTATTTTGAAACACGCACATCCTGAGACCAAATGCGCCGTTGAGAGGTCGGGCCTATTTAGGGCTTTCTAAAGTTAGAATTAAAACCGTTGGGGCACAGCAAAAACATGGGTCTTTAGCTACACACAATCTTGAATATTGGATGGTAATCTGTGTGTTTGATTAAGGTTGATTAGGTTTTGTGTCGTCGCAGTGAGAGCGCGGCGCTTCGTTTTCGCGGCCGTTGCGGAGGGAGATTGTTATGACATTCTCTTTGTCTCTCGCTGCAGAAACCCGAGACTATATTTTTCGCTGAAAGAGCCTCTTTCAGCGATCGGTGCAAATCTAGCTCTTCGTAAAGACCTAATTCTAAATACTGCTGTTCGCCGACCTGATCAAGGGGTTGGAACATGTCGTTACACGGTAAACGAAAAGAGATCTACAAATACGAGGCGCCATGGACCGTCTATGCCATGAACTGGAGCGTCAGACCCGACAAGCGCTTTAGGCTGGCGCTCGGCAGCTTCGTTGAGGAATACAACAACAAGGTGAACCAAGAGTTCCCAGATCGCTATGCGTTATATCTCTACTTTGTTCTGTGTTCTTATGGCTGCTGACATCCTATCATAGAGAAGTGTATTTGAACATGATGTATGGGTGCAGTTGAACGGGATTTAGTAATCCCAGTAACATAATGTTTGATATGGATGACTTCCATAGAGCACAAACGTATTCCTTGAACATAAATCATAAGTGTTTTGCCTGATTGCTTTAAAATAACTAACCAAACTGTTATTTGTATCTGTTTTGTGAGTCCTGGTTTGACAGCTGTCAGAAACTCGTGCATCATGAATCCAGTAGGTCCAATGTGATGTGGACATCAGCTGTTTGTTTTGTGATGTTCAGGTCCAGCTGGTGGGTCTTGAGGAGGAGAGCTCAGAGTTTGTATGCAGGAACACTTTCGATCATCCGTACCCCACCACCAAGATCATGTGGATCCCCGACACCAAGGGCGTCTATCCAGATCTGCTGGCCACCAGCGGAGACTATCTGCGCATATGGAGGGTACGCTATGGGAACCATGCAGACACTCTTCTGTTACACATAATCAGACTTTAGTAATGATTGACTGCACTTCAAGACAACATCTGATGAAAATGCATATTAATGCATGTCCCTGGTCTTACTGTGAACATTCATCAATGCACAACACATGGAGTCCCACTTTATATTAAGTGGCTTTATCTACTATGTACTATCATGTAAATTAATCTTTTGATACAACACACTTATTGTGTACATACATTTTACATTGTACTTTTATTTTAAAAATACCTCCATTGTAATTACAGCTCTAATTAATTTGTTTGTAATTTGTTGACCATTGCCGTACAACTTAACTGACCCTTAAATCTACCCATACCACCAAACTTGTCTCTAACCTTACCCGTATCCCACCTCAATAGCAGCAAAAGTGTTTTGCAGTACAATATGAACACAATAAGTACATTGTATCTAACAATTTTATTTTTTAACAAGTAGTTAAAGACGCCTAATATAATGGGGTTATATATGGGGTTCCTCTGATACAACTTTCCTTTTCCACTTACGTCACTACGCAAATAGCTGTTTTTTGCTGAATATTGTTTCACTCTGAAATAATTCAAATTACAGAAGTTGCAAATTGCATTACACATTGACTTATATGACACTGAAATGTCTTATGATTTAAAGATCGATTATTGAATTTGAGAAGTGAACATGAAATGATGTTCACAACCCATTTTACTTCTATGTTGTGTGGCTTGATTGGTCAGGACTTGATTGAATCCATCTGTAATTGATTTCTTGGCGAAATGTCTCATATTTCAAATAAATATGCACTGATAAATTGTTCACAATAAGACCAGGAATGTGTAGCAAGAAAGTCAATTTTATTTGACTCTCTAGCTTTAATACTGTGAAGCAGAACTGTAGTGACACTTAAATGAAGTGAACTGTCTGTATCTTGTTGTCAGGTGAATGACACGGAGACTCGTTTGGAGTGTCTCCTGAATAATAACAAGAACTCTGATTTCTGCGCACCTCTGACCTCTTTTGACTGGAATGAAGTGGACCCCAATCTTCTGGGTAAGAGAACATGTAGTCAGCCTGTTTGGCTTTGCTGTGATTTAAATTGATTAAAAATAATTTCCATTAAAGGTGCTCTAAGTGATGTTGGGTGACGTCACTTCTTGTTGACGTTCGAAGTATTGTCAAACAAAACGGAGGCTAGCTAGACCCTCCCTCCTCCTCATCCGCGCTCTAACCCCCCAAACTCCACCCCCAAATCCTTCTTGTCGGTTATTGGCTGGAGCAGTTTATTATGTTTCGTGGTGCAGGTTGGTCCAGTTTGTTTTTGTTGCCGTTTGTGGAGTCTGGGGTGTCTATAGAGACCGTTTTTTTTACGGTGTGTTCAGGGGACAGGCCTGTAGCGGATGGTGAGGAGATGTTTGCTGTATGTGACCAAAAATGTTTTGGCCTAAAAAAACGTGTGACATCGCTTAGAGCACCTTTAATAAATGTTCTCTTGGTAACTGACTAAAATAAGTTTAGTTGAATTACTAAAATTATTAAAACTATAAGCTAAATAGAAGTAATAATAAAAGTTAATAGAAAGCTAATAAAAATAACAAAAGCACATCAAATTACTATTAATAGCTACCATAATAGTGTATATATTAGGTTGCCAGGTTTTTCCCCAACCCTCCCCATTACATAGCTTGGGACTCGCACACAAACATTCACACCTACAGCCAATTTGGCATGTCCAGTCCACATAACCACGGGGAGAACATGCAAACTCCACTCTAGGGCTGCGCAATATATCAAAATATCGCAAATGTACATATTGTGATATGCATATCGCGTCGGCTTGCAGTAATTGGGGTCATGAACAAAAGACAAAGACACTCACTGCTTTTGACTGAATAACTTTTGTAGCTTTAATAAGAATCAGTGTACATTAATTCATACAGTGAAGATTAAGCAGCATTTTATTTTTACATTTGATTATTCAGTGTGTGTTGTTAAATAATCCTAATGTAGGCCTACCTGAAACCCTAAACCCCTTGGTTACACTGATGTTAAAATGACACTTATTATGCTAGAGTAAAACACTGCTGTTCATTTTCAGAAGTTTAGATTTATTTGTACATTTATTCATTTAGCAGATGCTTTTATCCAAAGCGACTTACAAATGAGAACAATAGAAGCAGTTAAACTAACAATAGGACAACAATATGCAAGTGCTATGACTCTTCCCAGTTTAATCTAACGCAGTATGTGTATTTTCATTTTATTTTTAAAGATAATGGATATAGAATAGAAAGTAAAGTGTTAGTATTGATGGATCAAGTGTTGCCGAAAAAGTCTTCAGCCGTTTCTTGAAAATGGCTACGGACTCAGCAACTCTGTTGTAGGGATGCTTTCTTCTGACAAAAAGAATGTGAAAAGTGTATGTTGGTTATATCATTTAAAATATTATTTAAGTTTATTTTACACACTTTAAGCATTATCATAGCGAATATCGGCTCAGCCGGGTCTCGAACCGTGGATATTCTTGCTATGAGGCGACAGTGCTACCCAACTGCCAATAGTATATAAATAATACTAAATAACACTGTTGTTTGGGAGGAATTTTAAAATTTTAAAAATTTTATGTTTGCCTCTCAAAAGATTATCAGGTTGTCATCATCTATGTGTGTGTTTTCTGTTTTTTCAGGCACCTCCAGTATTGATACCACCTGCACGATCTGGGGTTTAGAGACAGGACAGGTTCTGGGAAGAGTCAACCTGGTGTCAGGCCATGTCAAAACACAGCTAATCGCTCACGACAAGGAGGTGAGTTAAAACTTGCCCTTAAGGACTTCAGATTCTCATCTTTTAACTGGCGGGCCATTTTCTATCACTCTACTTTTGTGTACTTTGTTGCTGTCTTTGTATAAATCAAGCATTTGTGTTGACTTTAAGGTGTATGACATCGCATTCAGCCGCGCGGGTGGCGGTCGGGATATGTTTGCGTCTGTGGGTGCCGACGGATCCGTGCGCATGTTTGATCTGCGGCACCTGGAGCACAGCACCATCATCTACGAGGACCCTCAACACCACCCGCTGCTGCGCCTGTGCTGGAACAAACAGGACCCCAACTACTTGGCTACTATGGCCATGGATGGCATGGAGGTCTCTCTTTTAGTCCATTTTACTTTATTAGTCCATTTGTCCTCATCTTTACTCATGTCCCTCACTTTTTGCTGTTGTATTATTGTCAGGTGGTGATTCTGGACGTGCGTGTGCCATGCACGCCAGTGGCTCGGCTCAATAATCATCGTGCCTGTGTGAACGGTATCGCATGGGCGCCACACTCCTCCTGCCACATATGTACAGCAGGTTAGAAACCAGCCCGTTCACATACACACATACTACAGTGTCTGCACGTACGTGTGTGTGTGTGTGTGTGTGTGTGTGTGTGTGTACATATAAATATAAATAAACAAATATAAAAATGGGGTCATTTAATAAAAAAATAATGTATGCGTTTATTCATTTATTCAAGAATGCATTTCGATTTGATCCAAAAAAAAATTATTCATCAAAGGATCCTGATATTAAAATATGAAGCAGCACATCTGTTTTCAACATTGATAATGATAATAAATGTTTCTTCAGCATCAAAACATCATATTAGAATGATTTTGAAGGATCATGTGACACTGAAGACTGGAGTAATGATGCTGAAAATTCAGCTTTACCATTAAAGGAATAAATTACATTTTAAAATAATGTTCAAATACAAAACAGTCATTTTAAATTGTAATAACATTTCACAATATTACTGTTTTAACTGTATTTTTTATCAAATAAATGCAGCCTTGGTAAGCATAAAATACTTCTTTCAAAAACACTAAAACGTCTAACAAAACGAGTTTTTGAATGGTAGAGTGAGTGTGTGTAAACAATTTGCGTAAATAGTTTATATAGGCTACTATTTGGACCAAATGTTCAAATAATAATAATAAAATACATTGTTTACAAGTGCAAAGCCTTTTTTTCATACTTTGTAATTCATGAATGGCCCGATAGGGAATGTGTCAGTTCTGTTATCCTTATTGTTGAGATGTTTTTGTTGCGTCAGTATAAAGGCCTGATCACACCAAGAACGATATAATATTAGTGTTCACACCAGCGGATGATATCGTTGTTTATTCTAAGCATGCGCTGCAGTTTTGTCAGCTGCAACTTTAAATGCTCGAGCTCTTTAAAGCAGGATGGATTCTGATTGGCTGTCAATGTTTTTGTCATTCATCAGCTTGGCTAAATTGCTCTGAAAGTGATTCCATCGATATCTTTTCTCTATGCCGTTATCGTTATAGTTCTGATGTGGATTTTTCGAACTAAATCGTTATAGTTATTGTCCTTGGTGTGAACAGCCTTAAGACTACAGCAGCCGTGACAGTGCTGTTTCATTATAAGTCTTCTTTACCTGGCCCCCCTTTTCTTTTAAATCCCACTGTAGCGGACGATCACCAGGCTTTGATTTGGGACATCCAGCAGATGCCGAGGGCCATCGAGGACCCCATCCTGGCCTACACGGCCGAGGGAGAGATCAACAACGTACAGTGGGCCTCCACTCAGCCCGACTGGATCGCCATTTGCTACAACAACTGTCTGGAGATCCTGAGGGTGTAGAGCTGAAGCTTAAAGGGCCCCTGTGCTTCCTGTGGGGGGCATTGCTGGAAAAGGGTCTTTATTAAAGCAGAGACTTGTTTTCTAAAGTTCCTGAGGTCTAGAGGTTTCAAGCGGGAAACGATATGAACGGGCCTATGGGAACAACGGTCTGAACAATGTGTGTACAACTTTTGTCTGGAAGAATGAGACGGTGTGAATGAGCATCTGTGTTTCTGCACATTATATTGGTCTGTTTTCCTACCTGCTGTCCCAGAGTCCTCATTATGGGATCTTAAACACAACTGTAATTACTATGATTCTTGGCCATTTGTGTTGGGAGAGATACATGTTTATTAAGTTTGACCGGTAAAAACTAGGATTGTAAAAATTTGCCAACATGGACATCCAAACAACCCTTTTATTAAGATGTAATTACTTCAAAGATTGATACAGTTTTAAAGAGCCTCTGAACTTCAGATCTTTCTTTTCATTTCAGGAAGGTGCCATTTTATTTAATTTTTTGTAGCTTTGGAAACTGTTAAATACCGTAGTATGGGGAAAAATGCTTGACGTCACTGCAAAACATTCATAATAGTTCTTCAGACACGCTCATAACTCACATAGCGGTTAGTTGCATTGTTGACGTCAGTGTTTGAGTGGAGGATATCTTGAGCAAAATGTTATTTCATTTAAAGATGCATTATTGCTCACTAATTGTGAGAAAGCTCCTGTTATATTTTTCCCATGTTAGTTTTCAAAATAAGTAAGTCCCCTTTCAGCATGCTTGTGCTTGAAGTGAAATATGTACTGTATACATATATAAATATTATGTACAAGGTAGGACAAACGTGTCACTTTTCAAGAATCATTTTGCATTGCGAGTCATTTGGTCTGTTCATGTTATGCATTGTTCTGTTGTTATGCAAATATGATGTAGTAGTAACGCCACTCTTCGGTCAAGACCCAAGTCAAAAGTGAGTTTGCAAGGCTGTGTGGGATCTTCATCCTCACCTCACACTCTTAGATGGAGTGCTTATATGTAAGTAGTTCTCTCTGTGTCCAGCCATAATGCTTTTCTATTAATAAACTCACTTAATAAACTCTTGTTCTTTCATAAAGCTTACAGTGGTAATTCAATTGTAATGGCCAGACAACTCACATTTTGGTGCTCAATATATTGATTGTTGGTGGATATTACAGATTTGTTTTATTTGGTTAGATATTAAATCGTGCATGCTCATTTCTTTTATTTTGATTGAATTTTCTTGATGATAATTTCTATCATCTAATGCTCAGTTTATAAATACTAATAATAACACTTGAATATAATCTTTAGAAAATATATCAATAGATATCCATTTTTCATACTGTTCATTATGTTGAATTCACTTGTAGCATTTAAAAAACTTTTATTTAGATAAAATAGTAAATGTGTGCTGGATACATACATAAATATTATGTAATATTAGCCAGCTATCGCTTGTAACCAGTGTTATCTTTAAAACTAAAATGTTTTTGGTATTGGATTAAAGCTCAAATTAAACAACTACAGAAAAACGTAAACTACAACAACAAAAAACGAACTAAAATAAGTTTAGGCTAAAGTACTAAAACTGAAACAAAAATAAAGCTAAATAAAAATATTACAAAAAATATATACAAAATTCCTAAAACAGACAAAAAATTTAAATAGAAGATAATTCACAATATTAATAAATACTATAATGGTATATTGCATAAAGTACTAAAACGCTGATTATTAATTGAAAATAATTATAAGCTTGACTATTTTAATATCAGTGCATCTCTAGTAAAAATTAAAATGAAGAAAAACAGACCAATGAAAAAAAGGACAAAGAATATTGATAGCTTAAACCCAGTACAACATTAGTACTTCTTTATAAATAACATTTAATCTAAAAAATATGAATAATGACAGTTGTGTGCTTTTGGAAACCTTCACAGTCCAACAAAGGTTTCTAGTCATTTTACAAACATTCATCTGCTTACATTGCAGAGGTGAAATAAACTTTACTGATTTCATCTCAAAACGTGATTTACAAAAGCAGTCCTTCACTTTCCAATCAGAACGTCAAGAATTTGTGAGACAATTCTCAGAGACACATCGCAAGTCTAAACACATCCACACACAGTCACACCACCCGTCAGCAGTTAAAATAACCACTTCAGTGACAGAAATATCATTTCATAACCCTGAATTCATGCCCATTTGGTTACTGAATCCAAATATACAAAGATTGATTTTGTGCCAGTCATTAAAGTCATTTGATGTAGTAATACAGTAGATTTGGGTTAAATACACACACACGCACACACACACACTATATATATATATTATACATATATATATAATAGTTTAAAATTATAAAATCTATACATTGAAAAGAAAATCAAGCACATTTGCAATATCAGTATACACAAGCAATTCATAAAGCCCAGGTATATGTGTCATATTCGTCCTGGTTTCAGTGATGCTGCTGCCTCAGAGGATCTGCCTCGAAATAACAGCTGACGCAAGAAGACAGGATGAAGTTTAGAACGTAAAGACAAATCTCAAACCAGACAAAAAATTTACAATTATTACATGATGGTGTCAAGTGATCATAATGTAGCATCTCTCTTTGACTCTTTGATCTTGTCTTTAATACCAACTGTGCTTCTCTTCGTATTCGATAACAAAAAAGTTGAGAGGTGTTACCAAATACTCTCGCATCAGAGGAAAAAAATCCTGCTCTTAATGAGAAGGGATATGAGACAAAACACCTCAGAGATTCAGAGAAATCTACTTTTTCTCTACTGGACGCCCTTGTAACTAATGAGTAACATGAATGCATTTATTGCAGAAGTGCAATATTGAGCATATTAAAAAAAGGAAAACCATGAAAATGTGGTGTATATGCGTCTTAGAACAGACAGTGGTCTGTTTTTGGCCTCTAGCTTCCAGGTAAGACTGGATCGGACATGTGCCTCTGGATTTCTGGTGATCCCTCCAGTGTGCTTGGATTCTCCAGACTGTCCGGGAGTGATGGGAAGCGCAGGCTTCTACACAGCAGTCCCGGGGGCTGTAGATGAGGCTCTCCTGTGGCCACGGCCAGCTCTGTCTCTGGGGACATTGACATGGTGTCATTGGAGGCAACTGTCAGGTGGATCCCACTGGACAAAGAGTCTGGAGACTTCTCTTTGAAGCTGTCCAAGTCAGGGCTCTGTGTAATGTGGAAAAGAGGTTTGGTTCAATACAGTCGTGCAACATGCTCACTACAATGATTAAAGGGTTAACAACAGAGATCAGTCTATATCGCTACAGTCGCTATTTTACCAAAGTCTGAAAGAGGATTGTCATATTTGGGGGTCATCAAAAAACTTTTTCAAAAGAGAGTTAATTAGGAGCACCTCAATTTTTATATGAAGGCTTCATTTCCTCCTCCTTTTACTGTTTCCTCCTGTGCTATACTGTTTCATTGCTCATTAATGATAACTGTGATTAATCTATGTACCCACAGGTAAATATCACACCCTCCCTATCTCAACCTACCTTGCCAGGCGATGTACTGTCAGTGATCTGTAAAGAGGGCATAGTGGTGTGCGTTGCTGTGGTGTACAGGCTGGTGGGGTGAGCGGGGTGGGCCAGCGGTTCTGGGGAAACTGCGCTGTAGGCGGGGGGTACAGGGGCCATCTGCCTCTGCAGCAACTGCAGGATCACATTTATATCCGCTGTCATCCTGGTCTCCAGTCTTTAGAGAGAGAGAGTGAGAGAGAGGTTTGAAGGCAAATGCAGACTTTGCATTTAAAGCTTGTTTTTTCTCAGGATGTCGGACCTGTTGAGTTGCGACTGCAGCAGCTCCAGGCGGGCTTGCAGTTGGTTCGGTCTGTCCTCAACACAGGGGCTGTGATGGTGGTAGCAGGCCTGCACTGCAGAGGAATGTCTCTGACTCTCTGAGTACTGACTGGCCCTGCGGTCGGGCAAATAGCTGTATAACCCCGACACATTCAGAGGAGCTGCTGTATGGATGAAGAATGACAGAATAACGGACAAGTTAAAGACAGAGAAGACCAAAATGATTAGAAAATGTTACAAATTTGCAGATGAAGAAAATAAACAATAGCTAAATACCAATTTGCATACTTCTACCAAGTACAAAACATACATACTGCACTGGCTAAGGGAAAGGTGGCATGATTAATTTTTCTAAATGTATTTGCATGTTCTAGATCGTATCCATGCATATTGACGATTCCCTTTTTAACATTTCTTGACCTCATCATTTTTAATAAAAATTCCCAAAAAGATTTTTTCTCATAAATGAATAGTACTTTTGAGTATTGTTTAAAATAATGTTATATCAGTACCCTAATAAGAGTCAAGTCAAGTCAAGTTTATTTGTATAGCGCTTTTCACAATACAGATTGTATCAAAGCAGCTTCACAATATTAAATTAAAATAATACAACAAAGTTTGTTTCAAGAGGAATTTATTGATTGATAAAATTAAATTAAATATCCCCAAAATATCCCCAACTGAGCAAGCCAAAGGCAACAGTGGCAAGGAACCGAAAAACTCCATCAAGTGACCTAATGGTGTCCTAAAACTCCATCAGGTGACCTAATGGAGAAAAAAAAACCTTGGGAGAACCCAGGCTCAGTCAGGGGCCAGTTCTCCTCTGGCATTTATGAGCTAGAGGCCAGATTGTAGTTTGAACTGTAGGATTATATGAATGCCTGGCTGAAGAAATGCGACTTTAATCTAGTTTTAAACTGGGAGAGCGAGTCTGAGCAACGAACAGTATCAGGAAGACTATTCCAGAGTTTTGGAGCCAAATGTGAAAATGCTCTCCCTCCTTTGGTGGTTCTGGATATCCTAGGTATGACCAAAAGCCTTGAATTTAGTGATCTTAAAGAGCGCGATGGATTATAGGGCGATAGAAGATCCGTTAAATAGACTGGAGCTAAGCCGTTTAGGGCTTTATAAGTCAGTAGCAATACCTTGTAATTAATACGGAACTTTATAGGTAACCAATGCAGTGATGATAAAATCTGTGTTATTTGATCATATTTTCTTGATCTCGTAAGAACTCTAGCGGCGGCATTTTGGACTAACTGTAGCTTGTTTACTGAGGATGCAGGACAACCAGCTAATAAAGCATTACAGTAATCCAGTCTCGAGGTCATGAATGCATGAATTAACTTTTCTGCATCAGAAACTGATAGCATATTACGTAGCTTAGCAATGTTTCTAAGGTGGAAAAAGGCTGTTTTTGTAACATATGAAATATGATTTTCAAAAGACAGGTTGCAATCGAGTATAACACCCAGGTCTTTTACTGTAGAGGATAAAGTAACAGGACATCCTATGATGTTAAAGAAAATTACGCGTCATCCAATCTTTTATATCTTTAACACACTCTGTCAATTTGGAAAATTTAGCGTTTTCATCCGGCCGTGATGAAATATATATTTGAGTGTCATCAGCATAACAATGGAAACTAATTCCATGCTTCCTTATAATATTTCCAAGTGGCATCATATATATTGAGAATAACAGAGGGCCTAACACAGATCCCTGCGGCACTCCATAGTTTACTGGAGTTATGATCGATTTTTCTCCATTTAAATAGACAAAATGGTAGCGGTCAGATAGGTATGATTTGAACCAGCTTAATGCTTGTCCTTGAACACCAGTATAATTTTGTAGTCGATCTAAGAGTAATGTGTTTTATTTTACAGTAAAATCTGTTTTATTTTATTCGCTTCATAGGATCACATGATCAGATGAATTCCACCTGCTCTTCATGATTTAAGTTGGATTCGAAACTTGGTGCAACACAGGCTCAATAGAGGCTCATTGCTTCTACCTAACTTTTTATGTTATCTACATTATTTTCATTCGCAATCGAGTTTTAGCCTTTTAGCGGCACTCACCAGACATTTTATTTCCGAACTACTGTGCATGAACATGCATGACCCAGCTTAATAAAATATTGGCACTGTCACTTTTATCCATTCTGGAGAAAATCGATTGTGAATCAAACTTACTGGAAATTTCACTTTGAAACTGCCGCAAAATGTACAAGAAGCAACGTAATAAAATTTTTACAAAAATGTCACCACAGGCACATATTTTTCATGACCCGGGGTTGATGTTATGTTCAGTGTGCTGTGATTCAAGAAGCACCAATCCTTCTACCTGTGTACGGATGTGCCCCTCCCAGTGTTCCTCCTGTGGCAGAAGCTGTGCTGTTGCCCGGGGGCAGATGGCTGACTAAAGAATGGGAGTATTCCTGCATCTCTGTCCCTGGTGAGTATATCTCCCCTCGGTCGGACACCAGGGGCTTCATGTCCTCCTCACTGGACAGGGAAGCAGCACTGGCATTGCTGCATAACTCATCCCAGTGTGGAAGCGGTATTGCCCCCCGATGGTTCCCCACAGGGGAACAGGACTGGACTGGGTACGTGTCCATTCCATCTCGGTCCATCCCATCTGGGTGATGTAAGAGAGAAGAGAAAGATCAAAATAGTATAGTAATGCAGCAAAATAATTGTTGTGTCCCTTGTAGACTAGATAGGCACCATTACCAGGCCGATTTCGCTGTAGGTGGTTCCTCCGATGTCTGGGCCGACGGTACCCACAGTCTGAGTCCTCGCTTGGGGTTTGATGCATGATTCTGTCTGCCTGATACACACAAGCTTCAGTAACTCACATAATTACAGAACACGTACAGAAACATGAATAAAGACTTGCTATCATCCAATGTATTGTGTGTTTGAGTGGCTTACATCTCGAAGGTTGAATGTGATTTCCAGGTTGCTCCAAAAGTTGTCTGAGAAATCGGGGTACATGTCCAACACTTCCAGAAGGTCGTCTCTCAGGATCTTGTGCAGATCACAGTACGTCAGAGCCCTCACGTCTGCACTTGATTTCCCTGGCCTGGCGTATAGACTGATGGGCTCCCCAAAAATATCATTCTTACCTACAGTGAAAACAGGACGAGAGGCAGGAGGTTGGAATAATTAGAAGAGAATAGAAATAGACAAAAGAAGAACAATCACAATTGGGTGCCAAATACTGTAGGTGTCACATCCACCAGCTGGAGTGCCCTTGATCTCCATCAGAGGGCACTCCTCACTAGTCCATTGGCACCACTGCATGGACTACATTTCCCAGAATTCACTGCCCGGTCCCATCATCCCTGATTGTTCTCACCTGTTCATTCAGGGTACGTTTACACGACAATGATGTGCTAAAAACGGAAACGTTTTTTCTTTGTACAGATGACAGCTTTATCAAAACGATCCCCGTCCACACAAATCTGTGAAAATGCTGTATATGCATGCCGGACAAGTAGTTGGCGATGTCACTTTGTAAAGAAAGACACATATGCATTTTTCTCCCGAACGCACAAGCCTATAGACACAAATTACATAATCTATCTTTTTTTGTCCAATTTTCTTTCTAAGGATGTTAATCTTGATAATACTGTATTATTACTTTGTCTTCTGGGTAAATTTCATCTTCACAAAGCCAGAACCATTCACTGTAATCACAATTTTAGAATGTTCTCCTCTGATATAAAGTCCCTTTTTACTTCCTTTAAGAAAATGCCACAAATGCTTTGAAAACATATATCACCCTTGAGTCTGTTGTAAAGAACCTTTAATTTCTCATGATGACAAAATGTTATACTGTGTTGATTTGTGTAATTCTTATAAACTACTTGTGATGAATCATGATGTCCGTATGCCCCCCTTATTTCTTACTGTTAATATCTGTATCCTTTCATTTGCAAAATAAATAAAAAATGAACGGCCAAAACGCATAAAAAGTCTTCCATTTTTAGTTAAAAGCGGTGTCGTGTAAACAGCCCCGTCACTCTTGGCTAAGTCTTGTTTGTCACCACAGAATTTATGAAGCGCCCTGTCTTTCGTTTTTCATGTGTATGGTTTTGACTTTGACTTTTGACCTTTATGGATTACGTCTTTGGATTGCCCTTTAATAAAATACTGCATTTGGATCCTCAACCTTGTGGATCCTCAACCTATTGTATGTTGGGACCCTACACTGCTGACACAATATAATTGTAATAGTATTTCACAATAGTAGTGTTTTACTGTATTTATGATCAAATAAATGTTTGGTGGGCATAAGATATTTCTTTAAAACAAAATATATAAAAATAAGTAGATAAGATCCAGTTACATCAACTTTCTGTGCAAAACTGAAACAATAAATGTGGTTTACTTAAGTTGTTAAGGCAGCAATTAAACTTTATTTTCAAGCTGAAGTGAGTTCAAATTAATGAAGAATAAAGCAAAAGATAAAGACAGAATTCCAACCTAAAATGGCCACCACCACATCCTCTCTGAGGATCTCTATGGAGCCGCGGGAGATGAAATACAGTGCGGTCAACACGTCTCCACTGTGCACCAGAGTGTCTCCAGGTGGGGCATGGGTGGTCTTAAAACGCATGGCCAGAGCCCGCAGACAACCCTTGCTCGCCCCCCGGAATGCCTTACAGTTCTGCAGCAGACTGCGGTTCAGATGCAGACAGATGTCAGCTTGCAGACACTCCGGAAAACCCTTTAACACCTGGGAGAAAAGCAATATTGAAGAAATTTCACATTTTTATTAAAACAATTAAAAAATAAATAAAATTCGACCCCCTAGAAACTGACCAGGAGTTTAAAAAGTAGCATATCAAGTACAAAGCATAAAATTAAAACTTTTTCCTATGGAGGAGCTTTATAACATACAGTTGGGGGGCCTGGAAGCCCCCTCACCATACTTTGAACACTGTGGAGGGTGTATATAAGTAATTGTATGTACTGTAATACTGCAGGTTGAATTGCAGGGTATGTGGGTTTAACTCACAGCGTTCATGTCGATGCCGTTAGTATAGGACCAGGCGTGCTGGAAATATTCTTCCAGTCGTTGCCGAAGGCCTCCTGGGATCTGATGGAACCTGATGAACTCTTTCACTCGTAGCATCTGAGTGTGGTAGCGAGCTGTGCCTGAATACAACCTCTGAATTATAGCAGACACATTGCCAAAGATACTGGCATACATCAGGGCTGGAAAGGAAAAAGATCAAAGACTATCAGACAAAGAGAATGGTACAAACAATATTTTTATTTATTTATTTATATACACACTACCGTTTCAAGTTTAGGGTAATTTTTTAATGAAGTCTCTTATGCTCACCAAGGCATTTATTTTATCAAAATACAGTAAAAACATTTCTAATTATTAATGTTGAAAACAGTTGTGCAGCTTAATATTTTTGTGGAAACCCTTATTCATTTATTTCAGGATTCTTTGATGAATAGAAAGTCCAAAAGAACACTATTTATTTGAAATAGAAATATTTTGCGACTTTATAAATGTCTTCACTGTAATTTTTTAAGAATCAAATGAATGTGTCTCTGCTGAGTAAAAGTATAACAAAATTTGTTTTAAAAACTTACTGACCACAAACTTTTAAATGGTAGTGTATAATAATGTTTAAGATTTGAAGACTTAGTTATCATGTCTAATATATATAATGAGTGCACTTACAGCCAATAAGCATGACACAAATGGAGAAAATCTTCTCAGGGTTGGTGTTAGGAGAGACGTTTCCGAATCCCACACTGGTCAAACTACTGAAAGTGAAGTACAGTGCAGTTACATATTTATCCTTGATGGAGGGGCCGGAGAAGGAGTCACTGTCATTGTAGCGCTTGCCAATCTGGTCGGCCAGGTTGTCCAGCCAGCCGATCTTCATGCCTCCGATACGGGCAGAGCTGGTGCGCTCCACATTGCCAATGGCGTACCAGATGCATGCCAGCCAGTGGGCGATGAGGGCGAAGGTGCACATGAGGAGGAAGAGAACTGCTGCGCCATACTCAGAGTAACGGTCCAGTTTCCTCGCTACTCGCACCAATCTCAGCAGCCGTGCAGTCTTTAGAAGGCCAATCAGAGTGGTGGTTTGAGGCTGGAAGGAGGAGTTTGAGAGGATTAGTGTGCACTTCATAACAATCACTCTTATTTTTAATTTGTCTGCATGGTTGTGGCGGAATGGTTTTTATGAGCTTCTTTCTTCTATGGCACACATAAGTGGAATCTCTGAAGAAGTCCTAGCCACTTCTGTACATGTAATGAAAGGACTTGAGCCGTCAAGTTTTCCAAAAAGCACCGTAAGACTACCAAAGACTTCTGAATTGATTGGATAACTTTATGTGAGGAACAAATCATTATTCACAAATAACATTTTCTCTACTGAACTGTGAACTGCAGTGCTTTGCAGTCAGTGATTTGAACAAGTCATTCAGGCCAGATTTATGAACTGGATCAAATGATTCATTAAAAAAGATCTGACTCAAAAGAATGATTCATTCACATATTGGACATTACTACTACTCTCATGAACTCTTCACTACTAGGGCTGATATCAGGATTTGAGACCCACATTTTGGTCTGTTCCTCATACAAATCTATCATATGGCTTAAGTAGCCTTTTAATTAAGGGGGTGAGGAAATAATGAACGAATATCCCTTTGAGAGCTGCTAAGCACTTAAAAGATCGTAATTTTCAAGAACAATGTTGTCAATGTGAGTTTAAACATAAATCTAAAAACGCATAAATGCTTCCAGTGTGTTTATATGCAAATCCATACTTTCATAAAAAAAAATTATCACTATAATCAGACTCTGGTTTTCAAGAGCAAAAATGGCAGATTTCAAATGAAATACTTCTGGAAACTGTTACTGAAAGAAGTTAGCAATAAGTATGAATTATTAACATATCAACATATGAATTATTAAAATGGCTGCTGTTTCATCATTCTGTGAAGGTGACCTTCCTCAATATGGCAGAATCTACATGCGAATAAATCATTCAGCATACCAAACACAATCAACATTATTACACTGCGATCAATATTCTAGATGATTCATTGATTAGTCTGAGTGGTTCTTCTAAAGGTAGAATGCTTAACAATCGTACGTTCTGTTCTAGCTGTACATCTGAAATATCATATACCATATCATATACATATATTCATTTACCACCTAGTTAGCACATCACAATCCTCACCTCATCTGAACCTGATCTGAAAATGAGCAGGTCGAAGGGAACCGCAGCCACAATGTCTATGAGGAACCAGCCCTTGAAGTAATGCTGAGCGATGCGAACGGGATTGCTGACAACCTCGTCGTTGTGATTGACATAAGTGGTCCTGAAATTGATGAGGATGTCGATAATGAACATGACATCCACCACCAGGTCCACTACGTTGAGGGGGTTGCAGGTGTAGCCGCAGGTGCGCCTCCTCTCGTCCTCCTGCTCGTTGAGGAGAAAGGCAGCTGAGTAGGGCGTGAAGACGGCTGTGTAGAGCACCAAGAGTAGGATGATCCAGTCCCATACTGCTTTGAACGGGCTGTAGTGGAGGATTGTCCACTTGTGGATGCGTGGAGCTTGAAGCTTGTACTCGGGAAGCACATCTGCCCCGAGTGACAGTACCTGGGAAGAAAAGGAGAGATGTTCAGAGGATGTCATTGAATATCTTTAATTGAAATTCCATTGATGCAAAGGGTCAAGGTTAGTATCGTCAACAGTTTTGCTGGCAGATTTCACAACTACAACATTCATAACTACTTTTTTTTTAATTGAAATAAAGCTGAAATAAAATAAAGGTAACACTTTACAATAAGATTCATTAGTTAACATTAACTAAGAATGAACAATACTTTTTCAGCATTTATTAAAGCGATAGTAGAAAGTATTAAAGCGATAGTTAGACCAAAATAAAAATTAGCCCATGATTTACTCACGTTGAAGCCATCCTAGGTGTATATGACATTCTTCTTTCAGACGAATACAATCAGAGTTATATTAAAAAATGTCCTGTCTCCTCCAAGCTTTATAATGAGAGTGAATAGCTGGAGAAAATTTGAAGACCAAAAAAGTTACCCATATTTAAAACTTTATAAACTATAATCACTGGCTTCCGACAGACGCTGTACGGATCGATTTACGGTGGAAGACTAACCCCTGACCCGACGCACAGCGTAATGGCGAACACGGAAACTCAGAGGAAAGAGCAAAACAAAACACCGGTCGCGAATTGCAAGTTGACTTGCGTAGTATGCGTACGGTCATCTGGTGGAAGCTAGTTATTTTAGATTATAAAGTTATAAATATGGGCATTTTTCTTACAAAAACCCATGGCTTCGCTTCAGAAGACCTTTATTAACCCCCAGAGCCATGTGGAGTATTTTTATCATGGATGGATGTACTTTTTTGGGCTTCAAATTTTCTCTAGCCATTCACTCCCATTATAAAGCTTGGAAGAGCCAGGACATTTTTTTTATATAACTCCGATTGTATACTTCTGAAAGAAGAATGTCTATACACCTAGGATGGCTTCAGGGTGAGTAAATCATGGGCTAATTTTCATTTAGTTGATATTAATTTCAACATCTACTAATACGTTATTAAAATCAAAAGTTGTATTTGTTAACATTAGTTAATGCACTAAACTAACATGAACAAACAATGAATGACTGTATTTTTATTAACTAACATTGACAAAAATGTATTAATACTGTAACAAATGTATTGCTCATTGTTAGTTCATGTTAGTGTCAGGACTCTGGTTTGATCATCAGCCAGAAATTTCTGTTGTGTTTGTTTTGTGTCTTGGTTGTCAGTTTCTCTCACTATGCCATCACAGCTGCACCTCATTCTAATCAGTTCTCCTTACACACACCTGTCTCCCATTTTGCATTGATTTTCTCCACTACTTATGCTTCTCTCTTTCTTTGCTTCTCTGGCAGTGTGCCTTGGTTACTGTCCATTTCATGGCCGTCTTAAAAACAGTCTTGTTCTAGTCTTGCCCAGTTTACATGCCTTGTCTATTTATTTAATCTTGTTTTTTCCCCATCTGATTTGACCAGTCTTTGTACTCAGTCCAGTTTCGGCTTGCTCACCTGGTTTTGATTTTCTGCTCTTGTTTTGGACTATTGCCTTGGCTCTACCCTGGGGATTTGGTTCTCCCTCTGGTTTTGACCCCTGCTGGACCCGTTTCTCCATATCGTCTCTCCTTGGGATTGTTACCTTGCTGAACTGACTTCTGACTTTTCTCCTTCCTGCGCCTTGGATTTTGCATCTGCCCTGCCCTTTGCTCTGTGGCTCGGCTGCAAATTATATTTGTTTTGTTTTTTCTTTGCATTCTGGACAATGAATTGAGTGAACTGCTAATCTGCTCTTGGGTCACTTTTTCATTCAAGCACCCCTAACTAATCAACAATTAATGAAAAGTTAATACATTAACAAATGTTAACTAATGAACCTTATTGTAAAGTGTTACCAAAATAAAATGTAAATATTAGTTGAAAAACTTAAACTAAATGAAAATTAGAATGAACTGAAAATAAAATAGCAATAAAAAAAGTAATGAAAATGTCAAAAGCATAACAAAATTGTCTGTGCCGATAGCCTCGTGGGCAAGTGCGTCGTTGTGCTTCGGGTGACCCGAGTTCGAGTCCCAGGTCGTGGACCTTTCCTGATTTTCTTTTTCCCTCTCCCTCCTAGCTACTGTCTTATCCTAATAAAAGGCAAAAATGCCAAAAATAAAACTTTAAAAATATATATAAGCATAACAAAATTACAAAAATGTAGTTAAAATGAAAACTAAAAACAAATCTTCATTGATATTAATAAAAAGACATAATAGCTATAAATAATACCTACTAATATAACACTAACTGTAACTTGATCTAAAATTAGCTGTGTATTCAGACACAAGGCAATATATGAATTGCATATATTTCCTTATATTATAATAATGCATAGGCTATATAAGGAATGCATATAAAGCTAATGCAATTATTCAAACAAACATGCCTACTACAAGTTGAAGTCTATGAGTGACAGTGTAAAATGTCAGAATATACCTCAGTAGACCCAAACACACACACACGAGGAGATACAATGGACACTAGATGATATCTTGTTCAAAGGCATTTAAAAAAACCCCGACATTTCACTCAGTGCTTTGAACTGTATTGTCAGATCTCATTTTAACCCAGAGCACGAAACATCTGCGGACATCTGCTCATCTTTCATGCTTTGTTCTTCAAGATATAAGCCTCCTCTTCCTCTTGACGTGGCATTATTAAAAGGAAGGGCAGCAGCCATGTCCTACAGACAAGAACCAATTTTAAAGGGCACGGACTGAAGAAACACGCCACAGGGGGTCTGTCTCTGAGCCGAGTGTATGTTAATCGACCACACACACACACACACAAAAAGTATGATCTAAGTAGTCTGTATGACTTGATCTGCCTATGAAGTCACACAACAGCTTTGTGTGAGGAACAGTGCCATTTTAAATCAAACACGGCAACATGACACCTATAGGCCTTATTCACAGCAGCGCCTTGACAGGTATGAAAGTGAGGCTGAGAGGGTGTTTTCAAGCTGTATTAAGCTCCTAGATCACTTATAATTTTACACAGCTTATGTTGTCTGGAGTTTTTTATCTACTGAAATTTCTTGGAAAGATTTTGTAAGCAGAACAATCCAAAAACACATTAAATAACAGTACAACCCACTGTAGAGATGTATGTCAATCCCTCACAGCCTCGCTTTCATTCCCATTAAAAATCAAAGATTGCGCTGCCATGTATAAGGTCTATGGCCCAGGTTTGACGTCATGACTTATGTTGAAAAAACACTTAAAAACCAATGACGTTTGAAGTTATTGACATCCAAACTTCACTATTCACAGTCAACTATTTCACATTCTCTCGGACATTAATAGCTAAGGTTTGTATTGTGTTACTGAGAGGCTTTGCAATGTGGTCTGGATCAGCTCATCCATTCACAATCACATGTCAACGTCAGAACAGACTCCGGCTTCCAATTACCTCCCTCGACTCTGATCAAAGATCAATCGCTGGCCATGGCTCTTAAAAACAAGGGTCCACAAGAGGATTTTCATAGAGATGCCATTTTGTTTTGTTTTTTCAGAAAACAATTCTTAAAAGAACCATTTCTTATTTTTGCAGTGTGAAGAACATTTTAATCATCTAAAGAACTTTTAGGTTCTTTTTCCACTATGAAGAACCTTTTGTGCAATAGAAAGTTCCATGGATGTTAAAGGTTCTTTATGAAACCATAGATGCCAATAAAGAACCTTTCATTTTTAAGAAAAAGCAAGAAACTTCACTGTATATTTGTATCTAATAGAGACAAAAATCCCCCCCCCCCCCCCCCCAAAATAACCAAAGTTAAGACATTATGCAACAAGCTTCTTTTTTTTTTTATGTCCAACACATTATATCAACAAGTATGCAGCTGGGCTATATATGTAACTGCTGAACTATTTCAGACAGAGACCTATTTTCTGCCAGAGCTTTTCCCCAACAGAAAATCACTCCTTTAATACATTAGCAGCCCATGATTACTGCTTGCACAGACGACCATGGCAACCACTGGCTACCATGGAAACTACAATCGGAGAACATCAGTCATGTGGAAAAAGTTGGTTGATTTTTTGGGGAAAGTGTTCTTTTGAAAGAGTTCTAAACAGTTGTCATGGTATTGCAAATGCTATGTTCAAGCATTGATAATAAAATCTCAAACCTAGTACTGCAAATTTTTTTTGTTGAAATTAGTATACATTGCAGTTTTCCTTTCTTTTTCTTTTACACAAATTTCAGAGCACATGACAACCTAATGCAAATCACAGCCTTATGCATTTTCACTGTCAAGGAAGAAATTAATGTGAAGAGGCATGTCTTTTTCTTATTTTCAGACGGTTTGAATCTAATTCAGGGCTTTTACTTTCCTTCAGCATTTAAGGGCTCAGAATTTCCTTTGTTTAAGCAGATGAATGGCTTCATTTAAGCAAATAATAGGTTTATTGAACAGAGTTTTAATGTAATTTACCTGCCGCCACTTACTAACTATTTAAGCTGATGCAGCTTAATATGATAAATGTTTTAGTTCATTAGTCATATCACATGCCATTAAATGAGAAAGTAACGTTTGCAAAGTACACATTCATTCATAAAATCTTTCTGAATATAACATTTATGTGCATGCCACATAAACTGCAGTCTCTACTGACCGGTACGACAATGAGAGGCTCCTTGTCCATGTTGTCCAAGGTGTCAAGATGACTCACAACATCCACTGCAAAACTGTTTCTTCAGAAAGAGAAGAAACTCCACAGTCTCTACCTCCAAACAGACATGTCATCTTTACCACACACATACTGTACAAATACACCTGATCTAAAGAGAGAAAGAAAGACAGTAGTACTGGATAGATGGACGATGGCAGCTTTCCTAATCCAAGGGAACAAAAAGATGGATTGCTGAACAAACAGGCTAAACTGCCTAAATGCACCAATTTACAGGGGAAAAAATCGACAAGAAAGGGTGTGGTGAGGGAGGGTGTGGAACATTTCCAACAGGTCAAACCAAATGAGAACTGAAAGAGTCTCACAAACTGATTAGTTGTTAAAGTACAGCATGGGGGGGTTATTGCTTCTGCTTTTGCCTGCCTAAATCAGTTTGGTAATGTAGAAAGAATTTATGAGCTTAAATAAGATCAGTGCATCTGCAGGTGAATGGAGAAAGAAATGCTCAAAATCCTGAATGAAACTGAATGAAAACCACAATCTTAAAAATAAAGGTTCTTAATTGACATCGACTGTTCCATGAAGAACCTTTAACGTGTTTAACATTCATGAATTTCTGTTGCAAAAAAGGTTATTTATACAGTAAGAAAAGGTTCTTCAGATAATTAAAATATTCTTCACATTAAGAAAAGAATGGTTGTTTTAAGAACTGTTCACTGAAAGTTTTTTTGGGGAACCCAAAATGGTTCTGTTGCATTACTACTAAACAACTTCCTGCACAGTATCTATAGTTTAACTTACAGTATATCTGTAGTAAGACCAGAGTAAACACAGGTTTAAAAAACAACCACCACAACAAAAACATGGATTGCTCCTCATAATGGTTTGATCAACGTAACAACAATATCAAACAACTATGGTATTTGGTTTGACAAATTGTAGCTTAAACAGCTTTTAAAGCAACTACTAGTGAATCAGATCTATATAGAACTATATAGAATAGATCTATAACTTTTCATCTAAATCACTACAGAATAAAATGACAAAGGAACGGTTAATAGTCTTGTGGCGAATGCCAAATTCTTTATGCTGTTGAAACTAAGAAACTAGCTCTTACAACAAGCAGATACACATAAAAGATGATATATAGTCATTACTGAAAATAGTATATATCCATTGGAAACAGTCATTATTCAGAAATATTTAACTGCTAAATGCCACGACTGACCAATCAGAATCAAGTATTCCAGAGAGTCTCTTCTATATTAAGTTATAGCAGTGTCTATTACACTAAAGGCAAATAGTCAACCTTGTTGCCAAAGTTGATTTTCACTAACTCTGCCCCCCAAAGATCAAATATATTGCACCTAGTGTAAATAGTTTATTTGTGATGCAAACAGTATCTATCACTATTTACAGAAAGTGTAAACAGCATCTACTTTTTTTACATTGTAAACAGACATTGCCTTGTTGTTCAAGAATTCTCTTATCGTCTTATCGTTCAGGAAGTCTCTGAAGCTTTATCTGTCATCACACAGTACACATGTAAGTTTCTTGATTATGGTGGGGACTTTCCATATACTTATTTTTATACTGAGCTAATAATATTTCTAATTCTACCCCTGCACATCACATAAACCTTTCAAGATATACATTAAGTCATTATTTTTCCTCATGGAGACCACTGCGAGGTACAGATTTTGCAATTAAAGAGCGTGTTTAAATGAACTTTTTAAACTGATAATGCCAACGTTGTTTGTAGTTAGTTGTAGTTGTAGTAAACACGTTAAACCGTTTTCCATTATCAGGATAAGGTTATAAATGGCTTAAGAATAAACTGATCGGCACAGCTAGATTTTTGCCCAGTAAACCCTGATTTCGCCCGGCATGTAAACAGCTTAAGCTACGTTATTTTGGCTTATTGAAGTCTGCATTTATGTTATGTAACAGGAAGGCATCCTTACTGCAGATCAAACAAGAGTGAGTGTTTCACTGTAGGAGACGAAGAAAATATATTGTACACTTTCTTGACCCAAAAAATGATAAAACGTGTTCCCATCTTATGCAGCCGAAGGAGAAATGGTACTGTTATCATTGAACTGAGTTATCATTGGTGCGCATGTAAATATGCTTATTGTGTGGGCATCTGGTCTCCATACAATAGTCAAAATCTTTCCCACACACACACACACACACACACACACACACACACACACACACACACACACACACACACACACACACACACACACACACACACACACACACACACACACACACACACACACACAGTCTAATTGCCCAATTTCATGTGGCAGAAAGAAGCCAGCAACCCTGAAAAGTGGTTTTGAACAGCTCTCTCTCTCTCACACACACACACTACAGCATAAGTTTTCAGTGAGGGCTAAAATAAATGCTAATTTTTACACTATGCAGTCATCAAAACACAAATATGTCCATCCTCAATTTGAGGACCAATATAATGCAAATATGCTCGAGATTTAATACACTGTGCATATTTTATTTATCTATTTTGTAACTGTATCAACAGTTACTCATCATGTGGAGTCACAGTCCTCTCTTATCAGTCTGCACATGTCAGTGGACACACAAACACGCTGTGTGAGCGCACATTCAAATCCATGTGCTGGTGAGATCCTAATGACAGAAGGTGCTCACATGCACATACACGAATTCACTGGAGCGAGATATCTGTGCTTATTGATATAATCTAACACTCTGTTTCATAATGATGGAACCAGGCAAATCCATTGCCACAGTCAGCACGCTGTCCACAGCCACAAACTTGGTGTGACACACACAGACACTCAAAAGTAAAACATACACTCTGCAAAAAAACATCACTTACAGCTTTATCTTGTACCTAAGGTCAATGTAACATTTCCATGATGTGTTTTTGGCAATATTTGAATTAACAAATCATTTCAAAAATTGCTGACAGCCAGAAGAAAATGTTTTAACACGCAACATTGCGCTTCAACATGCAAAACAAAAACATGATGAATGGAGAGAAGAAAGGAAAAACAAAGTAAAGCAAACTGAAAGGATGTGTTCACATGCAACCACAACAGACTAAACTAAAACAATGGAAGGGCAACAAGAGAAAGCAAAAAATAAAGATAAAACAATGACAACAAACAAAACAAACACCGTGAATGGCAATAAAAAAACTAAACATAAAAACTGGAAAAACAAACAAAAGTAAAATATGGAGATATACTACAAGTCACTACTACAAATAAAATGAGCATATGGTGAACGGCACGAAGACAAAACAAAGAAATAAAGACAAACAAACTAAGGCAAAATAAAGGGCCACTGCTACAAATAAACTGAACATACGTCGAACGGCACGAAGACAAAACAAAGAAATAAAGACAAACAAATTATGAGGCAAAATAAAGGGACATGTCCTCAGGCAAAAACATGTCTCAGTTTGCATGTCTCACAAGCCACAAAAAGTCAACAGAGTCTGACACTGAAACAACACCAATAACAGTGATCTATGTGCGTGGCGTCAGCTGTCAGTCAAATCCATCCAGGTCCTGACCTTTTTTTTTTTCTTTTTTTTTTAAACCAGGTGTGGGAGGTGAAAATCAAGCAGAGTGAAAGAGAAACACAAAGCAGCGAAGGTAAGAAAAGAGAGTGGATGAGGAGGAGATAAATAAAGGTCAAGGCAAGTGTGGTACTTACAGGCTTAAGTTTCTGTTTCAAGCTCATGGTGGCATTCTCTGAGCAGTGCTGAGACAGACACACAGAGCACTGACACAGGGAAACACCGCCCTTCCACGCTCGCTCTCTTTTTCCTCACAAACACACACACACACACATACTGATAAAGGTGTGGAATGGACGACAGCCATCCTATTTGCATACAGATTAGTCTGCGTGGACAGAATATGGATGTGATACATGCATTAAAAAATATGTATTTCACACACACACTGTTTGCACTTATGTACACACATAACCTTTATTTTGTGCTCTGAAACCCTAAGTTTTTCCCTTTCTTTTAATAGTTTTATTAATAAAACATGTTCTAGTGTAGTACAAGTAATAGTCATATAATGGAAATCTCAGTTTCAATGTAGAATTTGTAATTTTGTAAAGATAGTGAATTGGTTGAGGGTGTAAATGATGTTCATGTATTGAATAGTGTCACTGTAACTACACTTCATATGCTTGGAACTGATATTCTGGGAGGCATAATGTCAATGCATTTGCCCTCTACAGCGGGTCGGTGGCGTGCTTATGTCGTATGCCTATTTACACTTACACTTATTATTACAGCAATTATGCCGCATTGCTTCTTGATTTACTGGATTTATCAGAAGTAAAAGCAGGACAACTGGAAACTGATTTTTCTTGTCCTTCCAGATTTTTGTATACACTAGCATTTAAAAGTTTGGGGTCAGTAAGACTTTGTTTTTGTTTAAAAAAAAAAAAAAAAAAAAAAATTTCTTCAGCAAGGAAGCATTAAATTGATCAAAAGAGACAGTAAAAAAGTTCTCTATTTCAAATAAATGCTCTTCTTTTGAACTTTCTATTCAACAAAGAATCCTTAAAAAAAAGTATCACGGTTTCCACAAAAATATTAAGCAGCTGATTGAACTGTTTTCAACATTGATAATAATTATAAATGTTTCTTAAACACCAAATCAGCATTTGGCAATGATTTCTGAAGGATCATTTGACACTAAAGACTGGAGTAATGATGCTGAAAATTCAGCTTTGACATCACAGAAATCAATTACATTTGAAAAAATATTTAAAAATAGAACAATTATATTTTACTTTTTGATTGTATTTTTGATCAAATAAATGCAAACATTGTGAGTATACTTTTGAGACTTCTTTCAAACCCCCCCCCCCCCCCCCCCCCCCCCCCCCCCCAAAAAAAATTCTTACAGGAAGAGGAAGGAGAGAGAGGAGCAGGACCGAGAAAGGACCTTGAGCCAGGACCTGAACTTGGGTCGCCCAAAGCGCATCTGTGCCATATGTCAGATCTGCCCAATGGCTCCATGTGACTCCAGAACTTGCATGACCTCTCTAATATTTCTAGTTTTTTTTCTGTGATTGTAGGACCCCACGTACCTACAAAATTCATGATCATATTTCATTCAAAGGTTAACGCTCCTCACATGCGGACCAGTCTACTAAAAACAGTACAGCTGGTCACATAACTAGGTACGTCATGTTATATAGACAAATCAATAGCAACAAAGATCAATGCAGATGATCATTTCCCTTCTTGCTCAGTGTCAAATCGAAGTCCAATTATCAAGCCAGAAATTGCCTGTTCTACCTCAGGACGTGATGCAAACACAAACTGCACATAGGTCTTACTACCATAATATCAAGCTAATGCTCAACGGGTCATAGAAAAGCTTCACACTAGTTATTTACATTAGCATCTTCAGAGTGGCTTAGTGACCATGCTAAATAATGGATTAAAAGAAAGCCAAAATGCAAAAAAGGTTCATGTCAGGGTTAGGTTTAGGGGTAGGGGATAGAAATGAGCTAAACATACAGACAATGAAAGTGTGCTAAAAAAAAAAAAGAGAAAAGAGAAAAAGAGTGAACAGAAAGAGATAGAAAGAGAGAATGAGAGAGTAGGTAGGAGGGCCAGAGAAAGAGAGCGTGTTTGCATGCACACTTTTGACAGATGTTTGTGCGAGTAGAGAAACAGACAGTCAGTGTATCTTTGGCCCCTGTTGTCACTGCCCTCTACTTCCATTAGCCCTAGAAGCCAAGGTCACCACCAGAGAGCAACCACACACACACACACACACACACACACACACACACAGCCATCCACACACGGGTCATGCTCACGCAAATTAAAATGCTCTTAATATTTTCAAATATCTGTTTTTTTGTCCATACAACGGAAGCCAATAGTCACCAAAACGGTTTGGTCAAGAACATTCTTCAAAAAATATTCCACTGAAGAAAAAAGTAGCTTGGAATGACATGAGGGTGAGTAAATGATGGCAGAATTGTCCATTTTTTATAGAACCATCCCTTTAAATAATAGTCTGTGAACTTACTCAAATATATCAAGATAGTTATGAAGAGGCTTAATGAATGTTGGAATGTGTCATATGCTGCATTAAAAACTAATACAGACACACAGACACACACACACACACACACACACACACACATGCACAGGCTTTATGATTGGAATGTGCGAGCTGGCAGTAGATTTGTCAGCATGATTGATTTTTCCACTGGAAGGACAACACACAGTCTCCCACGTGTGTCTATGGAGAGAGACGTCACCAATACAATCTCTTTCTCTCTGTCATTTTCAATGTCTTTCTTTGATTCTTCTACATTCTCTGCTGTACTGAACCCCTCTTTTTAGTACTTTACACTCTTTATCTCTAAGCTTTGAAGACAATCTTTAAAGTTTTTATGTAAACCATGGCACGAGGAGACCGCACAATCTTTGCAGTCATTAAGTGAAACATAATGTACAGTAACTTGAACACACGAGCATGCATTCCAGTAAACCCAGTACACAGCAATAATCACACATAAAACACAGGGTTAGGAAAAGTGTGTCAGTGTGTGTCCGTTCCCTACATAACAGCCCAATAAGCACTGCCCACATCAGCACAGGACTCAGTGGTCCCCTGTAAATAGGTCACTAACTGCTTGTGTGGAGACGTTACAAAATAGTAAATCATGCAGATGATGTCATCAACCTTTTCATTGGCTGATGAGGATGAGTGAAAGCTTTTTGTGATGTCAACTAGTGCAACTTTTTCAGTTTTGGTGTGCATACATCTTTTTAAATGGAACTTTAACTGGAATGACAAAGTTAATGCAACACATTTAATGAAATTAAATCTGTAAGGCCCATAAAACCATCAAATGTCAAGACTGTTTAAACCTTCAGATAAGGTTTTGTCAAGCTTTCATCGGTTTTTGTCTTGACAGACTTTCCTTTTCTAGTTTAAAATGACTTCACTCAATTTAGTCATTAACATGTTACATTGCTGTTACATTAAATTCTTTGAATTTTAATTCAATGAACTCTACAAAGACAAACAATTAAAAAACAGAGCAGAATTCTGATTGCAAGATAGATTGAGAGATCTAGAGGCTTATATTTAATACATTTATATATACACATTTCTTTACCTCAGATATTTACCTCAGATATGCTCAAATTGTTCGATACATTTTTATGCTGCTGATGACACTGTTATTTACACCACTAATTCTGATTTGTGACAAATTCAGAATTCTTTACAATCTGATTTTAATTTGGTTCAAAAATGGTTTCATAACAATATGCTTATAATGATTAAAAGGAAATCTTGTTGTATTATGTTTGGGACAAGTTGTCATTCCTATCCTTCTGATTTGAATATTATTTTTGATGATGGCTTATCTCTTGATAATGTTGATTCATTTAAATATCTTGGCCTTTGGATTGATCCTGAACTTACTTTTAAGCCCCATATTGATTATATTGTTAATAGAGCATATTAATGTTTCTGTTTACTTTATCGCTCAATCAATTGTTTTACATTTCAAGTCAGGAAAATAATTGTTTCTCAGTTAATATTACCTCTTATTGATTATGCTGATATTGTTTATCAAAATACCCATGATATTTATCTTAAGCCTCTTAATTATGTTTACAATTCTTTGTGCAGATTTGTGTTAAGGTGTCCATATCGTACTCATCATTGTCATATGTATGAATTGCTTAATTGGTTGCATCCTAAATCTAAAAGACAATTCCATTGGCTTCTGTTTATTTTTATTTCAGTGAAGTCGGACGTAGGTCATTTCAATATAAAGCCCCTTTTGACTGGAATAATCAAACTGTTTCTCTGAGATCTACTACCTACCTTAATCGCTTTAGGCTATCTTTATTTTCTTATCTTAAAATAACTTGTTCATGTTTTTGATTTTTCTTCAACTTTTTTAGAGAATTCAAGGATTTTCAGTTATTAACTGGTCTTATGTTGATGTTACTGATGTATGATGTTGAGTTTTTGTATTTCAACTGTGGTTTGTGGGTGTGGGGGACAGGTCGAGCATTTCTTTTGTTTTGTATTTTTGTAAAGTTGTTGTGTTTTGTGTTATATTATTCTGTTTGTGTTTCTAGGACCCCCTTGAAAATGAGATGTTACATCTCAAGGGGCTATTCTTTCAATAAATTCTAATTCAAATTTCAAGCTATCATTCAAATGAATGGGTTCAGTAAGTTTTTTAAGTTTTTTATGTATTATTTTATTCCTCAGGGATGCATTACATTTACCAAAAGAGAGTAAAGAATTTTACATTGTTACAGAATATTCCGTTCTTTTGAACATTCTATTTATCAAAGATAAAAAAATTTATCAGGTTTATACAAAAATATTAAGAACAACTGTATTCATTATTTCAAGTAATGCCTCTAGAGCAGCAAATCATATTAGAATGATTTCTGAAGGATCATGTTACACTTGAAGACTGGCGTAACGATGCTGAAAATTCGGCTTTGCCAAAACAGGAATACATTTAAAACATATTCAAGTAGACAACTGTTACTCTAAATTGTAATAAAATTTCACAATACTACTGCATGTTTTACTGTATTTACTGTATTCAAATTGATTCAGCCAAAAGAGCATAAGAGACTTTAAAAAAACTGTATCAAATCTTACTGACTGCAAACTTTCGAACAGTGGTGTATGTATGTATCATATTATAACATAGGATAACTGCAATTAATTTGATTATTGGTATATTGCACACACAATTTTGTTAGAATATAAATTATTCTAATTGTAACATGATTGACAGCCCTAATTTTCACGTTACTGAGGTTTCTACAATCACTTGTTTTTTTTTACAACATGTGTATAGCAACAGTACCATAAATAAATCATAGGGTATAAATAAATCAAATGGCAAAATCAATAGGCCTCACTAAGGAAACAGAAACAAAAGGAACAAATGACTGAATCGGACAATACATTTGCATGAAAATGTGTATGAAATACGTTGCTGTGCTGTCAAGTGCTTTTTCAAATTACCTGCGTGACTTGAGTGACCTTTTCTGAGACGTTCTGTGTGCGATCTTTAATCTTGCTGGGTGCTATGATCTCGATCTCAGTGGGGGAAGGTGGTCTGAGGCGGTCTGAGCCGAAAGATATCGTCACCTGAGGGATGTGGCCAATGGCACGGTGCCGCATCAAATCAGAGTCTGAGGTGGAGTTTAAGTTACTGGGCTTCAGATCTGAGAAAGAAATATCACCCTCTGATCAGTTTTCATCACAGTAGTCAAAAACAATTGATTAAAAACAATGTCATGCCACGTGACTTGTACTACCATCCTGTATGCATCTGCCAATTGCATTGCCGGTTATGTCACTGTTTGAGTATGCAATAATGAAAATGTGTTATTATAAACCTATGAGTCATTTGGACACCTATACAGAGACAGAATAAAAACTTTAGAGCTCGCGCACACACACACATGCAGAGCGCCAGACGCATCAGGGGTGGCTGAGGGTAATCACAGTCGCACAAAAGCATTGATTAGGACTACAGCTACAGAAATAGGTCTGTCAGGCCGCCACATGTGCCCATCTCAGCAGGGAACCAACTAGTCTTATTCTGGACTTCCAGAGACTTAAATGGAACAATTTAACATATTCGAATGGGCCGCTTTGTTATGCTCATTATGCTTTGTGCTGCTTTTTGGAGTTGTTCCATTAAGTCCATTAGAAAACCATTCAAGCTCATTTTGATCAAAAGCTACTTCTATATTAAGCTAATTGGTTTTGATCAGACTTATTATGTAGTCAAGAATACATTCAAATATAATGCTTAATTTCCATCAAAAGCATATCCTGTACTCTGTCAATGGTTCACCTGTTTAATGCTAATGGAAAAGATTCATCACATCTATGAGACGAAAGAGCTGTTCAAACAAGGCCGCGTGCAGCAATAGGCTGACTGACGAGCCCCGCTCATGTCTGACATGAATTATCAGACATATGACATATGATTTAAAAAGGAAGTGACACTGCTCAGCAAGTCAACGTCTGAAAGAACAACAAAAAAAGAACCAAACTTCTCTCACACTTCTTTTGTCATAAATACTATTTAAAGCCAGTGAAACTGCAGTCTAAAGCCTGGAACACACCAAGCCGACGGTCGGCCGTCGGGCAGTTTCCGTGCGTCGGCCGACTAAATCTTCTCAGTGTGTTCAGCACCGTCGGCTGAAATTGGTCCTCGTCGGCTTTGTAACAGCCGATTCGACATGTTGAATCGGCGTCGGGCCGTCGGTGAAAGAGGGAACTCTGATTGGCTGTTCAGCTTAGTGACCGAGTCAGTGCACGAGAATAATAGCAAAATAGCGAGCAAAGTCAAAACGGTACAGATAGAAGGCTGTTCTAATGATATGTCATCTTATCTGAGTGTTCCTTGGCGAATATTTCAATATTAACACGAGAGGAGTGGAATAAAGACAGTGTTTAGCAGGATTGATATTCAAAACGGTAAGCACGCACTGCTTTGTTTACGGTTTGTGTAACTGCAGCCGGCAGCGCCGGTTTCCCTTTTTGAATGACGAATATAGACGAATATATCTACAGAAATAGACAGCTGTCTAATTTACACGCAGGTGCAGAACGCGCATTCCAGCTAACAGTCGGCAGTAGTTCTCTCGGTGTGTTCAAGTGCAGCTTTTTACCCCGACGCGAGGCGACAACACAGTCGGCTTTCATCAGCGCTAGTTCGTCGGCGTCGGCTTGGTGTGTTCCAGGCTTAAGGATAAAGACAATAATGTTTACGACTTTGCCATTTTCTCCACAGTAAAAGCCTGTTATAGGAAACAGTTTGGTGTTGGTAAACATACTGACACAGTGGCTTCGGAGGACTAAATATTTTGCACCCTATCGGAAAGTTTATTATGGAAGCTGGTTTCCATCACTGAGGAATTTATTTGAAATATAAATATTTTGTAACATTATAAATGTCTTCAATGTCACTTTTGATCAATATAATGCATTCTTGCTAAAAAAAAAAAAAAAAACTTAAAAAAAAAAAAAAAAACCTATCAACCCCTAACTTTTGAACAATACTGTATACAAAAGTGGATTAATGTCCTAAACATTTTTCTGAGACTTTACTTGTAATAAACATCTTCTGCCTAAAAAAAAAGATTCAAAATATTAAGCCCTTACTTTATAATAGATTTCTATTAGAGAAAATTTGCTTTTTGTTTTTATCATAGCATCATCATTGCTTGTGGACAAACTAAGAGAATATTTTGTTGGATTCTGTGTTTGTTCCTTTTGATGGATTTTTTTCTTTCACAATTACATTTTTTTTGTGAATTATGGTGAATAATGTTTATCAAATGAAATGGGTTCTCCTTGGTCGTTTTTAGTAAAAGTGAGAGATTTTAGAAACATCCATGAGAATATATAATAATGACTATTACTTGTTAAGCACAAAATGATTAACTGTGATATGAGATGTTATCTTTATTTGTTCAATCAACCGAATAACCACACAGAGACACGATGCTGTGTGGATTCTTGCCTTGATGTCTTTCCACCTTCACATACTATCTGATGAGTTCGAAATAATAAAGTTTTGCACACAGTAATGTTTCTGACAGTACTAAGAACTAGATGATAGCAAACACAAACACTCATACCGCTCCACTGGTCCCTCATGCCATCGATGTCATGCAGTGAGGACGCCCGACGCAGGCTGCATACGCTCTCTCTGGAGTGGCTGTGTTTGAGAAGGGGTCCGCCGGGCTCTAGCCGGTCCGAGGGCCGTGAGAGTGGGGATGAGAGGCTACATGAGGAGGGGGTCTGCTGAATCAAGGCCTGGGTCTCTGAATTTAAGCAGCTGCCTGGAGACATCTGGAGGTCTTTCAGGGCCACCTCCTCATGAGAGGGCTGCAGGACACACGGAAGGGAGCTGTAGATCACATGTCTGTGTGAATATGAACTTATGAATTGTATGTGCACGGATGTACCTGTAGGTAGTCCACCACCACTCCTTCAAAGTGGTCCTGAGGGAGGGACGGCTGCCGTTTGACACGGAGAGAGGGCATTCTAAGCATCATCTTGCGTCTCTGACCTGATACAGAAACACAAGTTTAAATAATCAAAGAGGAAAATATTTTTGCTCAAAGCTCAGAGGACATGACTGGTGAGAAACGAGTTCTAGTCTTTCTGGTTCTGAAGTCTGGTAGGTCCTTTTAGTAACGTCTGACGGGCACAGCGTGTGATAATGATGAGATCTCTTTTAAAACCTGTGAAGCAGGAGAAGAACCCATTTTCTCTCATTTAAATACATTGCTGTCTAGGAGAAACTAGATATTAAGATATTAAAGAGATTTCTTGTGATTTTTATATAAGGCATGGAACTGAGGAAATATGTTAGATAACTAAATATAATATAATTATAATAATGTTTAAAAACATCATACATTATATACTATAACTTTAAATATTTGTTTCATTAATGATAACAATAATACAAATATTTAAAATAATAATAATATTAATACAATTATTTTGATTTTATTTGTCAACATAATATAATTAAATATAATGATAAAAAATGTACTTATTTTAACTTAAAGCAATTTAATTTATGTCAACTAAATATCTCATATAGTGTCTAATATAAAAGGTAAATGCAACACTGAACAGAAATGATGGGGCATGCATACACACACTTCTCATATACATGAACACTGACACCAACTTTATCAAATGCTGCCTCTGGCTACACCTACACACCAACCGTCACACCAAGCACAGCAGTCAATGTGTTTTCCTTATAAGGCTGTTACAGAAAGGGCCAGAATCTCAGTACACACAGAGAAAGGGGGGACACACACCTGCCTGTAGCCAGCTGTGTGCCATCCGCTGTTTGATGCCACCTTTTTTCATAGATGGGTCTAAAAGCTCCTGGAAGTTTAGGATGAACATGATTACGACTGCTTCCTCATTCTTTACTGGAACGACATCAACTAAACATGGCCTACACGCCCCTGAAAGGCAGAGAGAGAGAGACAGGAGAGAAAGAGAATTAATGTAGTTAACAGGGATGTCAGTTAGCAGAGATGTTTGAGTACAAAATACAGCAGAAATTTAGTTTAGTTTTTATGAAGAGCTGTTATAAATACCAGTGTGAGGGCTGTGAGTAGTCCAAACACACTCACACTTACACAAAAACACAATAAGACACCCACACACAGGTGCTGCCGTTCAGGGGGTCTGACTTTGAGTAAACATAAATCTAAGAAAACAAATAGGGGAGACCGTGGAGTGCTGTAACACATTCTTTCAGTGTCTGTGTAATTTTTTCAATATGTCTTAAAACTTTGATATAATGTAACTTGGCATATTTATTGACTATGAATTAAAATGTTTAAAGTGAAAAAAGGGGGGGGGTTATTTCATTTTAAACATTTTAATTCAATGTAATAAACATACAGGAAGTATTTTAATTCAAAACAGCAAATAAAATAAAAAAGGAATACATAAAGCATAGGCTAACAACTCTAAAACTAGTTTGTAACGAATGTGACCTGTGCTGGCAAAATGAGTCAGAATGGGCAAATTTTCTAAATTAGTTCTTGTTATTTTCACATTCTCCATTAAAAAACCTTCAAGATGATGTACGATGGAATCGGACAAGGAATTAATGAGCTAGTTTGAAGTCAACAAAGTCAATTTTGAGAAAAATCTAGTTACAATTTTCTGAAAGTTCCAAAACAAAATCACCTAGCAACCATACCTTAAAATCCCTGGTAATAACACCAAATTTGGCAAACACCAAGTCAAAATCTATATCTATATGTTCAACTTTATTGAAAATATTTATATAAAGCATATTTAACATTGTTACCTAACTGATTTTTCAGCTTAGCAGTCAGTTTGAGTCACTGGTTAAGGGCTACCCATGTAGCAATCCATGTAGCAAAATTATGCAACAAAATATCAATAATAACAATAAATAACAAATTGCAAAGCTTATTGCGACTGGTTAGCAACAAGCTGGTTTTGTTTACATCAGCATGGGTTTGAAAATCCGATTTCATTGGTTCAGACTTTGAGAATTTGCTATGAATATTCACAAAGTTGGAATGCTGAGCTTCACTACGATCCCAAACTTGTGTTGAGCGCCAGTCGCCAAGAAGCGAGCAGGCAATTTTTGGGAGATACCCTTGGGAGATATCATTACGAAGCATGGCATTAGTTTTCACTGTTATGCTGATGATACTCAGCTCAGTTAGGAACCTGGGTGTGCTCTATGATACCAATCTATTTTGAAAGCTACATTTCTAGTATCTGTCAAACCACATTCTTACATCTTAAAAATATATCTAAATTACAACATATGCTCTCAATGTCAAATGCAGAAAAGTTAATTCATGCATTCATGACCCCAAGGTTGCCCTGAATTCCAGCTGGTCCAAAACGCAGAAGCTAGAGTTCTTACTAGAACAAGGACGTATGACCATATTAGCCCGGTTCTGTCAACACTGGATTGGCTCCCTATTAAACATCGCATTGCATACATTTTATAATCTTGCTGATTACTTATAAAGCCCTGAATGGTTTAGCTCCTCAGTACTTGAGCGAGCTTTTAACGCATTATTGTCCTTCATGCTCATTGCGGTCTCAAATCTTTGGCCAGTGGATAATACCTAGAATATGTAACGACTGACACAAATCAGTAACAAGTATTTGTTATATAGAACAAATAAACATAACCCCTCACCAACCACAAAACAATGAGCCAAGGAGCCATAGGAAAGGAAAGACACATCAAGCAGACTCTTCTGCATTAATTTATAGACAAAGTGTTCTATAAATGAACGTGCATCCCCAGGACATTGTGTGTATGATTATTATTATTATGTCTTATATAGTGTCTCTTGCATTTGTATTTATTTCATGCATGCTTTATGAGAGAACTACTAGTTAATGTAACCCCACCTATATGGTCATTTTTCAATGCTCAATAACCATGCTCCATAAGGGTCATAAACACCATAAACCTGGTGTGGGTCACTCCACCTTTCTCATTGGTCAACCAACCCTGAGAGTTCCCTATTTCTGCTGGTCGCTGTGCGTGTGCGGTGTGACCATGCGGTCGCGGGCCATCATGTGCAACTTCCTCGACCGTGATGGAGTCGAACTAACCGTGCAAGTTCATCATATCTTCTTCATTCAACGCAGAAGAAATCGATTGCAATTTCAACACCATCAACTCACGGAAACCTCAAATCAGGAACTTTACGAAACTGCTTCAACTACAACGACAATGCGAGTATCGTACAATTAACTGACTAAACAGAGGTTTAGTAATAAGCTGTTAACACTTCTACAAGGTTTTGAAAATAATAAGATGATGGTTCTTTTCATAGTTTAATTAATCTTTTCCATAGCTTCATTTCCTGTTTCCGGTTTCATTCTGTCACTTACAATTTCACCCATGTATGTTTTACCCATAGACTCTGTTAATCCCGGACACCATTTCCCAGAACCCACTGCTCATTATTAGTTTACTGGTTTCAGCTGTGTCTTGTTAATCATATCATTACCCTATTTAAAAGCCTTTTGCCTTAATTCAGTATGACTATGAGGTCTTGTTTATTAAACTTAAGTTTATCTCTGTCTGAGTCTTAGAGTCCTTGTTCCTGTCTGCACTTCGTGAATTGTATTTGTGTTCGGACCGATTACATGTGCTTGACCCTCTGCCTGGTATAAGACCTTGGATTATATTTGTCATTAAATTGTGTTTGGATTCTCACTCTCTCTGCTGTCTGCTGTCTTACCACAACCACCAGATCATAACAGTTGTGTTCGTGTATTGTAGTTAATAAAACTTGTGCACAATACATTCTCTGCTTGCCGCAAAGTTTAACGATTTCTGGTCTTGTTACATGCTGGGCCATGAAAAATGTATTTCTCAGACATTAATGAATGATCAAAATTGTTCACTGGATGAACTGATTAATTGATTGTAATATTAATTTAGCTAAATCAAGCTAATCAGATTAACTGATTCAAATATTCATAAGTTATGATTAATTATACATTTTTCCTCTTTGAGCTAATTTGTTACAAATATCAAAACCGTATATAACATCCTAGCCTTGTTCGGGAGGCATGCAGACACACTCTGTCAGTTTAAATCTAGATTAAACCTAGTATTCACATAATGCACTATCACACTTCTATAATTCCAATGCTAAAGGATTATTAGGCTGCATAAATTAGGTCAACCAGAACCAGGGACACTTCTCATAACATCTGATGTACTTGCCATAATGGCATGTACGTTTATATTATTCTTCCTGTTTCAACCTTATCCCGAAGTTACCGTAGTCAGCCAGATCTGGTCTTTTTTCAGATGGTAGACCTGCACATAGATGAGCTGAATGTCTTCAGAGACCACAACACAAAGAATTAGAGAAAGGCCACCTATTAAGACCATCTGCACAGATCCTCAGCAAAGACTACAAGAACCAGACATGTCTGAATGCCAGCATGATGTGTCCCTAATCTTCAAGTAGAAGGTATATCAATACCTGATATCAATTCTCAATATGACTTGTGATGCAGCCTGGAATCATAATCACACCATGCTTTTTCATTTGGCCAGTGGATAACTGGTCCCTCGATTGAGCCTGGGTTCTCCCAAGGTTTTTTTCTCCATTCTGTCATCTGATGGAGTTCGGGTTCCTTGTCACTGTCGTCTCTGGCTTGCTTAATTGGGGACACTTAATATTCAGCAATATTATTGATTTGACTGCACAGATACTGAGCTGGATGATGACATCAGTGTTTTCTCCAGAGCAGCTTTATAGCTGAATTGAACTTGTTTCATAATTGATGAACTTTACACAGTTATTGAACAAAACTGAATCAACACTGAACTAATTTCAACAGAATAATGACCATTTACTATCTTTTTAGAGCTGCTTTACAGCAGAATTGAAGTCTATTTACATCATTGAATCATTATTTTCCTGTTTATCACTGTAAAGCTGCTTTGTAACAATCTGTTTTGTATACAGTTCTACAGTATATAAATAAAGGTGACTTTACTTAAAATAGAAAACAGTTATTTTACAATCAAATAAATAAGGCCTTGGTGGGCATCAGAGACTTCCTTCAAAAATATTACTGACCCCAAACTTTTAACCAGTAATGTAGATAAAAAAAACTTGTGTGGATGTTTTATCTCAAATTAAAGACAATCTGCTAATTCAGATGACACCAGTTCTGTCCTTTAACATCCACATCCAGTTCATGTATAAGTGATTTCACCCCTGGGGATCATTTCTAATTGGTGAAACATCCTGGTCTCCAAAACTCTCAGACAAACACACAGATGCACTGAGAACATTTAGAGGTCACTTATATTTTGGTTATGAGGCTTTCAGAGAAATCAAAGCATCATGAGTTGTACTTTTAACCGAGACAGCAAACTTATAAAGGAGATAAACGAGAGTGAAAAAAGGTATGAGAACACAGTGCAGAGAGGGAGAGTCACAGGAATGAGAAGGGAGTGATGGCAAGGAGGACAGAAAAACCAAAGAAAGAACAGCATGATTAAAGTCAGCCAGACCCCCCTCAGCTCTTGACTAAAGCAGGCCATCAACCACTCTAAATATAGACCCTGCCCTCACACACACACACACACACACACACACACAAAAAGGTGCTGTTCAGTCTCCAACTCAACTGTGACACAGATCGAGATGCTGTATCCACTAAAATATGTGATGGATAAAAAGAACAGAGGGGCGGCGGCACGTGTGAGCGTGTGCATGTCAGCCTATGCGTGCATCTGAGCTCAGTGCATTAGTTTAGTGATATGGTGTGAGTCTCTGGAGTCCTGTTGTCATGGTAATGTTATCAGTGCACTGCTTCCCGGCCGAAGGAACACCTGTCTACTTTCTAGCTGAGGTACAATGAATGCACACATGCACAAACACTGGCTTAACGACATTCAGAGAGCCAATTACTCAATTCATTTGTTCCTGTCTGAGGAGACTAAAGACATAAAAAGAGCCTGAGGGATTGATGGCTCTGTTAGACACACAGGCCCTCAGCTGGTCTCTGTATTAAGCAAGTCCACCAAAGAACGATAACTATAACAATAACAGTAAATATATAGTTCTAAAAATAGACAGCCAATCAGAATCTATCCTGCTTTAAGAGCTCAAGCATTTAAAGTGGTCGCCGACAGAACTGCAGCGCATGCTTAGAACAAACAGAACAATATCATCCACTGGAATCATTATAGTTATCGTTCTTGGTGTGAACAGGCCTTTACTCTCCATGTTTGTGTGTGTGCTTAATGAAACAGATGGGGAATACAAATTTCATAAGTGTCCTAACTGAAACTGAAGACAAGTGTAACAGGAAGATTTGTGGATATGGTCACTCAGTGTGTTTACAGTGAAATGCTGGTGACGATTCAAAAGCTGCCAATAAAAAGCCTTTTTCCTAAGTTCCTTTGAGACAAGACAGTTCAGTCGGTGGTTATCTTACACTGTCCCTTACGCTCATCAAAGCTGCATTTATTTGATCACAAATACAGAAAAAAATAGAATTATTACAAATTAAAATAACAGTTTTCTATTTGTTCATGTATTTATTTATATATTTTCCGCTCCAGTCTTCATGATCCTTCAGAAATCATTCGAAAATGCTGATTTGATAATAATTTTAATGTTAATGTTAAATTTTTTTTGTGTGTGGAAACTGTGATAGATTTTTTTCTGCATCCTTTGATGAATAGAAAGCTCAAAAGAACAGCATTTGTTTGAAATAGAAATCTACTGTCACTTTTTCATCAATTTGATTGCATCCTTGATGAATAAAATTATTAATTTATTTTTTTAAATGTCTTACCAACCCCAAAATGTTTGTGTAGGTAAAAGGTTTACATGTACAGCTCCATTATACTTGAAAGGGGAAATCTTTAAAAGATTCAATTTCAATAATGTATTTAATATCAGCAATAAAATCTGACAAAAAATAATAATAATTGGACTAAAAACTATATATTTAATATTTGTAGGGTAGGCATGAACAAAACAATAGGTTCTACACTACCCATTAAATGTCAAGTTGACACCTGAATATTGATTTAATTTAAAATCATTTTAACTAACCAATAATATAGACAAATCTGTAATTGTCTAGATTGGCAATATGTTTAATCTGTCCTATTAAATCATTCCTTTTTTTTCTTTTTCTTTTTGTAAAATGCATAAATGCATTTATGACAAAGAACTGCACAGATGCAGATGTCATATCAATCTATCTGCTTCTGACGTCGGTGCTGCACCTGCTGCCGATTGAAGAACATGCTGAATAACACTGACTGAAAGACGGGGAGGAGCCGAAGCCTGCCGCTGTTTTCATTTGTGTTTTAAAGGGGACTGAGGCGAGCACGAATTTGTGTACAGATTAAGGAGTTAATTACAATATTTAAAAAGAGGGCCTAGTGACATCTCTGGTTCAGACAGTGTCGTCAGTATCTGGTGTTTCTGCATTAGTTGCGATAGTAATGATGTGAGCATCAGCACAATGCAAAAATACTTTCTCACACAAGCCATATTTTGGTATATAAGGAAATTGTGAGTGAAATCCTCGCTAAGCCCAGCATACCTTCCTTAGAGTAGTAAAGGATCTCCACCCTGCGCTCTTCTGACCCGAGCAGGGCCTGTGCCAGCTGTGCCAGGGCGCTCTTCATAGTGCCCGGCCCCACCAGGAACTGACACGTGCAGGACTGCTGCATGATCTCTGCCCGCGAGAAACCAAACATCTGACAGAAGCCCTCATTGCAGTAGATAATCCCACAGTTCTTCACCTGGGCGTTAGCAATCAGGAACTTACGATCTGGTCAGATAAGTGTTAAGAAAGAAAAATTTATTGACATGAACATTTCCACTGTTATCAGGAAAAAATATGATATATGACGTTTAAAAGTGCATTTAACACACACTGAACTTTTGTGGGACATGTTGTCACATTATAGGCCAATGGGGTAAGTTGTCACAATGGACAACTTATTATTATTCTAAATTATTACTATTATTACGATTCATTTACATTTAAAACAACTTGTCTCAACCTGACATGAAAAATTCATGAATTCACATTTTCTCATTATTAAAGGTATAGCGGAGGATGTTTTACTTCCTGGTGGGTAGTCTAAACTATTGGTCCTCCTAATTGTCAATCATTCTGGTGAATCAATCAAACTTTTCAAAAAGTGGAGAGGGCGGGTCTTATCTAAAATTTGGAAAGATCCTCCGCTATACCTTTAAGAAACAAACATTTTATCTAGATCAAGAGGGTTGTGAACGATGTATTTAAACTACATGTTTGAAAGCAACATGCAAAACAACTGTTAGAGAAATGAGAACTGAGGACTTTTATGTAACTGGACTTTCTTACTGAGAGTTAGCCTACGTTTTCTTCCCAGTGTCTTAACTAGTTCTTCTCCTCCTCAATACAGGATACAAATAGTTGGATTCAATTTTAAAAGTGTGAGATAATTAGTGAAAATGCTTCTAATTTTTACAATTATTAGTGACCTAAAAAAAAATTATTTGTAACTTTTAATTTTTAAATCAATATTGTTCAAAAAAATTTCAGGTTATCAAAAAAAATCAAATACATATCCACACTTTGATTATAGGGATGCTTTTGAAGTGATTATCATATTGTCTGTATTATGTCTCTCTTTTCTCTTTCTCCTTCCTCAGCTTGTATAATACTACATTTTCTGTATTTCCGATGGCTGCTTTGATATAAACAGGAAATCTGCTGACAGATGCTATATTTGCAGCAAGAGCTGAATCACAGGTGGAGTCAGCTTCAACAGGTGAAGAGTAACACAGTTCATCTTAAGACGGTTAATTCATAATAATTCATTTATTCTCTCCTTTTAGCAAATTTAATTTCTATATATATATTCAAGGGTATTTTACCTGTGCCTCTAAGGACACACACTGCCTGCTTTTATCTCTGAAACTCAATGTTATTTCTCCATCTCTGAATGTTAATTGTGTTTGGTGACAGGAACTTTAGTGCCCCTCAGCATCAAACTCATTATCGCCTTTTTACTTCAGGAATAGAACACAACGCACTGAGATGGTTGCCTAGCAGCCGCAAAATGACACTTAGTCTTTACTGATAGTGAGTGAAAGGAGGAGCTGCAGGCTCACATTCACAATATCTACATGCACAGGCACACATATACATACTTGTATACTTAAAAGATGAAGTATGGGGATATAATTGTTGCATTATTCCAAATAAATAGTTTAAGATCCACAAATAAATGTAAACAGTTTCACAAAAATGTATAAAATTCACAAATTAATAAAGTGAGAAAAATATTTACAAATGTGTTTTATGTCACAAACACAACTCTGCCAGGCAATCATTTGTGAATCGTTTCCTGTGCATTTGTGATCATTTCCTGTGCATCTGTGAATCATTTCCTGTGCATTTGTGGAAGGCTGCAAGTATTTGTGAAACGCTTTCTGTGCATTTGTGAATCGCTTCTTCTGCATTTGTAGATCCCTGCACGCATTTGTGGATTTTGAAACACTTCTTGTGTCAAGACCTGCATACAAATCCACAAATAAGTGGACTCCACCCACCGTCTACTTAAGCCAATCAGATAACAGCCAAATTGCGCTGGCCAATCGTAGCATGTTTTCACTACAACCAATCACGTTTGGCTTTACACTCGGGGCGAGAACAGTTTCATTTTGCACCCCTGAAAGGAATTGTATTCTATGGGCGCTTCGTTCAAACTGAGCTGAAGTGCTGTATGTGTGGTAAAAACACCTTGCTTCCAAAAACTTATTAAGAGTTTAAGGCTTCTTTATATTTCCATCAGGAACATCCATCCTCTCTACAACGGATGCAAGCGGCGGGACAGAGCGCGTCAAAAGCAAATAGTACCCATTATATTATTTAAAGGGGTGGTTGATTATGATTTCACTTTTCTAACTTTAGTTAGTGTGTAATGTTGCTGTTTGAGCATAAACAACATCTGTAAAGTTACAACGCTCAAAGTTCAAAGCAAAGGAAGATAATTGCTTTTAAAGAAATCGTTTTTTAAGGACTACAACAAACGGCTGGTAGGGACTACACAAGCTTCCTCCTGGGTTAGTGACATCACTAACCCTAAAATTTACATAAACCCCACCCCTGTGGGGTATTTTGAGCTAAAACTTCACATACACACTCTGGGGACAACAGAGACTTGTTTTACATATTGTAAAAAGGGGCATATACCACCCCTTTAATCATACTGTTTACACTGGATGCGACGCAACACAACGATTAATTGACAGTAAAGGGATGCCCGCTCTACTTTACTACACAAACGATTCGCACATTCGCTTTGACGTGTCCAGTGTAGACAGGGGTAGATGATGTAAGACACGGCACAACACCAAGGCAGCAACATAGTGTAGGCGCAGATCCGGCCCACATCTGATTCCACAGGGCCCAGATGTGGACCGGATCTAGGTCGACACTATGTTGCTGCCTGGGCGGCTAATTATGCCTTTTAAAGCACAATCGTGGTGGCATGTATAGGATGTATAATACCAAATATGAGCCCAAATGACCATCAGCGATTTAAAAGTACGAGCCTCAGCATCACTGCAGCTGTACTGGGGTTTTGTGAGTGGATATTAATGCAAATAAAAATCTTGCAATGCTGATACATCTTAGCTTTTATTTTGGACGCTGCAAGTAACTTTTAAAATCAAAACTATTAAGTCTGATTCATATGAAATATTATTTGTGTGGTTAAGTGTTTTAACTGATATATAATGCATATCGCTTGTCTACTGGGAATGTCACTTTTAAATGCATGATATGATCTCTTTGGAATGCAACAACCTGTCACACATTTAAAAAGAACCCACCTATATCTTCTCTACAGACAAAGGGAATCATAATACATGCTTTTAACTTTTAAAATACTATTTTTAATGCTCTTTAGATTGTCAAATCCAAATCCATTATGAAGTTGAATCCAGTCATTCATTAGTCAGCTACTTATTGATGCTTTTCTGTTCTATCTTAAATAACGCGTTGTTCCCATAACAGATATGTAAAGCGCTGTTTCTCTGGCATTTTCAAAGGCATATAAAATATAATATTGTGGCTTGGCTTGATACACAGTCTAATGGTCTAACGAAATCCAAATTTTAAATATTTTTACTGTACCAATTTTACGGTACTTCCGATGTGAGCCAATGAATGATGAATGAATGAACAAAGTTATTTCAGGGCAAGACTGCCCTGATTTGTAAACAAATCAGGATTGGTTGGAGCAAGAGTGTGACTCAGCTCAATGGATTCTGATTGGCTTAATTAGATGGTGGGTGGAGTTAACTAATTTGTGGATTTGTATGCAGGTCTTGACTAGAAATGTCTCAAAATCCACAAATGCATTTGGGGACCTACAAATGCACAGGAAACGGTTCACAAATGAATGCCAAGCAAGCAGAGTTGTGTTTGTGACATAAAATACATTTGTAAAAAAAAAAATAAAAAAAAAATTCTCATTTTATTTATTTGTGATTTTTTTTTGTGTAGAGCTTATGAAACTCTTTACTTTCACCTGTATATATAAAAAAGAAAAACTTTTACTAAGATACCATGACCTTTTTTATTTTGACTTCTGGGGAAGAACCCTCATTAAGGGCCATGCTTTGGGTTTATCATGGGGTAAGACAAGATTTAGGGTAATTAGGGCATGGATAGAGATAAGGTTAGGATTTGGATCTCAAATTTCAAAGGGCTCTTCATAAAGATAAAACTAAAACTTAGTAAAGCTTGTAAACCTTCTGTTAAAAAATGCTTCTTCCTTTAGACTTTGAAACAGAGAGTTGAAGGATCAAACATGGATAGGACAAATTATGTGGTCAAATAGCCTACACACTGGAATTTGTTAACGGTAGGCTATATGAAAACTGATATTGTGCAAATTTCAATCCGTAGTTATGTGTAATGACACATTTGTCCAAAATCATGAAACATGATTGAATGAATAAAGCAGGTGCACGACATAAATAAACACGCGCGCACATACAGAGAAGAATGGAAAAATAAAGAGACAGATGGTAGTTTGCAATTTTCCATGTTAGTCGTTAGATTAGTTTTTCCACTGCATTTACATAAAGTAGATAAAATAAGCCGGGTTTGTTGAATTGCTCTCTCACCTGATGATCAACTGCCATGCAAATCAAATCTCAAACTGATACCAATGACTGACCTACACACTTCCAATGGCCGTTCGCTCTCTGACTGTCAGTTTCTCGCGAGTGCGTATACGACCCCAATTGCTAAACAAAAAATTACATTGCTATGACTACAATAGACTACAATAACACACTTCTGAGCAATAAAATATCTTCTTACCCAAAGAAAGAAAATAAAAAGTTTTTAAACTCACTTTGCCCGTCGAATTTCCGGATGATGGTGTCCAGATAAGTGTTCTGAAGAGCGACGTGTCCCCGGCGCACAGGCATTTTCACGCGTGGACAGATTCAAGAGCCCTCTTATTCTGGTTCTCTCTCTCTCTTTCAAGTACTACCGAGCAAGACAAAAGACGATAATCTAGAACTCGTACACATTGTACAAGAAACAAGTGTTTATAGCCCCAGCAATAAACAAAAAGGACACGTGAATGCTAATGAGATCCTCGCGAAAGTGAAAAGTCACCGAGTCTAAATGCAAAATAAAAGAAAGCCGGTTTGAATGAAAGCAAATGTCTTGCAGTTTTGGGACTCGACACTCTTGCGCCGTCAGATGAAATGTCGCTGCGTGCTGTGGTAACGCATGGATGTGCTCACTGAAACCAGACGAAACATATTCTGAAACAAAAATATAAGAACAACGCGAGACAGCAGAACTGACGCCCGACACCTCAGAGGCAGCCAGTCTGATGAAGCTCGTTGTGGAATAATGGTAGGTTGCCTTTACAGGGGAGGAAGTGGAACCAGCTGTCACTTTTGACAGAAGGCAGATGCGCGCTCATGCTCCTCTCTCTCTCTCTCTCTCTCTCTCTCTCTCTCTCTCTCTCTCTCTCTCTCTCTCCCTCTCTCAGAGAGCGTGCGTTTATCTAAGTTTGTCCTAGTGGGATGCAGTCCACCAACGAGCACAACATTTCCACTAAACACAATAGCAGTAGGCTACTTACTGTCGAACTAGCATTTAGCATACGATCATAAATGTTTGTGATAAAGTTTGTGTGGTTTTTTTCATCTTGATAAGTGATTTTTTTCTTTTTTTTTTTTCTTTTTTTTTTGGTGAATTTAAACCTTCCATGTCATGATGGGACAATTAAGTTAACATTTTGTCTGAAACTCAAATGTATTGATATTTTACTTTTATTTGATATAGGCTATATATATATCACAGCTGGGTCACACACACACACACACACACACACACACACACACACACACACACACACACACACACACACACACACACACACACACATATATATATGTGTGTGTGTGTGTGTGTGTGTGTGTGTGTGTGTGTGTGTGTGTGTGTGTGTGTGTGTGTGTGTGTGTGTGACCGAGGACCACAAAACCAGTAATAAGTTGCAAGGGTATATTTGTGGCAATAGCCAACAAAACATTGTATGGGTCAAAATTATCGATTTTTCTTTAATGCCCAAAATCATTAGGATATTAAGTAAAGATCATGATCCAT